>NW_028324172.1:1647500-2247500 GCF_054372755.1 Phalangium opilio | reverse complement strand
ACAGGCCATGTATTCTTGTTTATACGCAAACGTGTCTTTACATTTCAAATAAATACAATTAATTAAGCTATGTCTATGAAAGGATGTCCACGTTAACAACTACTACTTGTTTAGATGCTAAATTATTACTTTACGTGTTGAAGGGAGGGGCTCTATACTGGGCTGGACTGTAGTAAATACTAACCGTTCTCAAGTCCTACTTCTAAAATTAAATATATCCCTGATATCCTAATAATGACTGATTATATCACATTGGAACAAATGATTCGAGTTACGGAAAGATATCATGCAGGGGCCAGGTTGTTGCAGATTAGGTTTCGAGATGTGTATAATCAGTGAGAGGAAATGAGGTTACTATGAAAGCGACGGAAGGGGCGTTGGGCTCAAATCACCTCCGGTAGACAAGGGGAAGTCGGCAGTGGGATTGATGGAGTATGTCGTATTCCTTCAAACTTAGTTTCACAGAACGTGGGCTTACATGAGTGCGTCACAATCCAATACTTCAAAAAACATGTATTTACATGCAAAAGTTTCTATTGATTCCAAATAATAATAATAATATAATAAACTTTATCACTTTATCTACAAATAAATGCCCTCACTAAGCTCTACAACTTGTTTTGATGCTCAATGATTATTTAAAAAATTTTATTCAGGTTACTAATGTTTATGGAGACTCGCCAAGGAACTATTAAAGAAACGTTTGACGACTTATGGGGCCAGGAATCTCTTTTCACGGACTCAAGTCAAATTCAAGAGACGGCTTCGTTGTCTCTAGGGTTTCTCTGTCACCATCTACTTATACGGAATTTCAATCGCCACTGTGGTCGCCATTTGTGAGATTTTATCCAATTTAAAGAAGTTGAATTTAATTCATTAAAAGTGGATTACGCACCAAAGACAATTTTGACGATACATTTATAATTCGCAATAATATTGCGATTGCGCTTTAGTGGATTTGCTCGTTTAGTATGCCCCGAAATTTGATTGGATAACAGGCTTCTATATATGAATTATTAGGAAAACCATTATTCAATAACAAATAGCTTTTTAAAATGCTTATATTTAAAAAATAATTCACTTTCGTTACCGGGAAACTTGTTAACAAAAGACAAGTTCCCAAAAACCTTAGTCAAAACATCCATACATTTAAACATTTGATAACTAATCTATGAATACTGGATCAGTTTTCATAGCAAACCCTCGCATTGAAACCACGTGCAGCGTGGAAGTGCATTTAAGATCAATTAAAAATTTAAACATCGATTGATTTTTTTAATATATACTTGACTAAAACAAGTAGTGTTGAAATATAAAGGATAATCTGAGAATAATGTCACTTAGCAGGATATGAGGCACAAGCTCTTTGGATGTTCTACTGATATATACATTTTTTTTTTCAATTGGATCTTATCAAGTGAACGAATAAAACTTCATCTTGTCTAGGACAGTTTCGAAAATTATTATAAATTTTCCATTTTAATTTATCTCAATTTAAACTTGATGACCAATGACAAATTTATCTAATCAACAAAATTTTAAGGGACCCATACACGCTCAAATTGAACGCGCAAGCTAAGTATGGGCACATTCATAAAATTCAAATCGTAATTTTAAACAACTGTGTAGAACCGTATATATATCAAAAAATGTTTAAATACGAATTTATATTTGTTCAAATGAGATTTTGGCACTTAAACTTCATTTAAGTTTTTTCACACGTTTAATATATTCAAAGTGTTTTCAAAAAACTGTTTTACATCAAATTTAAGAAACATCAATTAAGAAATGTTTGTAATCGTAGCTTTGTTAAAGTAGAGTTTGTCTCGGATATTTTGATGAAGATAAATAGTTTTTAAACAGTTCAATAAACTCTTTTACTCAAAACATAAAATATACCACAGTTATAAAATTTAATTGATAAATGTTCAATAAGGGTTTGTTCTAGAGGCTTTCCAAAAGTCAATGTGTATTTACAATAAATTCTACTTGAGATATTTTCTTTAAATAATGTTAATAACAAAGATAAAATATTGAAATTCTATTGTATTTTGAGTGTAATGCGGCCTCTACAGGCTCAATGTTTTGCGCAAAGAAAATTGAGGACATCTATGAAATTCATTATCTTGTAGATTATCCCCAATACCTTTCACTAATTGTCCTAATCAAAATCTATCATGATTGTGAATGCTCAATATTTAGAATAAACCTTTAAACTTTATTGGAGAAATATACTGATTAAATGCCACATAATTTATCCAATAATATTGAATATATTTTTGTCACAATAAAATGTTGAATCCATACACCGTTACAATTTTAATGTCCAAACATTTCATATAAAGCGTCAAATTCACTGACTTATGTTATTCGAATGCGAAAATATTCTTCAATTGTTTGAATAACATTTTTAAAAAAAACTAACTCAATGTATATGTTCAGTTTTTAACGCAAATATAGTCGAAAATTTACCCCAATTGATGTTCCATTTACTAAAAATATTGTCGCACTAAATTTGAGCTTATCACAAATGTTAGTCTGGATAACGTTTCTTTATACTTTTTCTACCCAAATTACTGAGCGGACGAGTAGAGAAAAACACTTTAAAATTTGCACTAACAAATGTAAAATTATTCATGATAAATAAACTTGCACTTTTACACAAAATATGTAACGGGTGTTTCTGAAAAGTCTGCATAAATCAAAGGGTTGGTTCTCTGGGTCCTACTGAGTTAAAAATGGCAATGAACGAGAAGCGAGGGGTCGGTCATTCACCAAATTACGTACGCTATCCACAAAATCCAACTTGAGAAATCCAAAATGAATAACAAAATCAAACGTGAGGCGAAATCACTGGAAAAATCTCAAAATCCGGCATTCATCGGATTTTATCAAATTTTGAATTCAAACAAAATCCGACAAGATAAAACGAAATCCGAACAAATTGGATAAGAGCAAATAGGAACCATTTCCCCAAGTAGCAACCATGAACTCTCAGAATCGTACACCTAATTTTGTTTTGTGGGGCAAATGTTCTCGAATGGGCGGAGTCGTAAGGTAAGTACGACATCCAAATCCGTTGGAAACTCATTAAAATGTTCATTATAGATGAAGCGTGTCAACCAAGGCAAAAGAATCATTGCACGCTGCTCTGTAAACATCACTTTCATGTTTAGTAACAGTGTAAACACAAATATTTCCCAATTTTAACTATAACCATGGACTAACACATAAGCCTGCTGATGGACATCTTTCACTAGAATGAGACTTTCATTTCCCTGTCTAAAGGACAGCGAAGATTTCTACATCCTAAATTGGACCATTTTCTCAGGTTTCGATGGAAAATTTTCGTTTGGAATATTTAGCATTTTAAACTCGATTTAGCCAGGTAAAATCAATCTATTTTAACTTAATATTCATAATATATTACTTAAAAATTTTTAATATAGAAATCATATTTGCAGTAAACTTACACATATATAAGCCTTTTAGTAACGCTCGGTCTTCTTGCAACCGCAATATATTCGTCAAAAATGCTAGACACATTTTGCAAAAATTGTATCAATGTCCTTTAATGTAACTAGGCATATATGGAGAATTTTGACGTCGTAATGAGTTTAAAATCTGTTCGTGGTGCTAGTGTTTAAGTGCGTGTTTTATCATTTCACCGTGTTGTCATAGACTAAGCAGCTTATGGAAAACATTTCCAGGACAAGTATTACTTAAATATTTCAGAAAAAGATTTATATAGCTAACGTCTCATAGCATAGCATAATAAGGTAGTTCTACAATTTAAACTATTTTGGGCAAATAAGGTGATGTTAAACACCAATATCGCGGAAAAAGTGCGACAAAACCCTTTCATTTCTTTAACATAAGATCTACCTTTTTCATATTTATAGTTAGTCTATGAAATGACAGTCATTAGAGGAAAGGATTTTACGAGGTCAAAGCAATAAGAATACTGATGAGTTTATGATAATTAACGTTTCATATAACACACTTCAGTCACGTTTACACTAGACATTTTGAAACCGTTTTGAACAACTTTAGAAAGGTCGAAATGTAACCTTTAACTGTTATCCATATAGAACCTGCACTTGAAAATGATCATTCCTTTTATTAAAAAAAAAAACAAAAACAAGTGAAAATGAGAATGAACATTTTCTCTTGAAAGATCTACATGGTTAACACCTTAAGGTCACAATTTACACCTTTCTAAAACTGTTTTTAAGTGTCGAGTGTGAACGCGGCCGCAATTTCTCCTTTTCAAAAATACTCATTTTAATGGACGTATGTATTGCGGTAAATTACGTGGAATTATATATGTACGAAAACTGTAATATATATTCAAATTAACACAGATCTGTTCATTCTGAAAATATATTTTGAAGCGATGATTCAAGAACTCCATAGGAGTGCCGACAAAAATATTTCAATACAGTATTAAGACCATATCTTAAATTTCAGATCGCTGCGAGTCCCTTATAGAAATTTAGTTGTTTAACTTATATCACTCCGAAATTCAATTGGTATTTAGGGCGTTGTTACGTAAACGCAAGATGTCTGAAGGATTAAATCATTCACGAGAATTTAAGTTTGGAACATCATACGTGAGTTTGGAAAGTACCCTATACGTAATTTATGGACATTGCTAGGATTATTTACATTATGATACAGTATTCCGATGAATTTGGACGAGATATAATTAAAGGAAATATTTCTTTCTGGTATCCGTTTTTTAATTTTCTTCCGGCGTATATTCTTAACAATATTCGTAACGTATCGTAAGTAATTCGATAATAAATTCATATTTTTGTTATAATTCATATTTACGAGTTCAATATTTCTGCTTTTTTATTAGATTAAAATATATACCACTTTTAAACATCTCGGAAACTCTTTTGAAAGTCCGCGGTTATCAAAGTAATCATTTGGCTCATACGCTTGCCACCGCAACACGTGAAAAGGTTAGTAAATTAATTGTTTCTGATGTTTTTGATCATTCATTCACTCACATCTTACTAAAACACCTCGAGGGAACTTTATTTGCATGACGATTTAAGACGTGTCCATTCCGTTTTAAGTTACAAATTATAATCATTAACATCCGAGGGGGTCGGATGTTTTTGGAAAAAGTGTACGGGATTTCGAAATCCAATTTGATTTCGTCGCATTTCGATTGATTTCGTCGCAATTCGATTGATTTCGTCGGAATTAGTTTGATTTCATTTAATTTCACTTGATTTCGTCGGATTTAGCTTGATTTCCGAATTCGATAAAATTCAACGGATTTCGTCGGATTTTGGGATTTCCCCCATTATTTAGTTGGATATTAAGGTATTGCCAGTGATTTTCTCGGATTTTGAGAATTTTCTCGTGATTCCGTCAGATTTTGAGATTTTTCCCGTGATTTGATCGGATTTTGAGATTTTCCCCGTAATTTCGTTGGATATTAAGGTATTTTCGCGTACAGAGCTGTGCTAATTAGCTGACAACTAATTGAATTAGAAATAGCAATTAGGGAAATATTTATGAACTAATTAACTAGCCAATTAGCAATTAGACATAGAAACTAATTCAATTCAATTAGAAATTAGGCATTTATTTATCAAACTAATTAATTAGAATTACTAATTTCTAATTAATTGCTTGTCTAATTAAGGTAAAGAAAAAACCATAGGTATACATAAAAGTTTAAAAGTGCCCATGGATTTAGTACTTTGGTAATGCAAAGTTTAATGTTTTAACGCCATTGAAAAACGGGTACGGAAGCCATGAATTATTCCAGAAGTCCATAACCTCCCTCGAAGTACTGAGACGTAACGGTTTATACCCTGGCCGTCTTCAGTGTGGAAATTTTGTTCCAACCCCCCCGTTTTCCGACTAGTATTGGGGAAATATTTTTCCCCTCTTTCAAGCCGGGCTTGGCGCCCAAAATATTTCTGAGAGGGTAGTTTTTTACGAACGGGGTGACGTTGGGTAGTATTGTCCAATCAAAACGTTCCCTTTTCTATCGTTTCCTCTTGCCACTTGTCCCTACCACAAAAAACGGTGTACGGGGAAGGGGGAGGAGATGAAAGCTTGGCGGGATGGTCCTTCAAGTGCTCTGTTTTTTTTTTCATTTACGTAAAATTTAAAATTTGTATCAGTTTTCGGTCAATGTTAGCTCTGGATTTTTTTAATATATTGCTCATATTCCATTGAAAATATTATCCTTCATGCAATTCTATGATCTTAACATAAGTACCTTAATTACCCCTGATAAGTAAAACACGGCCGTTGGACTAATGTAACCAGCATGTTCATCTGCGTCCTATACAAGTTAGGTATATGCGACGCCGTGCGGCCTTTTTTGTCCCAACATTTTTAGCCAATGGGAGACGTTTCTAAGGCTGCCTCTAGCTTCCCAGAAGTCTGACTTAGAATCTCGGTAAATGGATAGAATTCTTAGATTTACAGTCAGAATTCTGAGTAAGTGAACATTAAGGTTTCGTCTGCTACACTAATGGGCACAGACCACAGAAGCCTAAGCTACAAATATTGTAAGTGTTAATGGTTATTGTTTTTAATCTACATAAATTGATGAATTAGTACCGTTATCCATCATGGTTTAATATATGTCGCAACGAAAATAGTGTTTTAAGTTACAACCCTAAACCGTGCCTACACTCGCGCTCTTGAAAGGCCGCCAATACACCAACACTGGTCCGTGGCCTAAAAGATATCTGTATGGGAGGTCTGAATATGAGCCTCCGCGGACGATTTACATTTTCAAATGACTACAAGAGGCCGCCTTCTTCGTTTTTTGGGTAAAAATGTCGGTTACATTAGTCCAACGGCCGTGTTTTACTTATCAGGGGTAATTATGGTACTTATGATCCTAACTTAAAAGAAAAAAAGGTTTTTTCGTAGTTTATTAAAAATAATATAAAAAAACTACCGGGTCTTTAACCCTAATATTCACGCTAGCCTGCGCCGCGTTTTGTTCTGGGGAAATTCCGTTGCCATTTTTTACAACATCTCAGACACGCCCTCAGTTCTTATAGGCTCCCTTATGTTCGGGAAATTCAAAAGCAAGAAGAAACACCCCTTTAGAGACAATTTTTTCCTCTTGGGACCGCCACTATGGCACGGCTCTCTCAGAGGCGAGAATTTGTGTGGTGGCTCTAGCGTCGCGGCGTTTGGCTGAATTCAGCCCTGAACAGGGTATGGGGGAAAGCTTGATTTTTGTACTCCAAGTGTAATAGACTCCTGATTATTCTCGAAGAATGAGATAAGCCTTCAGCCTACCGTCATTTTAAAATTTGTCTCATTTCTTCATTTTCTTGCCACAGTTCCTATAATGGACTCCTGAGTAGTAAATACATGCGCACTGCTATTAATTTGAGTAGGTAAAACAGTTGAAATTTCGAAATGGGGTAGTTGCGAACCACGAAATTTTCTACTAGTATTAGTATTCTCTCATGTTTGAGGAGCTGAAAAATTTAGAGTAGCACTAAGGTTTCCTCATCGATATATTAAGGCTTTTTCATATTCAAATAGATGAATCAAGAGTTAATTCCTCGATTTTTTTACAACAAATTGGCGTAAAAGATTAATTGAAAATCCAATTGGCTAATTAGTTAATCCTGAATCTAATTAAATTTTAATTAGATAATTACCTTTCCGATTCATACTAATTAATTAGAATTACTTCTCAATTAGCACTAAGGTAATTAAAATTCAATTACCATTTTCAATTAGTAAATGTTGCTAATTAATTAGAAATTCAATTAGCTAACTAATTAATTAGCACAGCTCTGTATTCGCGATCTCCTAGGGTTTTGAGATTTTCCCCGAATTTCGTTTGATAAAAAGTTATTTCCCGTGGTTTCCTCGGATTTATAGATTCTTTTCGTAATTTCGTCGGATTTTGAGATTTTCCCCTTGATTTCGTCGGATTTTGAGATTTTTCCCGTGATTTCGTTAGATATTAAGGTATTTTCCGTGATTTACTCGGATTTTGAGATTTTCTCCTGATTTCGTTGCATTTTGAGATTTTTCCCCGTGATTTCGCTGGATATATAAGGTATTTCCCATGATTTCCTTTAATTTTGAGATTTTTCAAGTCATTTCGTCGCATTTTGTGCTTTTTTTTTTATTTCATGAATTTTGCGATTTCTTTAATGATTTTGTGATTTGGCTTCAGATTTTGTGATTTCTTTACTGATTTCGGATTTTTCATGAGATTTCGAAATCAGCAAAAATACGTTTGATTTCTTTCCGGATTTCTCATTAAGTTATTGATTTCGGATTTCTTAAATTTTCTGTCTGGGTTGAATATTTACGTATTTGTGTGGGTGTGGTGTGGGCCCGATATTGTACTCCATGGTGTGATGTCGGATAGTTCTTTATTTGCGGGCTCCTCTTATAGTTCTTTAAATGCAGGCTCTTCGGATACTTCTTAGTTTGCGGGGTCGGATACTTACTTATTGGCGTACTTAATATTGTAAATGATTGCTCTAGTTTTAACCTAGATGGCACGGCGTTTCTTTTCATCCTAAAATGAACTTGGAACAAAACCGAGAAAACATTGTAAATCCTATATAAATTCAAAAAACAAACTCATGATTAGACAGTCTCTTTATGCAGGTATAGTTCCTAAAGAAACGAATTAGTCATATAAAGACGAGAATAGATTTTAGGTGTTTACCCGAGGGGTCAGTCATTCACGAAATCTCGTACGCTATCCGCGAAATCCAACTAAAGAAATCCAAAATCAATAACAAAATCAGAAATCATTGTACATCCCGGGTTTGTAGTTCTTCCTTTATATTTTTCACGTTTGTACTAATGTTTATAGGTTATTAATATGGCTGACGTAACTTATTCATTAGAACCCGAAAACGTTTTTCTTTATCACGTTTCTCCTACTTTCTTAATGGGTGACAGTCGCATTGCAACATGTATAAACACAGTAAATGAACACGGCACGCGTTTATCGGTAAATGGTTTAGATACACCCACGTGGTGCTTGATCGCTACGGCATTGCTAATCATGTCTTTGGTGTCGTCGTTGGCTACATCCTTTTCCTTAGAGGAAAGTTACAGAGATCAGAGAGGTATTTTTTACGTGTCACAAAAGGTAGTTACTTCACAAATAATGCAACTATTTCTAGGGTGGATACCTGCTTTCATGGCTAACTTCAATCAGTATGTTTGTCAATATTTATCGGATTTCCTGGAAAACAGTTTCGAGTACTTCAATTCGAAATCACCGAGGTTCTTGCTGTGCGGATGGTTATTCGGGTGCACTGTTTTGTCCAGATGCTTTTCGGGTGCTTTGAAATCGGAAATGCTATTATCAAAAACAAAATACATAAATACCATTGACGATCTTTGTGAGCAGAAAGGCATTACTTTAATGATACCGGAAAATTTTCCTATTCACATGGCCGTGAAGGTAACACCCTCCATTTTCATATTCATCGTAATACTTCCGGGTGTGGACTGCGCTTAGGAAAGTGGTTATTTGGAGATGTACGCTAGAGCCCCTAAACTTTACGTTTCTATACCACTATGAAATTAAGAAAACAATTTAGCACAGGAAATAGAGAAAAGTCAGAATACATTTCACGCATGAGCGGAAAACTTTCTTTGAGTAGTTGACAATTTGGAAGCTTCATATGGGAGATATTCAACAATACTCATTTAAACATAATGTTTCATAAAGCAAATCAAATATATTTTTATTGTTCTATAAATGTTTAATGTTTTAAGCAGTAAAAAGCAAGTGGAAGTGCTGTGACGGGTAAGATCAATACTATCTAAACAGAAAACTATAAAACTATTTTTCTTTCATTCAGAGAAACTCGTCTTTTAGCACCAAACTTCAGAAAAGGATTGATCAAAATGGGTTTATTTGCAATGATACTATTATGAATTATATACAAAAAGACATTTTTCCCCGTGGCACCTCTTCGCTTTTTGCAGATAAGAAATACATTGAGACATCCGTGCTCAATGATGTTAAACCCACCTTGGTGAAATCAAGAAGAAAAATTTACATTGGAAAAGAATCTTACGAAGCAAGATATTATCATTATCTTATAAACAAACAACTCCCCCGTGACATACTTGAAAACATCAACCATTTGTAAGTACTCTACATGATGTTATCTATATGTATATAAGCGTGTTCTTTCTTACGTTCAACCGTATTGACTTTTAACATGACCTTATACAATCGATAAAGTGCCCAGAATTTCAAAATTCAAAAACCAAAGATTTTGCGTAATTGAAATGCTAGCACCAGTTTTTTTAATTTTTTTTTAATTAATTAATTCGGAGGTCTCATTCGACCGAAAAAATGATTTATTTAAAATTATTTAAAACCCGGAGACGCTTTTTGTAAAATAACCCTTAATAACAATTCATTTAATTAAAGTGAAAAATTGTATACTCAGCCAGTAAACCTATAATGAAGGAAACCAACGATCAATCTTCAAATCCTTTATTACAGAATCAGTTATTTTAATTTGAATCCTCTAATTGTTTTTGTTATACGCTAACAGAACCTAAATATTTGTAATTCATTTAATACCATTTATTTTTACCTTGAGTTACGAAACGTAACCCATCCCATTCTAGCATAAATTATCCTAAACTAATCTTGCTTAACATATCCTAACCTAAAATAAATTATTCTAATCTGGCTTAACACAATCCAATACTTCAAAAAACATGTATTTACATGCAAAAGTTTCTATTGACTTCAAATAATAATAATAAAATACACTTTATCTATAAAAAGATGCCCACACTAACCACTACAACTTGTTTTGATGCTCAATGATTATTTAAAAATTTTAATTCAGATTACTAATGTTTATGGAGACTCGTCAAGGGACTATTAGAAAAACGTTTGACGACTTAAGGAGCCAAGAATTTCTTTTCACGGACTCAAGTCAAATTCAAGAGACGGCTTCGTTGTCTCTAGGGTTTCTCTGTCCCGTTTTCACCATCTACTTATACGGAATTTCAATCGCCACTGTGGTCGCCATTTGTGAGATTTTATCCAATTTAAAGAAGTTGAATTTATTTCATTAAAAGTGGATTACGCACCAAAGACAATTTTGACGATACATTTATAATTCGCAATAATATTGCGATTGCGCTTTAGTGGATTTGCTCGTTTAGTATGCCCCGAAATTTGATTGAATAACAGGCTTCTATATTTTTATTATTAGAAAAACCATTATTCAATAACAAATAGCTTTTTAAAATGCTTATATTTAAAAAATAATTCTCTTTCGTTTCCGGGAAACTTGTTAACAAAAGAGCAGTTCCCTAAAACCTTAGTCAAAACATCCATATATTTCAACATTTGATAACTAATCTATGAATACTGGATCAGTAGCAAACCCTCGCATCGAAACCACATGCAGCGTGGAAACGCATTTAAGATCAATTAAAAATTTAAACATCGATTGATTTTTTTAATATATACTTGACTAAAAAAGTTTTGAAATATAAAGGACAAACTGAGAATAATATAATTTACAAGCAAGCCTTTGGAAGTTATAATGACATTTACATTTTCTTTTCATTTGGATCTTATCAAGTGAACGAAACAAAACTTCATCTTTTCTATGACATTTTCGAAGATTATTATAAATTTTCCATTTTAATTTATCTCAAATTTAATGTTGTTAACCAATGACAAATTGATCTAATAATCAAACTTTTATGGGACCCATACACGCTTAAATTGACGCCCAAATTAAGTAGGGCACATTCCTAAAATTCATATCGTAATTTAAAACAACTGTGTAGAACCATATATATGTCAAAAAATGTTCAAATACGAAGTTATATTTGTTCAAATGAGATTTTGGCACTTAAACTTCATTAAAGTCTTTCTACACGTTTAACACATTCAATGTTTTTTTCTATAAACTGTTTTACATTAAAGAAAATAAACATCAAATATAAGAAACAGCAATTATGAAATGTTTCTAATCGTAGCTTTCTTAAAGTAGGGTTTGTCTCAGATATTTTGATGAAGATAAATAGTTTTTAAACTGTTCAATGAACTGTTTTACTCAAAACATAAAATATACCACAATTTCATTGATAAACGTTCAAAATGAGTTTGTTCAAGAGACTTTCTAAATGTCATTGGATATTTACAGTAAATTCTACGTTTCTGAATGAGATATTTCCTTTAAATAATGTTGTTAATTACAATGATAAAAAACTGAACTTAAAATTCGATGGTATTGTGAGTAACAATGCGGCCTCTACAGGCTCAATGTTTTGCACAAAATAAATTGGGGAATCTATGAAATTCATTATCTTATACATTATCCCCAAAACCTTTGTATCATGATTGTGAATACCCAATATTTAGAATAAACTATTAAACTTTATTGGGAAAACATACATACTGATTAAATGCCACATAATTTATTCAATAATATATTGAATATATTTTTGTCACAATAAAATGTTGAACCCATATACCGTTACAATTTTAATGCCCAAGCATTTCATACATAGCGTCAAATTCACAGACTTATGTTATTCGAATGCGAAAATATTCTTCAATTGTTTGAATTACTTTTTAAAAAAAACTAACTCAATGTATATGTTCAGTTTTTAGCGCAAATATTGTCGAAAATTTACCGCAATTGATGTTCTATTGTCGAATTACACTTGAGCTTATCACAAATGTTAGCCTGAATAACGTCTCTTTAAACTTTTTCTACCGAAGTTATTGAGAAGACGAGTAGAGAAAAAACGGTTAAAAATTTGCACTAGCAAATGTAAAATTATTCATGACAAATAAACTTACACTTTTACACAAAACATGTAACGGGTGTTTCTGAAAAGTCTACCATAAATCAAAGGGTTTGTTCTTTGGGTCCTACTGAGTTAAAAATGGCAATGAACGAGAAGCGAGGGGTCGGGCATTCACTCCAGTGACCCAATCTTCCTTTCTCGTCCTATAACTTTGACTACAGATTTTTTGGTTAAGATAGGTTTTCTCAAATATTTTATTAAAATTATTTGATATTATTTATTTTTATCGAGAGTTACTTATCATTCTTTTAGTTGTATCGTTTTAAGAGAGGTATTCCCTATTATCATTTGAACCTAGCTATTAATGACGTTTGACTCCTAGAATATGCCTCTTTCGCGAGTATCTAAAAGACCAGAAAATGGTGTAGTTAGATTGGCGATGACTGAAAAGAGAATAGTGGTCAGTGTACCTGCGGTTGTACAGTTTTCCAAACTTCCACAATTCCGTTAACTGTGAATTTTGAACACTTGAACTGTGAAATTGAGAACATTTCGTTCAGATTAGGAAACTGCGAAAGCAACAGACAGACAGGCACACACAAAGACAGATGGATACGTCGAGAACAGAACCTCTCCATAGCATACATCACTCGGTGAAGTAAAGAATCTAGCATCCATATAGGCTTCATATGAGCCCAATATTGTTCGACATTTGTCCAGTGTAGGTTAGGTATTACACCAATATGGGATCGATATTTGTACAATATGAGCTTGATATTAGTCCCATATCGTTTGGAAATTTGTCCAATCTTGTCTTGAATTTAGTACAATATTGGCTTGATATTAGTCCAATATTGGGAGGATACTAGTACATTTTTGCCCACTTGCGTAAAAATTGGATAACATACTGACCATTTCTGGGTAATAATTCATCCCTTAATAGATGATTCTTGATCCAATTTTGGATGAGACTCCAAATCTGGATTATCATTTGACCGTCCCTTTTTGGACACAAATTACGTTATCCAAAAATAGACGAAAAACTGTGCTGTCTCAGAGTCAGCCGTTTGGATCCATTTACATACAATTTTGGACAACATTTTTTTTAAACAGTGCAGAATCGTACACCTAATTTGTGTTGTGGTGCAAATGTTCTCGAAAGGGCGGAGTCACAGGGAAAATACGACATCCAAATCCGTTGGAAACTCATTAAAATGGTAATTAGAATCATTGCACGCTCCTCTGTAAACCTCACTTTCATGTTTTGTAAAAAGTGCAAACACAAATTCTTTCCAATTTTAAGTATAACCATGGACTAACACATACTGATGGACATTTTTCTTTTAAATTAGACATGCATTTCCCAGTCTAAATGACGACGAAGATTTGCACTTCCGAAAATGGACCAGGTTTCGATGGAAAATTTTCGTGTGGAATATTTAGCATTTTAAACTCGATTTAGTCAGGTAAAAACCATATTATCTAATTCAATTTAATATTTTATAACAGTTTTAGTTCTAAGATTTTGGTTTCCATGCCATGAACCACTTTTCCAAAAACTTTCTCATACATATTCTTAGAACAGATTTTTATCTATGGCTCTCATCAACTATATACTATATTGTTGTCCGTTCCCTCTCTGCGTGGACCGCACCTTAGGCGGCGCGACTGAGAAGAACCTTTTCTCTTACTGCTGGTAACCCGTAACCCCTTTAAGCTGGTACCCGAAAATGGGCGCCAGGATACCTGGACGCCAGAGTGTCCCATAAATAACAATTTGACAGTTGTTGGGACATAATTGCTCCGCCGTGTGTGTGTGCTCGGCCCTGTAGGGTCGAGACACCGAAATTTCAAGAACAGAAAGAGTAGAAGAGTTGACTAGTAGCTGCAGCCAGAAGAGGACCTTTCTCGACCTCATATAAAACGCTTGCGAGACGCGACTTTAAAAAGAAAAGTTTTAAATTCGGTCAGCCGGTCACTCCCGCGATAACAATGCACCCTCCGAAGAGAATCTTCAATTCGCGAGATGGACGCTCTACGCGGTGAGTGTGAACGATTTGTTAAGTAGGTTGCCAGCAACCCCAGTTATTACTTTAAGAGTTATTAAATAGCCCCATGAGGTGCACCATGGGTTTTTACGTATGTTCAGCCTCAAGTGAACGTGGGTCAGTAAAACCGTTGAGACCATAGAAATTTCATCAATAATTAACAGTTTTAAATTTTCCAAAGTTTCTTTCATAATGCTCATATTGTCAGAACTCAGGGAATGGTATTCGGCGATACGCCCATGATCTACTGGCAACATTAGTAATCTGTGTAATGTTACGCCATTAACATTCAATGCTGCCAAACCCGTTTGCGCGGTAATTGCCACGCTAGTAGGATTTTGAAAGCGTCGCCTTACGGCGTTGGCGAGAGCGTCGATAAGAAACGATTTGCCAGTGCCACCAGGTCCCGACACAAAAAGGCACTTGTTTCCAGATTTTTCTCCCTCTTGGGAGAAGTGATCCATGATGTGATCATAAATTCTCTTTTGATCCGAGTTTAGTGACGCCTTATTGTCATCATCAGTCTCGAAATTCATTTCCATGGCAGCTTCCACATCAGCCATCGCGTGTTCAGTTTCGATAACAATTTCTTTCCCTTGTAGAGCATTTTCATCGTCTTCACTGTCGCATCCGATACTATGGTTTCTAGCTCTTTCGCCTTTTTAGAAGCCTCCCGTTTCTTTTCAACTTCTTTGGAAACCGAGAGTTTCTCGTGATATTCTCTCATATCTTTTAACACCGAAAGCGAGTTTTCGAAAGCATCCGCGTAGGTTTCAAACTCGCCTAATAGCTCATTTTCGTCACGCCACGGTTTGAAGAGGATCAGTAGAGCGTGACAATACTGTTATTTCTCCTCTATCGGGTCGTGAATAAAGTGCTCTATTATGTACGGCTTAATTCTCTTTCTCATGAAACCCAGATTGTTTTTCAACTGGATTACATTCGCATTTTTCTCGACACCCTCAGAGCGCATCGCATAATCGTAAAACTGACCAAATTCCCGCAAACTTAGATTTTCCAAGCTGTCAGGACGATTCGGATATTTGTCGTCGACGAACCCTTTTTGGCAAGTGTCCTTGCTTTCGGGGTCAGTTTCCCTCAAACGAGCGAGTTCCTTGAAACCTTTCAAAATTCTCGATCGGTTTTCTTTCAAGTTAGTGTTTATAAATTTAGTGCTGTCAGACTTGTTGTAAAGGTCTTGGCCCAGCATCATATCGAGAGCTTCATAAATTCCTATTTGCTTGCACGTCAAAGATTTCAATCTATAGGCAAATAATTTTTTGGACAAACTTTCGTTGCCTAACTCGGCAAAAGTTTGGTCCATGTCAGCCCGGTCTCCCTTTGTCACGTAAGCCGTGACATAGTTTGCCACTATTTCCGATTTGTCAGCGACAAATTGCAAATCCATTTTGGCTTTGGAAGCCAAAAGTAGCGTGGGATTGTAATCATTGATTAAAACTTCGTGCTGTTTTCTCGGCAAGTCGTACAGTCGTTTCTGCACCTTTTTCATTTTACGGTGACGAGTAACTGATCTAACAGAATTCATAGTAGCAATGTTTGTTACGTTTCGAAGGAAACCGTAACGACACACTTTCAATCCTTTTTTAGAATTTTTCACCTTCTTATAACAACTGGAGGTGCATTTGTGAAATTGAAATTTTTTTACCAGCCGGTGCAATTCTGGACTTACCGATGCGCTTGGCATCGAACACGTGACGTGTTTTTGCACGTAATCCAAAATAGTCTCGGCCGAAGAAGTTCCAATCTTTGGAGCGTCCTTGGCCCACAAAATCATGTGATAGTGAGGTAAACCACGAGATTGGTATTCAACCCGCCAAAAATGATGTTCTATCATGCCAAGAACTGGATTCTGCTTACACAAGACAAAGTTGTTTAGCAGCGACCTCACTTTGTTGTGAAAGTGCAAATTTACGCTAAGCGGATCCAAATTCAACAATTCAGCCACCGTCATCGACTCTACTCCTGGAACGTCTGAATTCACTTTTCTCAAGTGATCGTGCAGTTCCATATCATCGTACTCGGCCGGATTAAAAGTTAAAAGCCAGGTGGGAGGACCAAATTCCCGAATCATCGCTAAAACGTTTCTAAGAACTTTATACCAGTAGTCCTTAGTTCCTCGAATATGACCCAAGAAAGTAGCTAAATTACTCTCAAGTTCTTTATCGCCAGATTCAACGCGACTGAGCAAATTTTCAACCCCAATAGGCATGGGTTTTTTTACACGAAGAACGTAGTTCAAACTGCTAGAAATCGCTTTCATTTCGCATTCTTGATAAGAATGGAACAGATAGGCGTAATCTCGTCTAAAAATTGGACTCTTGTTCAAAAGACGGGATAAACGATACTCAGTTTCCGTTATTTTCCCAAATGGTCTATCATCGTGCTTGCCAAAGCGACCCTTGGGGAACAAATGAACAAAGCTCATGTATTCCAAGTTTTTGTCCCAAGTGCTAACTGGCTCGGCTTCGACGCGCTTCATTTGGTAAGCGCCAAGTAAATCTTTCGGTGGTTGAACGTTCACTGGATGAATAGAGTAATGATCGTACAGATCATTGGCTTCACCCTCAAATAGTTTTCGCAACAAAGCCTCGGGCAGTGTTAAAATTTTGTAGGCGTCGCCGGGGGCAAGGCTAGACTGATTTTCATCCTGCTCCTGTATGTTCGAAGCGTTTTGGTCACCTTGGACGTCGTGACTACTATCCGCTGGCCCTTCTGTTTGAAGCGCAGCGGGAGCGCGTGTCAACGCATCAGATCCATCATTAATTAACGCAAGTGGATCTGTTACGCTCAGTAATTCATCGGGAGTCAATGAATTTCCATTTCCATCAATTTCTTGCGTGCCACAAATATATTCCTCATTCATTGTCGAAATATCAATGTCTTTGTAAAAAGGGTTTATCTTTTTCAGCACACTGAATGCTTTCAACACTTTTTCGAGGCAAACAACCTGCTGCCAAACCTTTTTGTCCGCAGTGGGAACGCCGTTCACCAAGATATGCAGTTCGTGATTTTTGGGCAACGTCTTGGGAATCATCTTCAAATTTTTTTCCACTGGAATTGGAAGATAAATTACTCTTCCCTTTAAAGCTTTAACCGTACCAAACTTCACGTTGGAATTGGTTTTAGTGCCTAACCGCACCACAGTGTGGAAGGCCTTCACAAGTTGAATTAAAACTTTCTCGAACATGTTTATATTGGTGACATCTGGCGGAGGATTGTCAACTGCCAAGTTGTTCAGAAAACATCTAATGGGAACTTTACCCTTTCCCAAATCCGTAGCGCAGTAACGACATAGAAGCATGTCCGCTTCTCTAGCGTCCGAATTATTCATTATCCAGCCAGCTCTTAAAATCAGATAGGCCTCGTTCTCAAAAACAGCACTGTTTACCAATTTTTCTACTGCTCTTAAATCAGATTTTTTCAATAATCTTAAACAGCAGTCAAAGGGCGTGTCGTGAAACTCGTTGGTGTTTAGCATTGCCCGAGCGAATTGATTCTCGTAAAGACTCAAGATTTCACTTTCATCGAGACTCGGCCGAGGAGCGTTAACGCTTCCTTCAGGAGCATCGTTTTGTTCCTTATTTAAATTTTTCCCACGTGTAGCAAGGGTTTTCCTTAATTCCGCCATGACATTCGTCACAGACTCGTAATCACCACTTTCAATTTCAGTTGAGATTTTAGTTAACGCGTTGAGTAACGCTTTGATGTGATAAATATTATTCAGAATATTTCTAATTCCCGAATAGTGAGGAGCCAGTTCAGCGAAAGCACGCAAATAACTTTGGCACTCTTCGCTATCAGCGCAGTAAGCAGTGTGTCCTAGGAACGGAACTATTCTCACCACTATTTCGTCTCCATCTGGTGGTATAGACACGTTTGATTTTTTGCAAAATTCTTTTCTTAATTCGCAAAGGTCCAAATCAGAGTCAAAAATTTTAGTCAAAGATTTTTCATTCGCATTTGCAACTGCGTTTACGAAAGCTAGTACTTTTGCAATGGCTCGAGTTCGAACATTACAAATATCACTGCATTCCCAATATACAGTTTTGTTTTTGGTTT
Organism: Phalangium opilio; assembly: GCF_054372755.1. NCBI lineage: Eukaryota > Metazoa > Arthropoda > Arachnida > Opiliones > Phalangiidae > Phalangium > Phalangium opilio. The sequence goes on along the minus strand of NW_028324172.1, from coordinate 2,228,586 downwards.
CAATAAACCCACCTTCATTGATCACAAAATTTGCTTTTGGATTCTTCTCTTCAGTTTCAACAATGTTGAAAAGATTCATAACATCTCCCGATTCATTAACTTGTAAAACTATTTCAACATTACTAGTTGCGTTATTGTTTTTCATGTCAACGATATTTCCCATTTCGTCAACAAACAATTCTTTAGTCGAACTGGTAGCACGGTCTCTCAGAACTTTTCGTACACGACCATCAGAATCCAATTGAAAAATTTTGCCGTAATGTGACTCATCGTCATTTTTCAATATTTTACCATTATTTCCAATCGGATAATAGGTAGTTTCATGGAAATAGGCCTCTTTCATGCTACTGTGAAGCCTTTTCCCACCCACAACTTCCGTCAAATTGTCACAAGTGACTGACCCAATTTCTTTGATTTTTTTGACAAAATCCTTAAATTCACTAACAATTCTCGTTACTTGGGCGTGGTAAGCTGAATATAATTGCCTTTTGAAATGCAATATTCTACCAGCTAGCACTTGGCATTTTAGCTTGTGAGAGATAGACTTCGTGCGTTGTTTTTTAGTCTCACCGTTGAAAGACTCTGACGCCGCCAGACTTTCAGTTAGACGTTTGACCAGAAACCTTTTATAGCTTTCAGCTATAATTTTTTTGTTTTTCGTTTTGAAAATTCCCGCATTGAGAAGCTTTTTCGCAAAACCAAACTTATCTTGTTTAGTGGGTTTCATATATTTTTTTTTATTTTTTGATTGGGAACCCACATTAGTAGTGCCACCACGTGGTTTAGTCCAATTTGTTTTTTTCGCAATACCAAGGCCAGATTTACGAGCAACTTGAGTATTTGCGTTTTTTTCCTTGAAGTACTCCTTGTTTTTCAGGTAGTACTTTTTAAAGTGAAGCTGATTATTTTGCTTCTTTTGCAAAGCTTTCCTCTCAGTTTCCAATTTCAACTTAGCTTCTGTTCTAATTTTTCGCATTAGAAGGATATTTTTTTCCGCTTAGCTTGTTCTCGAGTAACCATTTTAAATAGTCAAGAATGGCTGTCACAATAATGTATTTAATAATATATTGCAACGGGAGTAGATAGAAAGTACCGACTCTACCTCACTGGCGTCAGACAGTGCCAGCATCGTGCCAGATGTCACCTGCAAATATGGCGTCAATGAATCAGACATGGCACCAGTAAATATGGCGTCAATGAATCAGACATGGCACCTGCAAATATGGCGTCAATGAATCAGACATGGCACCAGTGAATATGGCGTCAATGAATCAGACATGGCACCTGCAAATATGGCGTCAATGAATCAGACATGGCACCAGTAAATATGGCGTCAATGAATCAGACATGGCACCTGCAAATATGGCGTCAATGAATCAAACACGGCATCACATTTTTCCCCCAATATTGTTGTGACGTCAGTGAAACGTACATGACGCGCCACAGTCTTCCTATGACGTCAGCGAATCAGGCGCCCCCTCTTAATGGGAACATCGTAAACTGAAATGATTAATACAACAATTGAATTGACTTAATGTGTTTCTAATTTTTTGGTTGGCTATCTTTAATCTTATAACACCCATAAAACATTAATTTTATTAATTTTTAATATTAAAAACATAAAATTTCTCTTATCATAATATATTATTATTTGAACTGATAAGGGAAATAAACTCTATTTCCAAAACTCTGTCTCACATTGCCAACAGTAAAGTGAACTTTCGATCTGACAAGAGAACCAATAATGATTTTGAAATGATAAGGGAGATAAACTCTATGTCCAAAACTCTGTCTCACATTGCCAACAGTAGAGTGAACTCTCGATCTGATAAGAGAACCAATAATGATTTTGAAATGATAAAAGCATATCCCTCGATTTATCCATTCTTTCACATACATACCGAGGAAATGAACAAATATTTGATCTTCCTAAAAGTATGGATTAAAAAAAAATAGAAAAGATGGCAATTGTATCACCTAAACACAAACAAAGTCAAATTCAAACCATACTAAACAATGATAAAAGGGTAAAACTCATTTCCAAATCATCGGTAAATTTCCTCCGAGCGCGAGCGAGCAAAGGTTAAATTAATAAGTGCAGAAGTGAACTAATTTCATCTTTCTGTTCTATGTTTCACTCTTTCTGTTCTAGGTTTCACTCTTTCTGTTCTAGGTTTCACTCTTTCTGTTCTAGGTTTCACTCTTTCCGTTCTATGTTTAACTCTTTCCGTTCTATGTTTCACTCTTTCTGTTCTAGGTTTCACTCTTTCTGTCCTATGTTTCACTCTTTCTGTCCTATGTTTCACTCTTTCTGTTCTATGTTTCACTCTTTCTGTTCTATGTTTCACTCTTTCTGTTCTATGTTTCACTCTTTCTGTTCTAGGTTTCACTCTTTCTGTTCTAGGTTTCACTCATTCTGTTCTAGGTTTCACTCTTTCTGTTCTAGGTTTCACTCTTTCTGTTCTAGGTTTCACTCTTTCTGTTCTATGTTTCACTCTTTCTGTTCTAGGTTTCACTCTTTCTGTTCTAGGTTTCACTCTTTCTGTTCTAGGTTTCACTCTTTCTGTTCTTGGTTTCACTCTTTCTGTTCTAGGTTTCACTCTTTCTGTTCTAGGTTTCACTCTTTCGGTTATAGGTTTCACTCTTTCTGTTCTAGGTTTCACTCTTTCCGTTCTAGGTTTCACTCTTTCCGTTCTATGTTTCACTCTTTCCGTTCTATGTTTAACTCTTTCCGTTCTATGTTTCACTCTTTCCGTTCTATGTTTCACTCTTTCTGTTCTAGGTTTCACTCTTTCTGTCCTATGTTTCACTCTTTCTGTCCTATGTTTCACTCTTTCTGTTCTATGTTTCACTCTTTCTGTTCTATGTTTCACTCTTTCTGTTCTATGTTTCACTCTTTCTGTTCTAGGTTTCACTCTTTCTGTTCTAGGTTTCACTCTTTCTGTTCTAGGTTTCACTCTTTCTGTTCTAGGTTTCACTCTTTCTGTTCTAGGTTTCACTCTTTCTGTTCTAGGTTTCACTCTTTCTGTTCTAGGTTTCACTCTTTCCGTTCTAGGTTTCACTCTTTCCGTTCTATGTTTCACTCTTTCCGTTCTATGTTTCACTCTTTCCGTTCTATGTTTCACTCTTTCCGTTCTATGTTTCACTCTTTCCGTTCTAGGTTTCACTCTTTCTGTCCTATGTTTCACTCTTTCTGTCCTATGTTTCACTCTTTCTGTTCTATGTTTCACTCTTTCTGTTCTATGTTTCACTCTTTCTGTTCTATGTTTCACTCTTTCTGTTCTATGTTTCACTCTTTCTGTTCTAGGTTTCACTCTTTCTGTTCTATGTTTCACTCTTTCTGTTCTATGTTTCACTCTTTCTGTTCTATGTTTCACTCTTTATGTTCTATGTTTTACTCTTTCTGTTCTATGTTTCACTCTTTCTGTTCTATGTTTCACTCTTTCTGCCCTAGGTTTCACTCTTTCTGTCCTAGGTTTCACTCTTTCTGTCCTAGGTCTCACTCTTTCTGTTCTATGTTTCACTCTTTCTGTTCTATGTTTCACTCTTTATGTTCTATGTTTCACTCTTTATGTTCTATGTTTCACTCTTTCTGTTCTATGTTTCACTCTTTCTGTCCTAGGTTTCACTCTTTCTGTCCTAGGTCTCACTCTTTCTGTTCTATGTTTCACTCTTTCTGTTCTATGTTTCACTCTTTATGTTCTATGTTTCACTCTTTCTGTTCTATGTTTCACTCTTTCTGTCCTAGGTTTCACTCTTTCTGTTCTATGTTTCACTCTTTATGTTCTATGTTTCACTCTTTCTGTTCTATGTTTCACTCTTTCTGTTCTATGTTTCACTCTTTCTGTTCTATGTTTCACTCTTTCTGTTCTATGTTTCACTCTTTCTGTCCTATATTTCACTCTTAATGTCCTAGGTTTCACTCTTTCTGTCCTAGGTTTCACTCTTTCTGTCCTAGGTTTCACTCTTTCTGTCCTAGGTTTCACTCTTTCTGTCCTAGGTTTCACTCTTTCTGTTCTATGTTTTACTCTTTCTGTTCTATGTTTCACTCTTTATGTTCTATGTTTCACTCTTTTTGTTCTATGTTTCACTCTTTCTGTTCTATGTTTCACTCTTTCTGTTCTATGTTTCACTCTTTCTGTCCTATATTTCACTCTTTCTGTCCTAGGTTTCACTCTTTCTGTCCTAGGTTTCACTCTTTCTGTCCTAGGTTTCACTCTTTCTGTCCTAGGTTTCACTCTTTCTGTCCTAGGTTTCACTCTTTCTGTTCTAGGTTTCACTCTTTCTGTTCTAGGTTTCACTCTTTCTGTTCTATGTTTCACTCTTTCTGTCCTATGTTTCACTCGTTCTGTCCTATGTTTCACTCCTTCTGTTCTATGTTTCACTCTTTCTGTTCTATGTTTCACTCTTCCTGTTCTATGTTTAGCTCTTTCTGTTCTAGGTTTCACTCTTTCTGTTCTATGTTTCACTCTTTCTGTCCTTTGTTTCACTCGTTCTGTCCTATGTTTCACTCCTTCTGTTCTATGTTTCACTCTTTCTGTTCTATGTTTCACTCTTTCTGTTCTAGGTTTCACTCTTTCTGTTCTAGGTTTCACTCTTTCTGTTCTAGGTTTCACTCTTTCTGTTCTAGGTTTCACTCTTTTTGTCCTATGTTTCACTCTTTCTGTCCTATGTTTCACTCTTTCTGCTCTATGTTTCACTCTTTCTGCTCTATGTTTCACTCTTTCTGTTCAAAGTTTCACTCCTTCTGTTCAAATCTTCACCATTTATGATTAAAGTTTCACCATTTATGATTAAAGTTTCACCATTTATGATTAAAGTTTCACCATTTATGTTTAAAGTTTCACCATTTATGTTTAAAGTTTCACCATTTATGTTTAAAGTTTCACCCTTTATGTTTAAAGTTTCACTATTTCTGTTTAAAGTTTCACTATTTTTGTTCAAGGTTTCACTCTTTCTGATCAAAGTTTCACTCTTTCTGATCAAAGTTTCACTCTTTATGTTCAAAGTTTCACTCTTTATGTTCAAAGTTTCACTCTTTTTTTTGTTCAAAGTTTCACTCTTTATGTACAAAGTTACACTATTTTTGTTCAAAGTTACACTCTCTCTGTTCAAAGTTTCAGCATTTATGTTTAAAGTTTCACCATTTATGTTTAAAGTTTCACCATTTATGTTTAAAGTTTCACTATTTATGTTCAAAGTTTCACTATTTGTGTTCAATTTTTCCCTGTTTCTGTTTAGACATTTCTTATTTCTGCTGAAACGTTTTTTTATTACTGTTCAAACTTTTCTTATTTGTGCCTATACGTTTTTTATTACTTTTCAAACTTTTGTTGTTCCTGCTGAAACGTTTCAAACTTCTTATTTTGTTGCAAGTTTATTTATCCTTTTTCCTCAAGCTTTTCATGTTTCTGTTCTAATTTTTATTATTTCGGCGATTTAATTCCTTTTTCCGAAATTCAGAAAGAGTGAAACATAGAACAGAAAGAGTGAAACATAGGACAGAAAGAGTGAAACATAGGACAGAAAGAGTGAAACCTAGAACAGAAAGAGTGAAACATAGAACGGAAAGAGTGAAACATAGAACGGAAAGAGTGAAACATAGAACGGAAAGAGTGAAACCTAGAACGGAAAGAGTGAAACCTAGAACAGAAAGAGTGAAACCTAGAACAGAAAGAGTGAAACCTAGAACAGAAAGAGTGAAACCTAGAACAGAATGAGTGAAACCTAGAACAGAAAGAGTGAAACCTAGAACAGAAAGAGTGAAACATAGAACAGAAAGAGTGAAACATAGAACAGAAAGAGTGAAACATAGAACAGAAAGAGTGAAACATAGGACAGAAAGAGTGAAACATAGGACAGAAAGAGTGAAACCTAGAACAGAAAGAGTGAAACATAGAACGGAAAGAGTTAAACATAGAACGGAAAGAGTGAAACCTAGAACAGAAAGAGTGAAACCTAGAACAGAAAGAGTGAAACCTAGAACAGAAAGAGTGAAACATAGAACAGAAAGATGAAATTAGTTCACTTCTGCACTTATTAATTTAACCTTTGCTCGCTCGCGCTCGGAGGAAATTTACCGATGATTTGGAAATGAGTTTTACCCTTTTATCATTGTTTAGTATGGTTTGAATTTGACTTTGTTTGTGTTTAGGTGATACAATTGCCATCTTTTCTATTTGTTTTTAATCCATACTTTTAGGAAGATCAAATATTTGTTCATTTCCTCGGTATGTATGTGAAAGAATGGATAAATCGAGGGATATGCTTTTATCATTTCAAAATCATTATTGGTTCTCTTATCAGATCGAGAGTTCACTCTACTGTTGGCAATGTGAGACAGAGTTTTGGACATAGAGTTTATCTCCCTTATCATTTCAAAATCATTATTGGTTCTCTTATCAGATCGAAAGTTCACTTTACTGTTGGCAATGTGAGACAGAGTTTTGGAAATAGAGTTTATTTCCCTTATCAGTTCAAATAATAATATATTATGATAAGAGAAATTTTATGTTTTTAATATTAAAAATTAATAAAATTAATGTTTTATGGGTGTTATAAGATTAAAGATAGCCAACCAAAAAATTAGAAACACATTAAGTCAATTCAATTGTTGTATTAATCATTTCAGTTTAAGATGTTCCCATTAAGAGGGGGCGCCTGATTCGCTGACGTCATAGGAAGACTGTGGCGCGTCATGTACGTTTCACTGACGTCACAACAATATTGGGGGAAAAATGTGATGCCGTGTTTGATTCATTGACGCCATATTTGCAGGTGCCATGTCTGATTCATTGACGCCATATTTACTGGTGCCATGTCTGATTCATTGACGCCATATTTGCAGGTGCCATGTCTGATTCATTGACGCCATATTCACTGGTGCCATGTCTGATTCATTGACGCCATATTTGCAGGTGCCATGTCTGATTCATTGACGCCATATTTACTGGTGCCATGTCTGATTCATTGACGCCATATTTGCAGGTGACATCTGGCACGATGCTGGCACTGTCTGACGCCAGTGAGGTAGAGTCGGTACTTTCTATCTACTAACGGGTTTTGCGAATATGTTTGTTACACCCAGCAGTTCACAAGGAACTTTTTAAGAACTCTTTGAATTGTCAAAGGTACACAAAGAAACCCTTTAAATTTGCAAAGGTACACAAAGAAACCCTTGAATTTGCAAAGGTACACAAAGAAACCCTTGAATTTGCAAAGGTACACAAAGAAACCCTTGAATTTGCAAAGGTACACAAAGAAACCCTTGAATTTGCAAAGGTACACAAAGAAGAACCCTTTGAATTTGCAAAGGTACACAAAGAAACCCTAGAATTTGCAAAGGTACACAAAGAAGAACCCTTTGAAATTGCAAAGGTACACAAAGAACCCTTTGCAAAACACTCAGATTTCAATAATGAAGGTAATAATGAAATGTGAGTAATAAAAAATAGGCTTATCATTAACTTTAACAAAAGGAAAATTGGAAAGAAAAAAATAATTGAACACAAACGATGTATGAAGTTGGTTTAAATAACCAACTTATTAACCCATAAAATACTTCTAAATATAATGTGAAGTAATAGATATAATTAAATACAGGTTTTTAATAGAGGAATACGAACCTTAAGCCTGGCTTCGGAAAGTTGCCGCCAAAAGTGAACTTTGAAGAGGGCAAGGTTCGTAAGGGCACAGCCCACTCGATCACGCAAGTCCGTGCAGCTTGCGTGATCGAGTGGGGTGTGGTAAGGGGGAAAAGCCGAAAAAAAAGTGAACTTTAAAGAGGGGGAAGGGGCCAGACTTAGAAATAGCACACGTCCACTGGTCCAAAACCAGTTTATTAATTGCTTGGACTAGTTTTTTAATTCAAAAAGTGGGGGTTACTGGTCCTCGGGACCAGTTTATTAATTGCAAATCTATAGGAGAACAAAGGCTGGGACCACTCCGGAGACCAGTTTATTATTTAGGACACTAGGGGGTCACTGGTCCCAAGGACTAGTTTAAAAATTATCCTTATTTCTAAGTCTGGAAGGGGCCCTATTAAAAATCAAAATGGCGGCTATATGTAAGGAAGTTTTACTAGTTAAACCTTGGTTAAACCTATCACATAAGGGTAGTTTTTAGGTTTTAACGGGCAAAATTATTTATATCATGGAATTGGTGAACAAACGTTTATTCTCCTTTTGGAGAAAATTTTGGAGTATATAGAGTTTGTAGAAAGTGGCAGAAAGAGATGTTAGTGGAAAGAGCCCAAGTCTTAAAGTATAAGTATGCAGTCATGATAAAAGGGAAGAAAACGGTTTAAAAATTAAAGCAATTTGCTTGAAAACAATGACATGAGGTGAGATGTTTGTTTGAATATTTTTGGAAATTTCAAAACATGATCCTGCAAATCTGTGTTTTATGTCAGATTCCCATTCATGGGGGCTTCACCTGATAACAAAATTTCTTGCGAATGCTGCGGTCTTGGATTATTAGAAATCAAATGCCCTTATTCAGTAAGAGAAATAAAAATAGAAGAGTATGCAACTACGAAATCTTCATGCTTGGAATATTGTTAACAAATGAAGAAGTATAAACTGTCCTCTAGTTACGCTTACTATTATCAAGTACAAACCCAAATGATGATCCGTGATAGAAGTTATTGTGATTTTTGTCATTTGGACACTGAATGAAGTCAAAATTGAAAGAATTTTACCTGACTCTGAACTTTGGAAAGAAATAATTCAAAAATGTACAAAATTTTTTTACAAGTGCATATTATTAGAATTGGTTTGTAAGCATTTTAGAAAAAATGTTTTCTGTAATGGCATTAGAGAAATTCCAGTGAACTCTCTAGCCACAATTATAAAAATCTGGTCAATAAAAAGTATTGTTATTGTGGTAAAAGGGAAGAGGGGAGAATGATAGCTTGTGATAACGAGAACTGTGATAGAAATAGTTTCATAATAACTTTCATTACATATCTTTAAAAATTACAAAGGCCCCAAGTACAAAATATTGGTATTGTCCAGACTGTTCTAAAAACCAACCCAAAAAAGGAGGTAGAGGTAGACCAGGAAAGAAAAAGTGATAAAACTTAATTTGTGATATTTTTTATTCCTTCCACCTTAATTGTGCAAAAAAAATTTAAAATTTGCAAAAACATACTATGAACATCATAAATCTTATCAAATGGTACTACAGAATTGATGGAAGGCAAGTATAATAAACGTTCCTCGTTTCATTTGATTGAATGAATTCTTCATCCATTCTGTATTTTTTGAAGTCTTCATAAAAATTTATATCTTCTATGGTTAGATCAGTTTGAGTTTCGGCAGTTTTGTATGTATTATTGCTTGTCTGTCTTGATGCCTCCACCATTTCAACATTAGCTTGAACAGATGCATTTAAAAAAAGTGGTACGCATTGACAAGCAACTTCAGCTCTTCCAGAATCTTCAATACTGTCTTGAAGAATGTTTATTTCCATAATCACAGAATCATCTAGACTGTCTACCGTTAACACAGACTCATCTTGACTATCTTCCGTTAACACAGAAACAAAGAGATCATTTCCCAATGATGACATTGACATCGCATTTTCACTTTGTGATTCCAATTCTCTCTTCTTCTTAGAACGCTCTAAATACCGATTATGTAAATCTAGTCTAGATTTTGGAGATCTTAAGCTTTGCACACTTCTATATCCCAGGAAAAGTGATGGAACCCAATCAGGGTGCGTCTCATCTTCCAAACTTGATGGTTTTCCTAAATAAAATACATTGCATTAATGAAAAAATTTTAAAACTTGTACCATTTCTTTAATTTTAGTATTTCTTACCTGAAATAAAATGACGACTACATATTCTATGCCATTTCTGTATTAGATCAAAAGTTGAAAATTTTTCTTCAAAATGAACGGCGTTAACCCAAGCCTGCCTTCTTTTACGCGAAAGTTCTTCAATATAAGGCCCATATTTCTTATTTACACCAGGAAAGGAGTAAAACGAAATCCCCTTATCTTTTTCCGTGCGACTTTTACATTTAAAAACCGAACAATAAACCATTTTTAACTAAAATATTAATTAAAATTGCTAAGCCTGTGCTACCTATTTGTCGTCTGCTACGTCAGACTCACTAAGAATCTGGCAGCCCGAAACCGGAAATAAGCACAGGACAGACAGTGGACGAATTATTGGCAGCACTGTAAAGCGTCTTTTTTAAAAAACTTCATAACCGTCAAAAAAGTTGAACAAACCTCATCTGTAAGTACCATGCTAAATTTTTTAAATTTTATTAATACTTTTTTTAGGTTAAAATATTTTTAAGAACTTGAATTTTTAATAATATAAGCTAGTTTAAAATTGTATTGTGAGCAAAATAATCAATGTTAAAATATTAAATTCGTGAATTTTTTTGTTAGAAAATGTCAGGTACGACTTTTAGTGGACCCGTGACTGGCGTTACATTTAACCTATTTAATGGAGGTCGAGGTCATAGACATTAGAATACTATTGTCGAGGTGGTCGCGGAGGTAGAGGGGGACGGCAGGGTGATTCAAAAAACCTTATTGGCGCGGCAAGCCAAGAACGTGCTATAAATGTAAAAAACCTGGCCATTATATTCGAAATTGCCCAGAAATGAAAGGTAACTCATTTTTTTTAAATTATCTGTCCTGGTATCCTTTTAGTAACATCCTGTATTTTTAAGAAGGAATTGAACAAACTAACACGGTTTCTGGAACTTTGGCCACAGATGTGGCCAAATTGGGTGGTCGCCCGTTTCCGCACAGTTTTATTTTTCACACCTTAAAAACCATAAGTTTATAACTTATCGTAGATAAGTATGACAATTTGGAAATTTTCTTAATGAGAGCTTGTCTTAGAGCAGATGATAGTGGGACGTCAGAATTTTCTGAATAATGCCCCCTAGAGGAATATCCGTTAACTAAAAAGGTGTGGCTATGGCGGAGGGATACAACAATGTAATTTATTTTGAGCAGACGAACTGTCGCGAATATTTGGAAACGTCTGCTTTTAAGCAGTGACGGATGCGATAGTAAGTTAATTCCCATTACTAGAAGTACATTTCAATGAAGAAGACGTAATTTGTTATTATTATTAACTCGTATTTTAACAGAAAATAAGCATTAAAGTGGAAGACGTTCTTCAAAACTTAGAGCTAGATGTAAATCAAAATTTCCAGTCCAAAGCTATCAAAAATATTTTTGAAGAACTGAAAAACTCTGATAAATTGAAACCTCTTATAGAATATTTAATAACATTATTTTTGATAACATTAGATAACCATAAACCTAAGGGAAGTACAAAGTCAAAAGTTAAAAAATGTTCCTCACAACAAAACGGCTTACAGGCGCGTTTAGCTTGGACGTTAGTGGTTCGGAAGAACTTCAATGACCTCAAAGAGAAACTGGGATTGGAAAGTCATTCAGCAAACGTTCAAAACGACTATTTACTCCTTCTCTCTTGCTGTTCTGAGGAAGTATTTTTCACGTGGTGTAAAAACCGAAGGAAAGATTTGGAAACCCAAAACAATTCCAAAAACACATCAAGTTCATCAACCACAGTAAGTACTGTCAAAGAGATAATATGTGATGTGGTGAGGTATCTCAAATTAAATGAATAAATTTGTGATATTTTTAAGACGAGCCAAATGTATGAAAGATCTCTGATGACCATTGGAGGAGGATGTATTGGTGAAATATGGAAAGTGGCCAAAAAAAGAACCTTGCTTGGGAAGAAAGTGGAATTAAGCAGCAAACAGCGAAAAACCTCCCAAATTTTATGGGATTGCAGTTTAAAAATAAGACAGACTTCACAAGAGAAAGCAGCAATAGAATTTTCAGGGATAGGGATGAGAGACACTGGAGGTTATTTTATCCCGAAAGACGTCCTAAACCCTTATCTCAATAAGCTGAATGAGTTATGCCGAGATATTTTATGTCCCGAAGGTGTGAAAGCCCATGGGCATAAAATTTTAAAGGTAAACAGACTTGTGAATCTTTAATACTCAAATTATTAATTAGGTTTTACTGCTCATTTTAGGTTGTTTTTGACAGAGTCAGAACTCACAAAGTCGAACTTGAATCATGTTTTTTAAACTGTACCAACGGAATATTGCCGGAAGAAAAGGCAAAGATCTTTCTAGTTGAATGGCAAAGGAAATTTACCCACGCTCTCTCGAACGAATTCGTAACTGCTATAGATGCAATGAGATCAGAGAAGAAGAACGAAGCATCAAAAGGATGCAGCAGTTTAAGAGACGATTTGTACTGTATATCAAATAAAGGGAAAAGCAATGATAGAAAGAATGAAAGGACCCCCAAAAGAAAAACAGCAGTAAATATTTCTGGGAAAGGAAACAGCTCCTCAGCACTTTCTTCGTTGAATGAAACCCCCAAAAAAAGAACCATCAAGCGCCCCAAACGAGAAAGGAATTTGTTTAATGAAGAACAGAAAGTGGAATCTACGGCAGACGTAAACAGTTTAAGAAAACCAATTCTTGAAATTCAAAATATTGAAGTTCCTGATAATGAACAAACCGTTAATGATAATCAGGAAACCCAATTTCCTAAATCAGATGCAAAAAGGAAACGTAAGCAATTTAGAGAAGTTCCTAAAAATGAAGTTCCGCAAGAGTCAACGCTTTCAGCAAATGAATATATTCGAGTCAAGCGGCAAAAAAGGGTTCCTAGTCGTTACTTAGATTAAAGTATGTAATAAGTTCAAAATGTAATTATTTAATATTTTGTTACCTATTGTTACGATGACATGTGATAAGATATTAGGTCCAAACATTATTAAGACATCGTTTGATTTAAGTATACCCTAGTCAATAATTAAATTTCACGTAATGTTAAAAATAATAAAACCAATTTTTATTACGTAGTGAACTGTTGTTTAATCACGTACTTTTATTATTTCTAAATTAATAAAAATACGTGATTAAACAACAGTTAACTACGTAATAAAAAGTGGTTTTATCATTTCTAACATATTTCAAGTATGCTACCTAATTAAATGTTTCTTGTTTCAAAGAATATTGTGATAAGACGATACGTCAAAACTCAGCAATTAATACTCAGAAGTGTATAATGACATGTGATAATGTTACATCCACAGTTAAATAAAATTATTGCGACTAAATTATGTTTGTCGAACCAACTGACACTCTAATTTAATTATGCTTAATCTTTTAATAAGAAACAAGACGGCCCAAGGGCTCGTAATAGTAGCCATATCGTACGAGTGAATAGCCCCTCTATACCCTACCCTAATGAGTGGATAACCCCTCTATACCTTACCCTAATGAGTGAATAGCGCTATCTTTTTCAATGCTTAAATGATTTACCGTGCATAAAATCAGAGTGAATAGCCCCTCGATTCCCTACTCTCTAAACAGTGATTAAATTATAACCGTATAAATTTACTTATGCTTTAATTCTAATATTCCGGCGAATCGAAGAACAGATAGTTTTTAGTGATAATTCCCTCGATGAGCTTACAACATAGACTTATGCCGAATTTGCCGATGCACACTTATCGCATCTTATAAATTTCTAACAAGGACTTATGCCCAGAAACCTTTGAAAGAGAAAGTTTGGTTATAGAGATTACGCATTTTAGTGATTATCCCCTCGAATTACCTTTAGCAATGCTAAAATGATCAAACGCATAACGCTCATTTAACACTATGTTAGCTCTATCTAAACCCACATTTGAATTAACCGCCAAAACGTTCCAGTCAAACATAACATAGATGACGATAGCTACCGAACGAGAACGAAACACATGAAAGACATGAGCGCGGTAGGAAACGGGGAAAATCGTTATCTATTTAATTAGCACATACATAAAAAGAAAATAAATATAAAAACCCCAAACATACAAATTCATAAGTATCCGACCCCACAGATAAAAATTCAAAAGTATCCAACCCCACAGATTAAGAGGTACCCCACCCCACATCACCCCGACATTTTAGAGATAAAAATAAATAATAAAAAACTCGAGGTTTCTATCAAGTCTCTATGGTTTAGTGGTTAGAATGTTTGTCTTCTGCGCCAGCGTCCCGGGTTCGATCCCCGGCCCTGACCTGAAAAATTTTTAATTAAAATTAAATCTCTAACCGAGCCCAGTAACCCCTATGGGTGGGTTGTGGTAATATAAAGTTCCTTTTAAGCTAAAATCTGACGATAACGAAAGCGAAAACTCCGGCCACGACTACTACTAGTACTACTACTACTACTACTACTATTACTACTACGGCTCGGGTCAAACTAAGAGCCTATCGTATACTACGATATGGCTAAAAACGATATAGTTCATAAAGATAAAAACTGTAGTTTATTTTAAAACAAACAATTTTAAAGCATATGCTAAAAGCTACTGCACGGGAATGTAACTTTGTGTTCTTAGTCTTCTTTTTTGGGCGTGGGCTTAAATTTTTCTGTGAAAGCGTCTTTCACATACAAAGGAACGTCCCTGTAACCATGACCGCTATGGTGACCCTTGACATCTACTTTAGTTAGAAAAGACTTTCTTGCAGTGTTATAATTAACACTCGAAAGCTTCCCTCCCGAGTTTTGCTTGAACTGCGAGAACAGCGTCTCCACGCAACTGCCATTAATTCTTACAGGGCAAAGAAAATAGCCTTCAGGGTAGTTTTCAAAATATTCTTGGACAAGTTCTTCCAGCCCATACACCATTATACGGAGTAAAGCCCAGGTCTGCACAATTTTTAACATCACACGGTTAAGTTTCATGGTTTTGGTATATTAGCAAAGGAATGTCTTACCTGCCACGAAAGAAACTTCTTTTGTTTGATGTCCCAAGGCTTAAATTGTGGGTCTTCATCTAAATGTTTTTTCAATGTTTTAATATTGTTATTTTAAATAATGTAATATATTCTTAAACTTGCCAATTAGACTTTTGAGCCACTCAGAAAAGTAATTTAAACCTTTGCGAATATTTTCCATTACTGGACCACCCTCTACAGTTTCGATTTTTGTATGGGACAGAGTACCAATTTCAAAAAGGTGGTTGCAATCGCTCAAGTAGTTGAACGTTGCTCTTACTTCCCCCTGATCTAGAGGTGGCTCTGTAGATTTCGGATTTGCATACTCGTACATAGCAGCGAGAACATCATTTTGCTTTTTATAAGATAATATTGCAAAATTAAAACCTAATTACTTAAGAGACAGACATATACGATGATTTTACCTGTAAGATTTTTGCTGGCTTCACATTAAGTTTCGTCCAGGGATCTCTGTCTACGTAACTTTGAAGTAGATTTGGAACTAATCGTGGCACATTGTTAGCTCGGCGTTTGTCATCCCTCTCTTTTAATTCCACAATCTGCTTCCAACCAAAGTGTATACCACTGTTTTGAAACAGTTTTGCTCTTGCAGGATCCGACGAATATAGCGCATTGATTAGGCTTTTTAACTAAGCATTATTCATTTGATGAGAATATATCAAAATAAGTATCTAAGTTAGAAATAATTACCTCATGCGATGGACATATGATCCAATGAATTTGTCTGCCTAAGCGATATGGATTGGGGAATGAGAGTTTAAACGCTACTTCGATATTGTCGGAATCGATTGATTCAAAGTAGCTAAACTGCCCTTCCAAGCCCACAGTCAATTTGATTAACGACAGATTGGCACTCGCTCCATCGCAAACAATGGCAGATATGTTGAAGCCGCAAAACTGGAAGGACTTTATTACTTCAAACATACAGTTGAAGGTGAATTGAGTGTCTGCAGTGTTTGCTGTAGAAAAATATGGCCCAATTATATCGTAGTTCGCAGTCAGATCTCTCCACAAAAATTGAAGCATGTAATTCGCTTTCGTAATGTCTTTTTCATCAGACATTTCCTTGTAAAGATCATCCAAGTACAAATAATCTTCTCTGGGCATAGCTAAACCTACAAGCTTGTGACTTTTGCTATTCCATACAACTTTGGCTGCGACCCGAACTTCGTCAAACACAAGAATTCCATCACTCTGCGGTTTTAACAACCCAAGAGAAAGCTGTTCTTCAACAAACATGTCATAAATATTCTTTTGCTCTTGCAAATATTTCATGTTAATCCCGGGCTCGTCGAGATTTTTGGACGTTTTCCTTTGAATGGAACGCCACGAAGGGAGGTTTAGGATTTTGAAGCTGCGAAGGGCTTCATAGGCTGCTTTACTTCGGCAAGCAACTGCTAGAGCTGCAAAATTTAACATCAGTGAAGGTTTTCCCCCTCTACTAAGAAATGGTTAGAAACGTACCAATGCGATAAGTTACTAGGCTCCAACGATTTCCTTTTTTACCAGGAGCTGAACAAAGTAAAAGGCTTATTGATTTTAAATGATTAGCGATAACACAATAGTTTAAGCCACCGATAAAAATCGTATGTCGCAATCCCACGTGAAATGAAACATTTGGTTGTAGATGGGCTAGAAATCTACGTTCAGCGTCGCGTAGAAGTTCAGGGGTATTAGTTCCCTTTGGACCGTTCATTTACTTAACAAATTTTTGAGAGGAACACTGGAGATCGTCTCAGACGTTAGCGTCCAATGTACGATTTTCATTGGTGGCTTAAACTCTAATGGTTATGAAATAAAACCATACCATTTCTAGTTTGGTCAGCTTCATATTCTACTTTTTCTTTTTCCAAATGCATTGCACAGTCTTTCTCCCAGATTTCCCTAAGCTGCTTTCGTCTCTCTTTATTCTCTAAGGTCTCAGAGCCCAAAGCATCATCAAGCGCAGTAGAGAACTGGTTATTTATGGCAGATGTTATCTGTTTCATCTCTTTGTGTTGCTTTGATTTTAAAGATATTTGAAGCGCCTGAAGTTTAGCTTCAATTTTGGACGTTTTTGCCTTTAGGTTTTGAAATCTAAAACATTGTCTACGCTTCTTCCTATTCAAACTTTGAGGTGATAGGAATTTCTCAGGGATTGTGGATGAAGGGTTCATTTTTCTTTTTCGGCTGGGTGATTTGTTGGATTCTATCCTTCTCTTTAGACACAGTCTCACGTAGGTCATAAGATTTTTGCAAGCAGTGCAGACGTTTTGATGTGGCCCATTAGCGTTTCCTGGTTTTTTAAACCAAACTGGACAATCCAACGAAATTAAATGCTCCTTTGGGTATAAATGCTTCACAAGCTTCTTAGGGGGTTTAACTAGTTTCGGTATAGTTTCGATAGATTCTTTTCCAAGCCACTGACAAAGTACGTAATCTTTCGAAGAAAACTCAACCAGTAGTTGCGACACCACATCTGAATCCAGTTCTTCACCTCTCAGAACACAAACCTCACGAACTAGCCCTTTGAAAACCACGTGAAATTTCAAATAACCATCCCAAGAAAGCACATATTTCGCAGCCTCGCAAAACAAATCAAGCTCATAATCATCCTTTCTAAAAACTTCGATAAAACGCTGTCAATATAAAAACAAAACAAGCTCATTTTAATAAAAGCAATCCTAGTATGATAATCTAAGGAAATAACTTTACCAACTTAGGATCGGAAGATTTTCTTTCGGCCCAAGTTAACGAGGTAAATGAAGAGACCAAGGTCTTAAATTGATTGGCAAAACTAGCGTTGAATTCTTCTAATTGGCAACTCAAAATACAATCTGTCTATTTTAAATAGGTTCTCATAAACTTTTGATATAAAAATCGTATAATTACTAAATGTTTTCTTTTTAAAAACATACCTGTGACTCGGAGGACTTAATATTTTTCTTCACGACAACCTGGGAAGCTAAAGTTACTGACTCGTTAAGCACTTAAGTTTAGACCAACGCCAAAAGGTTTAACATACATTCAATCTGTTTCATAATCGTGATTATTTACATTTTTGGCCACATCAATGGATTCCAAACGCCGCACTTTAGAAATTCTTACCATCTCGTCCTGGGATTAATTGCAAAAAATAACTAAAACATCCCTGATACCAAACAATATTGCGATGTTATTAAATCTAAACTTACCATATCATTTCCGGTGTTTTTTCTTTTATTCCTCTGAGACATGGATACTTCTTTTTGAATTGGGTTTGGTGCTCCAATTGTAGGAACTGCATTTGGGAGTTTTCTACCATTTGTGCCAAAGCAATTAGGAGAAAAATGATCCTTCAAACAAAGTGGTTATTAGATAACTATTATCCATTCATTAATAAAACAAGACATTACCTTACAAAGACGCAAGTGCCGATATTTTCCACTTAAGGCATCATTGCTATTTCTACCGATAAATTTAAACCATTGTTGTCTAACGTCAGGATTATTTGGAAAATAAAATAAATAAACATCCTTTTCTGTGTTTGTGCAAGGCGGGAATGCGCATTTACAAGCCATAGTAAATTTTAAATTGAAAATTTAAATTCAACCTACTCCCTTGACTTTAAATTGAATAAAGAAAAACTCATGAACTTGAATATATTCAACTTTATTCTTTAGTAATAAACAATGTGTAAGTTGTGTTTAAAAATGGACGCAATATTTTTAACAATCTATAAAATAACACCAATTTTCAGTTTTTTATTACAATTTCAACCAACAATGTCTTTTGTAACACCAATGTTCTAAAAACGAAGTATATTAAATTTTGCGACAAAGACCAAATTTTCCCGCCATCTATCTGTTACTGTTGGAAGTAAAACATCCAGTGGTTACCGCGCATGTCAATGGGCGGGGCTTCACCTTTCTCCACTCGGTCTATATCCCACTCTAGTTTAGACAATTTCAATAGCCTCCAATTTAAGAACGTTAATGAGCCTTTATCTAGCAGAACTTCAGAAGTGTACTAATTACAACTAGAAGTGTGCCTAAGTTGGTAATTTAAAGCTTTTCAAAGAGTGGACATTTTGAACAATAACTCTAAATAACTTGGTACACATCAGATAGATTAAGGCTCTTTATCCTTCTCAGATGGGAGGCTATTGAAATTGTCTAAACAAAATGGGCAAGCTGAATGTCTTACTCCGGATGTATGCCAATTTCCTTGGTTTTGATTCCATGTACCTTAACACTTTATTCAGTTTGACCGAAAAGAACACAATTCAATTTATGACATTATTAAAGAGCTCGCAAATAATGAAATTGTTGAATAAAATTTCGTCCATTTGAAAGGAACAAGTAGTTTTGAAAGAAAACTGACAGAATTACCGTGTGAACGGTGCATTTTCTAGAGGTTGGTGAAGCCAGAAAATCTGATGAGCGAGAAAAAGAGTTCTGAGCATGTATTGCGCATTTATGCTGAACAACCCCTAGTTGACGAAAACCATATTATATTAATAGACTTTAATAAAAAGAGAAGAATTACACATGACTAAAAACTTTAAATTAACAAAGTTAAAAACAGTAGCTTTCGAGCTCGTGGCTCTTTTTCAACTTACGCGATACGTTTAAGTATATTTCAAACTTCGACATGATTCACCCCTAGTGGTATTTTCTACGCTGATGTAATACATTTTTTAATTACACAATCACCCCATTTTTATCGTAAATTTGACCTTCCTCAAGATTTAATTGAGTTCACCGGTTTTTTTTGTTATACACCATATACCCACATAAGTTTATTATAAGATTTGTTCATAAGTATGACACTTCCTATATTCGTAATGCTAGAGACTAACAGCTCGAGCTTGTTTGTGAACCACAAGCGAGAATTGACTACACTCGGTTAGTTTTGCAATCCATCTTCCTATTTAGTCCATACTAAGCCTTCGACAGTGCCTCTCCAGTCGTCGCTTTACGAGAATCTATGAAGTTTCAACTGTCTTTCAAGCTCTTATTAACCAGTGACAAACTTATGGCCAATATATCTTATGAACTTATGATACCCATTAGAAACGTAAGTTGGCGAAATTTAGCAGGGAAGGGGGAAAAAGCGTAAAGTTTGTTTATTTTGATAAAAACTTAAAATAAACCAAAAACATTTATCTCGACATTTTTGAAAAAGCAGTTGGAAACATTGCTTTCTCTCTCGAGTAGTTGAAATTGAAAATTACAAATTGCCATTCTTCATTTACAAGTCGAATTAACGAAGTTTAAGCAAAATTCTATTTACTATACTCCGTCGACAGTGAATGCACGTTAGATCTGGTAGTAAATTTGAATTTAATTCTGCATTTTTGAAAAGTTTATGGGGAAACCATAAGAGGACCTTAGTACCTTTACGTCAAGCAGCTATTATTCGACGCCATAAATACACAGTAAATATTATAGTTTAATCAAGAAGTGATATCTAGTTTATAGGGAGAAGGTATTAATTCGCGCCAAATTTGCAGCTCTTTATCTCCAGTCCAAACGTATAGTAGGTCCGGAGTTAATCCCCACCGCCTCTAAATTACAACCAGTATCTCATTGGTTCTTGAAAACTCACGTCAGCGCGACGCGAGTGACGAAAATTACAGTCATATTTTCCGACTGAGGAGAGGCGAAATAGCCCGGTGGCCCATGAACACTGGATCTCTAAAGGGACCGGAAAACGCCCGCCTTCCACTGTACAAACCGAGTCCTCTCTAGCATAGCGTCGGGGGAAGGGACGGGGGTAGTGAATTTGGGAACACTCAAGGCCATTCGGTCTCTTGTGATTCTGAATAAACCTATTGAAAAGAAATTTAAACGACCTTGGCCGTACCCGTTTTTTTTTATTTATTTTTTTACAAAGCAAACGTGCTATAGAGAAAAATCTATTCCGTTTACCAGTCCCTTTAGAGATCCAGCGTTCATGGGTGGCCTCCTTTTACGTCCCCCTTGTATTTTGAAAGGGGTACTGCAGGGACTATGGCGCGCGAATACTTAGACATCTTATACCTTCTCCCTAATAAACTGGAAATCTTTTCTAGATTTGATTATAATGCAAAAAGGGTCTCTCATTTAATCAAATCTAAGACCATTAAACGCCGTGTTCAATAGTCTTTCCACACCTATTGTTGGAAGAAACCGTAAAGGTAGACTAAGCCTCGTTGGAAGACAATCCCTAATGGAGAGACCGAACGGAAACTCGATGTTAAACGTTTCACTGGAAGAAAATGATGATGAGAGAGAAAGGATTATGCGAAGGCAGTGAAAGCTCCTAGACAATCAGGAAAAAAACATTAATAGCCCATCTACTTCTTCAGGAAGGTAAGTGCGGCAATTTTTGAATGTTGTAAGTTAAATTGGTAAAAAAAACTTGTTTTTATTATAGGCCTTTTATAACGGCCTTATCAGGTTTGTCTAACGAGGAGTTATCTGAGCATTACGCAGAATGTGTCAGACTCTCAGCAGAGAATGCAAGTTAAAATATAAATTAAAGCAATTACAAAACAAATAAGATACCTTAAATACTTTCAAAAGTGAGGCTGTAAAATTTTCAAATTATTTAATTTAAATGATCAACTTTAATTATAGATTGATAAACCAATCATTGCTTATGCGAAAACATCGACAAAAATTGACGCTAAGAAGATAAAAAGAGCCATGTGGACCGTGCTCTCCAAATCTGTACTTATATTAGTAATTTCAGAAGTAGGATGAGACTAGAAGTACTGAGCTAACCAAATTCATCACTTGGTGAAAGTGAATACTCTTGATAACACACCAACGGTTGGCCCTTTGGTAGCTGGTTCTGAATTTTCCCTCCAAAAAGTGAGGCGCTCGTGGCGGTAGACGGCCAAACTAGATTCAAGCACCCACGTCCTTGTTCCGTGGCTTTAGGTTGAGGGGAAGGGGATAGGAATTTTTTTTGGAACTCGACCAATTTTTTTCTCTCTAATGTAGGCGCGATGGAAGTGGCATAAAATCTTCAAATTTGTTCACTAGTGCCAGGATCTACTACCAATGCTAGAGCACTTTACTTCTTGACTCATCTTACTTCTGGTAATTTTCAATTAAATTGCAAGGTTAATGATAAAATTGATTTGGTTAGGAAGAAAATGCGGAAGTAATGCCAGAACCAATGATGTTTACGCATTTATACAAGGAAATTCCAAAGCATGTGTCCGATGAGACCGTTAAAAATCTCAGTGTGCCTACAGCTTTCGTTACATTCTTGCATTTGTGTAACGAAAAAGTGAGTATTTATGTTTAGTTTAAGACGAAGTAAACGTACATATGGGGAGATTTGGTTAAAAAAAAATAAGACTTGGGCATATGATAAACTTTTGGAATCTGCAATTGACTGGGTAAGAAGATATGCGAGACTTTAAAATTGAACAGGGATAAACAATAACCAGAATTACCGACTTATATAAACTTTTTTCGGGATATGTATCATATTCTAGTTTTTCAAAGATATGAAAAAAATGGTACAATTCTATATATATTTGTTTAACATGTTTTATCATTCTTTATGTTTCATTTAATAATTCTTATAGTTTTACCGAAACAATTATTTTAATTTAAAAAAATTGTACAATTCTATATATATTTGTTTAACATGTTTTATCATTCTTTATGTTTCATTTAATAATTCTTATAATTTTACCGAAACAATTATTTTAATTTAAAAAAAATTGTACAATTCTATATATTTTTGTTTAACATGTTTTATCATTCTTTATGTTTCATTTACTAATTCTTATAATTTTACCGAAACAATTATTTTAATTTAAAAATAACTAAAAATTAATAAAATTAACCAGATCCAAATTTAAAGATGACGTTAATTATTTCGCCAAAAAGGTATCATGAATTAAATCTATTTGAATTTCGAATTAAATCTATTTGAATTTCAAATTAAAATTCAGTAATAATTAGTTTGAAAGTGACTTTCGATTGATTGGTGGGTCTGCCAAATTAATTTGTAGACCTATAAAGGTGATTGGCTTTTGGGTAGTATGAAGCATCGTCTGCCTGATAGTCTGAAACTTGTGATAACCGTAAATTGCCAAGTAATATTGAGATTTGTTATTGTTTAGCGCTGAAATAATTAACTAGGTTCAGATTTTATGGATAATTTGAAATAAGGACCTCCCACCAATAGTGTAACGCCCTATCTTCTTGTTATCAAAATTCCCGTGGCACGCTCCATGCTGAATGAAATTTAGAGCGAGATTTGATAAAAGTTGCTCGCGATGTGACAATCATGGCGCGAGATGTAGAGCGTGCAATGGAAATTTTGTTAGCAGGAAGACGGGGCGTTACGCGATTGGTCGGGGTCCTTATTTAAAATTATCCATAAAATCAGAACCTAATTTGAATTTTAAAATCATTCGGAGATATTTGCTGGACGTTTCACTGGTCTTATAATTATAATTAGTAGAAAAATCGATAAAAAACACTTTAAGTTCCTCTTCACCCTCCCTTTAAAGAATAAAAATTATATTTATATTTTTTAAATAAAAACACGTGTTAAAAACAAGTTGGGAAAACCAAAATATTACCTCTCCGTGTCGAGATGATTATAAAAACTTAAGTATCCAATGAAAACGTCGACCTTTTTGCCCTCATTCTTTCCCGCGCTTTGCGCTTCCGCATTTCATCCATACTCTCAACATTATCTTCCTCCATTTTACATACAAAAATCGAATACTCACTAAAAGAAGCGGCAAAAACCTGCTGGCTCTTTACAACCACTTAATTTGACTTAATATCCAACTTCCAAACACAAATATTTTCTGGTAGATAAATTAACAACCTACAAGCAAAGAAAAATTCTCAAGAATGGCTCCCGCAAATTTAATAGGTCTATTTTCAACTAGGTGGGCGTATCTGATTAGATTTAAAATATATATTTTTGAAATTTTTGGTCTGACTGTTATCTACACCTAGATGGTTTTCAGACAAACAAACAAGGAGCATAAACACAATAGTGGAAGCTTCAGTCTTATTTAAAACATGTAAAACAATTATCATCTCTGCAAATAGCTTAAACATGTCTTTTTTACCAATGCCAAACCGTTTGGATTTTTCTAAAGCAATCTCAGCACCATAAAATATTTTTTGATACAAAATAAATGTTTTATATTCTTATTAAGAATAAAACAAGAGGATAAAAAAGGTCTGTCCTCTCGTAATTTTTTAAGCTTTTATCATGATTGCTCTATACAAAAGTAACAAGGAGTATAAACCCATTAGTGGAAGCAGTATGTTTTTTTCGAAACAATCTCGCTTTTGTTTATCCTCTCTAGACTTCGCTAAAAACGTATTTCTCCTACGTAAAATATTAATAGACAGGCAAGGATTCATACCATTAAAAAAGGAGCGCAATATTATCCATATTTTCATTTCATGTACAGAGAAAAGAAATTATTATGTTTCTGAGAGGAGCTTCCCATTTTGGTTGTTGTTTTGAAAAGTATATCGCAATGCACGGGCCTTGATAGACATAGGAGGCAATGAAGGAAATATATCGCATGCAGGGGCCTCGGTAGATATAGGAGGCGATGATAATCTCTCTCTTTGCACGAGAGGTTTATCTTTAATATTTAAATAAATATAATTATTTTTAATTATTTTAATTTTCAATAACTAACATTTATAATAGTTAAATCGTTTAAAATAAAGTTATACCTATTATTATCTCAAACTTTGCTAATATTGACGTTTAAAGTGAAGGGTACCCCTCTTGCCCGCTTTCTTCAAATTATGGGGTATATATACGATTCTTTTCCATTATAATAGTATGGAAAAAGCGCAATTGCGAAAACCTTTGGTGGCGATCCCACCTTAGGGAGGCTAGACGTTTCTCGTAACCCTAGCTGATCGCCGCGTATATCCTAAAACCAAACGATGATAATGGAGTAGAAGCCAATGATACAGATTGGTTTGTATGTGGAATAGACGGAAGACCAGTGGATGGTGGTGTTAGAAGCCAATGATACAGATTGGTGTCTATGTGGAATAGACGGAAGACCAGTGGATGGTGGTGTTAGAAGCCAATGATACAGATTGGTGTCTATGTGGAGTAGACGGAAGACCAGTGGATGGTGGTGTTAGAAGCCAGTGTAAGTGCAGACTGGTGTCAATGTGGCATTGACAATGAACAGAAGATGGTTGTGATTAGAAGCCAGTAAGAACAGACTGGTGTCCGTGTGGGATGGACGAAGACCAAAAGATGGTGGTGATTAGAAGCCAGTAAGAACGAACTGGTGTCCGTGTGGGGTGGACAAAGACCAGAAGATGGTGG
The DNA here is from genome assembly GCF_054372755.1 of Phalangium opilio. Lineage (NCBI taxonomy): Eukaryota > Metazoa > Arthropoda > Arachnida > Opiliones > Phalangiidae > Phalangium > Phalangium opilio. Next base: position 2,203,468 of record NW_028324172.1, on the reverse strand, counting down.
TGAGAGAACTCAAGTAGAGGAGCCATTTCCGTGACTGTGAAAGCAGTTCGGAAACGGCGAACACGTTTGCTCCGATACGCAAACTGCGAACGCGGTCACGTGGGTGTAACAACGGACAGACAGACAGACAGACAGACAGAGACACACACACACACACAGACACGGCCGTTACAGAACCTCTCCTGGACTACGTCACACGGAGAGGTAATAATTATTTCCAAGGATTGACATAAAAATTACGTCTACATACTAGTGTGAATTAGCGAAGCGTAAATCTGTGACACAAAAAAGTTAACGCGTTACGGTTTATAACCTAAGCAACTGTATTAAGAAAGAATACAGTTTTTAATAACGTTAATGCAATGAATTTATTCATTTATTTCCTGAATAAATCAATTCAAACAATTTGCAATAAATTGCGTCACATTCTTAGGGAGAGGGAGGAATTTTTACATTCGTGGCGGTCCGTGACAGGGAGGGGTCAATCAATACTCTCGTCAATCGATACTCGCGATATATCGAATAACACGGCGAACATTGTGGTGGAAAAATTGGAATGTACTTGGAAATTAGCCACATTACGGTAAATTAGCAGTTAAATTGATTTGTAATTTAGAGTGAAGATAATTAAGAATGTTCTTGGTCCTACACCAAAATCAACGAAGCGATTACTGGACAGTTTGAAGGGCTACTCACTTGCGGATGGCGGATGAATCCTTTTAGTATTGTTACAGCGTGTACTCTCAGCTACTCTGATTACGCCTAGTGATACTCCCCTCACAGAGGGCGGTCTGTCGGCACACTAAAAGCAAAAATTAATATTAGTGATTATTAAAATGGCTTAAAGAATAAATATTACTTACATTTTTTAATAAAAAAACAACGTGTTAAAGATTATTATTTCAAAGGATTGACATTAAAAATGAGTCTACATACAAGTGTGAATTAGCAAAGATTAAATATGTGATACAAAAAAATAATGGCCAACGGTTTATACCCTAAGCAACAGAATTAAGAAAGAATAACTGACATATTTTTCAATAACGTTAATGCAATGAATTTATTCATTTCTTTCGTGAATAAATCAACTATAGGCATTTAGGCCTATAGTACGTCACATTTTTGAGGGGGGAGGGATTTCTACGGTCGGTGACAGTGGAAAGGAAGGGGTACTTTCATGCGTGACGTCAAATTTAACTTTATATCGAAAAATCTCTTAAACATGCTATAAGGAAAAGGTGCGATAATAAATATTATTAAATTGCAGATACTTGTTTTATTACAATTTAAATAAAAAATTAGAGTTCTAGAAAATTTAATAGTCATTTAAATTTTTATTTTTCTCCGTCTTCGACACTCGGAGAATTTTGAAAGCTTACATAAAAACATTCAAAGCGAGATCTCTTCGGTCCTGCCTGCTACTCCTGGTGTTTACATTCTCTTTGCTCTACCTCTAACACTCGTTATGACGATACCCTAAGGCTATACGTTATCTCCTCTAAGTTTAAAGTAATATTTGTTCATGCACAGAAAATCTCCAATTTGAAATTAATATTACGACTAATGGTAGCGCGTCGTTGTAAAGGGCACCCTACACGCTCAATAATTTGCGCGAAAAACGTGGGGCCCGTTATTTAAGTTACAAAATATAAATAAAACGTTATCCATACTAACATTTGTATCAAGAAATTATGTGGTCTATTAGGTGGAACCGCTTTATTGTTCAGGCTGTATATATAGACCAATTCGAATATTACATACAGAGAAACAAACTTCCAGGGGCAAGCTGCCATTCTGAATAATTTCTCTCCTGCCACGAAACACCACTAGAGGGCAGCCCAAGCTCACTGCGTGTTAGAGGCTAGCAAACCCGCTCATGCCTCTAGCGATGTCTCGTGGCGTGAGGGAAATTATTCAGAATGGCGGCTTTCCCCTGGAAGTTTTTTTCTCTGCATGTAATATTCGAATTTCTTTTTTTACTTTTAAAACACCGACGTATAGCGGGTAAATACCCCTGCAAGTTGGCTCTAGCAGTTTTTTTAACAATATCGAACTTTTCGCTACATCACCCATTATATCATTAATTATGTCGGATATAACAACCCGTTGGAAGTCTCAATTGAACAGCAAGCTAAATACTTCGGCTACGAATAAATCAGAGGGTCCTAAGACACCGCAAATACATCTAAACAGTCCAAATCATCGTCTACTGGCAACTCTTCTCCTCTGACACAACCGAAGTTGGCTACAAGTCGTGATAATGATTCCTTATTGCAATCTTTGAGTACGATGATGAAAATGGAACTGGGGTCAGTGGTTGAAGCTAAACTGGCTACCTTTCGCGAGGAAATAAGTACGGACATCTCCGCCAAGTTTACGAGTCTTCAAACAATGCTGATGGCGCACTGTGACCAGCTGGTCACTGATAAGATTCAGCAGGAAATGACCGGGATTCAAACTACGTTTGACCACATAGCGGAGGAGTTCAATGCTACAAATTCGGAAATAAAGAAACTACGAGAGGAACTAGCAAAACCTAGAGACGAGGTTACAAAATTGAAGGAAGATCTAGCAGCTCCCTTAGCAGAGTTACAGAAATTTCGTGAGGAACTAATGGATACGCCTAGTGCTGGTTGCACTCATAACACTGTTAAGAAAGTACTTATGGAGGTACGCGAGAAAACTGACAGAGCGACGAACATCATACTCTTTGGAATGCCATCGAATGACATTGAGAACTCTGAGAGAATGAGTACATGGTTGACTGAAACCCTAGGGCTCGAGGCGACCCCAATTAAGATACAGACTGTGAACGCTTCCGGGGTAAAGGTAACCCTCCCCGGCCTATCAAAGTCGTCCTGGAAAACAGAGAGATGAGACAGTTGGTACTCAGCAGGTCGAAACTTTTGAAGGACAACATACATACATACATACATATACATATACATTAAGCCGGATCTCACTAGACGGGAACAGTGGGAGAGAAAACGATTTTTCGATCGACGCAAGAAAGCCCGTGAAGGCGCAGCCTCCGGGGGGCAAGAATGATCATTGGTGCAGCAGCAAAACAAATGGCGGCGAACGGCATGGCGTAAACGTAGAAAGTTAAAACCAAAAGACAAATCATTACAAATTGGACTGTTAAATATACAAGGAGGTAGGAGGCGAGAATTGTGGGCGGAATTGGAAAATCAAATGATCGAAAACTCAATACCTGGTTTTTCCCTCACGGAAACTCATTTGCGGAACGATGAAGTACCAGAAATTTCACCGGGCTTTGGGTGGATTGGGGTCAATCGTATGGGAGCGGCTAAGAAGGGCGGTGGAGTCGGTTTTCTCTTTTCCGACAAGCTGAAATGCGTCAAGCTTTTGGAATGTGAAGATCATGTATGGATACGCGTGGAAGCCCACAATACCGCTTTTCTTCTCGCTATTGTCTACCTGGCCACGGGACGGGAAATTGAATCTTGGAATAAGAATATCATGACCTGCATTACTAAGGATATTTCCAACATCAACTTATCCTCTACCATTCAGATTATGATTCATTGACGCCATATTTACTGGTGCCATCTGACACAATGCTGGCACTGACTGACGCCATGGCCCAAAGGCAACACTTTCCTACTACTTAAATCAGTATTAGTATCCATGGTCACAAAATTAGAGAGAAATCATGCCGTAATTAAACCCGCATGCAGCATGGGTGGGTCAACCGGGGACAGACGACGAAGTCCCTCCGTCTTTGCGGCAGTGCCGGATGCTCCCTGCCAATCCTCCAAGCGTCCAGTCAGCATAGAAGTATATTTATGTAAATAAGTGTACTTCAATGGATGCAACAGTCTCAGCACTTCCAGTAATGACCAACTAATAGTGTTTCTACATACAAAATTTAAAGGGATAAGACGGCAAGTTGACCCCACGTTGTAGGGCCAAAAGATTTTTAAAAGGATCGAGGCGCGTCTGGACGGGGCCGAGAGAATCAAGATAGGCCAGTTGTTCTTGAATGGTCAGAGGACGTTTGTAAATATTTGGTTATGCTTCGAAAGAGCAGCCAGGATTGGCGTAGAGAATAAAAAGGTTTTCCTGAATGACATGTTTGAGAATATTCTTGAAGTCTTCCCTAATCGGAAACTTCGCTCGTGGGGTCGGTGGAACGAGATCATTCAAAATGCATTTAAATTTCTTGTACAGATTATTTTCATCTGATTGAAAATTAAAACATTATTCTATATATCAAATGAGAAATAATCAAGCCATATAATGAAGTAGCTCGTCGTTTAATTCGCGTGTGTAACAATTTATTTAATTCTAAATACCTTTGGGTGTACTTGAGGAATTTATGTTTGAAATATCGGTTGGTATTATATCTGAATAGAATTCGGGTTCTCCTTCCGGCGAATGGTTTGGCTTAGAAGTGGCAATAAGTCGCAAGATGACTTGGTCCAATTAGCTAGCTGAACTTAGAGATGGAGGGAGTGCTTGTTCTGGTACTGGCACTAACATTGATATCAGGTTCTGTAAAAATATCAGAAGTGAGTATATACTTAAATTTATATGAAATAAGTATAATAATTGAAAATACCTTGCTGTACACTGCGCAATTTGTTTACTCTGTCCGAAATGTGTTTTGTGGTCAATACGCGATAGTGGTTCGCCGCGGTCGATTCGGAATGCGCCATCGCTCCAAACACCATCTCCCGCTCCAAAACGTCTTTATTGGTCATGGCAGTTTAGATGGCTTATCGGGATTGCGTTGCTGTGATTTTCGGTAGATTGGCTTGTTCTTCAAATCTATAATATAGAAATTAGTTTTTAGTATGCTTAAAATAAAATAAGAGATACATTAACAATATTAAAAGGTCTTCCAAATATTTTTGATTGTTAAAATCTAATATCTTAAATAAAAATGTTTTTATTATTACCTTGTTATTTCGTTAGCCTTTGGTGTTAATAAAGAAAATTGTAGAATTCGGACAGAATGGAATTTATTCTCTAAACTTGAGGTATATATAAGTTAAATTGTATTATTCTGAGTTTTCGAAGAGATCAACCTTATTATTATGTCCAATCACGATGGTCAAAACATGTATCTATCATTGCTCGAACCTGAGACCTTCCGCGTGTAAAGCGGACGTGATAACTACTACACCATAGATACTTGGTCATTCTGAGTTTTCGAAGAGATTAACCTTATTATTTTGTCTAATCACGTGGGTCAAAACATGTATCTACCAGGGCACGAACCTGCGACCTTCCGCGAGTTAGGCGGACGTGATAACCACTACACCATTGATACTTGGTTATTCTGAGTTTTCGAAGAGATCTACCTTATTATTATGTCTAATCACGATGGTAAAAACATGTGTCTACGAAGGCTCGAACCTAGGACCTTCCGCGTGTAAAGCGGACGTGATAACCACTACACCATAGATACTTCGTTATTCCGAGTTTTTGAAGAGATCTACCTTATTATTATGTCTAATCACGATGTTGAAAACATGTATCCACCAGGGCTCGAACCTGCGACCTTCCGCGAGTAAGGCGGACGTGATAACCACTACACGATAGATACCTGGTTATTCTGAGTTTTCGAAGAGATCTACTTTATTATTATGACTAATCACGATGGTAAAGACATGTATCTACCACGGCTCGAACCTGGGACCTTCCGCGAGTTAGACGTGACAACCACTACAACATAGATACTTGGTTATTCTCAGTTTTCGAAGAGGTCTACCTTATTATTATGTCTAATAACGATGATCAAAACATGTATCTACCACGGCTCGAACCTGGGACCTTCCGCTCGTTAGGCGGACGTGATAACCACTACACCATAGATACGTTGTCACACAGATTTTTCCAAGAGATCCAGCTTATTATTATGTCCAATCACGATGGTCAAAACATGTATCTACCAGGGCTCGATCCTGGGACCTTCCGCCAGTTAGAAGTGACAACCACTGCACCATAGATACTTGGTTATTATAAGTTTTCTAAGAGATCTACCTTATTATTATGTCTAATCACGATGATCAAAACATGTATCTACCACGGCTCGAACCTGAGACCTTCCGCTCGTTAGGCGGACGTGATAACCACAACACCATAGATACGTTGTCACACAGATTTTTCCAAGAGATCCAGCTTATTATTATGTCCAATCACGATGGTCAAAACATGTATCTACTAGAGCTCGATCCTGGGACCTTCCGCCAGTTAGAAGTGACAACCACTGCACCATAGATACTTGGTTATTATCAGTTTTCGAAGAGATCAACCTTATTATTATGTCTAATCACGATGGTAAAAATATGTATCTACCAAGGCTCGAACCTGGGACTTCCGCGTGTAAAGCGGACGTGATAACCACTACATCATAGATACTTGGTTATTCCGAGTTTTCGAAGAGATCAACCTTATTATTATGTCTAATCACGATCTTGAAAAAATGTATCCACCGGGGCTCGAACCTGGGACCTTCCGCGCGTTAGGCGGATGTGATAACCACTACACCATATATACGTCGTCACACAGATTTTTCCAAGAGATCTAGCTTATTATTATGTCCAATCACGACGGTCAAAACATATATCTACCAGGGCTAGTTACAACTTCTAAACAACCGCCAAGATAACGAACTGAATAGAATCGAACTAGAATCTAGACTTAATGGCTTTCAATTAAAAAACTAATGATTATAAAAAAAACAAGGATAAGACTGTATATAAACGAGATAACATAGTGTAAAAAGTTGAGTTGTGAATAGAGTTTTAGCTAGAGTATAATTTTTAATCGAGTATCCGTAGTTCGCTTTGTCAATGTTAATTTAAATACGATTCTAATTAATCTTATGTTAAACGCACGGTTAAGAAATTAAACTGTTAGTACATGACCAATAAAAGATTTTAGTAACATATCGTTCGTGAGTCATTTCCTACTGCAACTGTCAAGTCGCAGCATATTGGTGCCGAAACCCGGGAGACAAGGACTGAGGAGATATTTTGCGGCAGTCAGACATCGAGAAAGAGAGTGCAGTAAACTTGACTCACCAAAGATATGGAGGCGGCGAAGAAAGCGAGGAAAGTCATTCGCCAGAGAACAACAATCCTAATGAACCAAATTGAGCAATATTTGAGAGAAGAGTATCTTGAGACGAGCGAGCTAGAGGAGCTTTTGGAGCTACTTGAGAGTAAAAACACGAGTCCAAACGAGCTCAATACAGCCATCCAACAGGACATGGAAGAGAACGAGATAGAGGCGGAGGTAGCAGCCTCAGAGGATTTCAAAGATAAAATAGTAAAGTGGCGAACGAAACTGAGAAGAGCTGTGAAAACAATACCGGACCGAAGACAGGAGGACTTAGTGGCCACCGAGGCTCAGGGACGAGTGGGACATGAGAGAGACTTTGAACGCAAAGCAACAGTCAAGCTACCACGCTTGACCATTCAAAAGTTCGGAGGAGACCCATCAAGTTGGCAAGGCTTCTGGAGTCAATTTGAAGCTTCGATTCATTGTAATTCAGCGTTACAAGCCATTGGAGGATATACGTCGTCCGCCGAAATCTACCAAGCTGCCGTGGATAAACTCATTGATCAGTTCGGAAAGAAGTCTTCCGCCGTTAATACTCACATGGTGAAAGTCCTACATTTGCAACCAGTGAAGAGAGCGACAGATGTTGTAGCCCTGAGACAGCTCTATGACACCTGTGAAATCCAAATAAAAAGTCTGGAGGCATTGGGCACAAGCATGGAAACTTACGGCTCTTTCTTGTTCCCGATACTCACACAAGTTTTGCCTCAAGAGATCTTGTTGGACTTTAACAAGACCCACCCGGACGAGCTACAGGATGCGGGAAACCTTCTCAGACATTGTAAGCAAGAAGTCGAGAGCCGAGAGAAAACGCTTGCTTTGTGCAGACCAAATCAACGAGCCGATGAAGAACGCCGTGGACAAGAAATTGGACGATGGAGTAATCAGAGAGGAAAGAACAAGCCCAGTCATTTCAAGATGTCGCATTACCCAAAGAGCCGGATTCCTACGGCAGCAGTCCCAAGACAGCAGTATCCAAACTATGTATATATTGCAACAATTCTGAACATCTAACCGAGCTATGTCGAGCCATTTCCATAGAACAGAAGTCCGAAATCATCAAAGACCAAAACCGATGTTTCGTATGCCTTAATGAAGGACATCGAGCACGTCGTTGTACATCGGGAGTAAAATGTACCCATTGCCAAAGGAGACACCATTCATCAATCTGCCGTCTGAAGTTCGGCGAAGTCATTGATCCATCTAGAGAAGACAACGTAAAACCAAGCGACCAGCAACCTGAGAAGAGAACCATTGCAATGACAACCTTTATTCCACGAGCCCCAGAGACGCCTATCCGACGCAAACTACTTCTCCAAACTATCGTGACATATGCCGAAGGGGAAGATATCAGAACCACCGTCAGATGCCTTTTTGACGGAGCTAGTGAAGGGACATTTGTTCGAGAAGATTTGGTTCGACATTTAAAATTACCAGTCACTAAGTCGGTAGCTTTTAAATTTCCAAAGTTCTGACCTTCCAAACGGCATATATACTCTGTTTACACCGCCTCCGTTTAAATAATTCAATTAATTAATATTGACATAATTCAGGGAAATATGGCAAATTCGTTTTAATCAAGCTTGTAGTTTTTCGAAACTTGAAAACAACCGAAAATTGTCTTTGAACTCGCGTATATTTGAAACAGTTATTTGAGCTGTTTTAAACATCGGCCTCACGTACAGACTGTTAAAAAAGTCTTTGCGCGTTGCGTTTTTCGCACATATTTTACTATATTTCAAAAACTATTCAAGCTAGCGCTCTGGAATAAAGTGCGTTATAAAAGTTTTGCATTCCTCTTTCATATTTTACCCGTTCCAAAGTTGTCCTTTGCATACTTATACCGGAAACCGGAAATGTCAAAATTATCAAATTTGAAAATATTGGATTCTCGAGGATATAAATGCGATTTTCGGATTCCTTGGGGTCGATTCATATTTGAAAAGTGTTCACCAAATTCAATTCGGATGAATAGGTCACGAGTAATCAGCCTTTATTCAAAATCTGGCAACTTCGATTTAAATGGCGATAATTCATAATCGAGTATCGAATCTTTGTCGTAATAATGCTTGATAGATGTTATGACACTTTATGCATATATATATGATTGGTCTTGTGGCGCAATACTTTGAAACAAATCAGACGTTCATTAAAGGGATGGTGAAGTGGAAAATAAAGTAATTTTTTTTTTATTCTTCTATAAGACCAATCTGAATCGTGAAACATCCAGGAAATAACACCGAACGATTATTAAACGACAATTAGTTTGATATTTCATGGATAATTTTAAATAGGGATCTCCGACCAATCGCGTAGCGCCCCGCCTTTTTATCAACAATTTTCTCTTGGCACGCTCCGTGTTGAATCAATTTATCGCGAGATTTGAAAAAATTTGCACGATGTGACAATTGTGGCGCAAGACATGGAGTGTGCCACGAGAATTTTGTTAACGAAAAGGCACGGCGTTACGGGATTGGTCGGAGTTAATTTTTTGAAATTATTCTTAAAATCTTAACCTAATTTGAATATTAAAATCAATGGGAGGTATTTCCTGAATTTTTCATTATGCATACTGGTCTCATGATTAGTAGAAGAATCAATAAAAAAATCACTTTATTTTCCACTTCCCACTCCCTTTAAGAGAAAACTCGCGTCTTTTGAAGAGGAGAAGCGGTTTGAAAATATTGTTATTTGGGCCATGAGCCCGTGATATCATAATATTTAGAACTCATATTAATTACGTCTAGGTCTTAAGCCCGATTCATTGCAGCCTAGAGAAAATCTCATTCATGATGGCATATGCGCTTCACGAGATCCCTTCAAATTGACATATTCGACTATTCCATATAAGAAACAACTTCAGAGGAGAGGGCTTCTATGCTAGGAATGTTCGCTACGCGATTGAGCTTCGCTAAACGGAGCCTGAGGTTGACTATAGCCTCCCGCGTTTAGCGCAAATGTGAGGCCAGGGATAGATTTAATTTTAAAAGTGGGAATAGAGATTAGAGTAATCTAGGAGCGCGTCAAATTCCCTGACCCCCTTCCACGGAAAGGAGGGGAATGAAAGAAGAGGCGTGTCAAAGCGACAAAGGTAAAAAGGAATAACGTATTTTTTGCCGATCCCGTCAGTAACGTCAGCAAAACGTAGTTTAATTGAGCAATACGAAAATTTAAACTTTTCATCAAGCGTTAGAGGGAGGGCTCTATACTGGGCAATGAGTCGGACTGAATTAAACACTAACCGTTCTCTAATCCTGCTTCTAAAATTAAATCTATCTCTATTGAGGCTTAATAATAAAGCCGACCGCAACCAAAGCATGGGCAAAGGCGTATTTACAACTGACGTTCAAAGCTACCGATGAAAAAACCTAAAAATTAGATGAAAAAAAAATGAATGCCGGTAACAATGATCACAACTGAAAATAACAGCTAACAGCTAAAACGAACCCGAACGGTAAACACTTGAAGTTGGTCTCTGCGCTGCTGGTCTGCTACTCCTTTCGTTTATTTTCTATGGCAAAAATACTAACTTTGGGAGGTATTGGGATATTAGGCCATTTTGTGTTTTAAGACTTTTATTGTGTAGGAAAGATAACTAGCCTTTTAAAAGAAATTTTGGATAACTATTAATATCATTAATGATAACTAGTTAAAAGTTGAAAAATATTTAAAAAATTTGGACGAAAATTTTCAAATAACAAGACTTCTTTCGAGTTTCAAATTGAAGAATGCTCGTGTGGTTTATTGAACTATTTTATACAAACAAGACAGTCACTTTCAGCTTGAATTGTTGCTTAATATTTTATTGGACATCCCCTAGCCCTTAAAGGGAGGATGAAGAGGACAATAAAGTGATTTTTTTATCGATTCTTCTTCTAATTATAAGACCATTTTGCATAGTGAAACATCCAGGAAATACCGTCTGCGTTCTTGAACTATCTATTACAAACAAGACTGTTATTTTCAGTTACAATTTAAGCCTAATTTTTGACTTAACCTCCCTCAGCCCTTAAACACATTTTTAATCTTTTATTAAATGACAGACATAAACGCTAAATCGGGTTCAAGTCGGGTCAATCCAAAGCGTTAATTCCTTCGTTCTCCAGAAATCTTGCAACGAGTCGGGACGTATGGGTTGGGCAATTGTCCTGTTGAGCCTGAAACCATACACTAAAACAATGTTTTAAGTTAGTCAAGAATAACTATCAGGTTATTAATATTAATACCGGTCACGACGTGGGCTGGTTACTCATACGGAGAAAAAAATACCAGCGAACAGGGCGCATCTCTATTTTTAATATTACAATGCTTTACCTCCTTATTTCATTAGAGTTTATGTCTGTCTTTTAGAATAAGATTAAGAATGTGTTTAATGGGATGGTGAAATTAAAAATCTAAGAATTTTTTATCGATTCTTCTACTAATTATAAGACCATTCTGCATAGTGAAGCATCCAGAAAATATCTCCGAATGGTTTTGAAATTCCAATTAGGTTCAGATTTTACGGAAAATTCGAAATAATGACCTTCCGACCCATCGCGTAACGCCCTGCCTTCCTATTGACAAAATTCTCGTGGCACGCTCCATGCCGAATGAAATTTATCGCGAGATTTAATAAAAGTTGCTTGCGATGTGACTATCGTGGCGCGAGATATAGAGCGTGCAACGGAAATTTTGTTAACAGGAAGGCAGGGCGTTAAGCTATTAGTCAGTGGTGCTTATTTCAAATTATCTTTAAAATCTGAACCTAATTTGAATTTTAAAATCATTCGGAGACTGTATTTCCTGGATGTTTCACTGTGCATATAATGGTCTCATAATAAGAAAAATCGATCAAAAAATCACTTTATTTTTCCTCTTCATCCTTCCTTTAACGACTAGGGGATGTCCAATAAAAGCAACAATTAAAACTGAAAGTGACTGTCTTTTTGTAAAAAAATAGTTTAATAAAGCACATGAACATTCTTCAATTTGAAACTCAAAGGAAGTCTTGTTATTTAAAAATTTTCGTCCAAATTTTATAAATAAATTTCAACTTTTAACTAAATATTAAAATTTATCCAAAGTTTCTTTAAACAGGGTCGTTTTTCTTTCCTACACAATAAAAGTCTTAAAAAATTAAAACACAAATGGCCTAATATCCCAATACCTCCCAAAGTTAGTTGTTTAGCCATAGAAAATAAACGAAAGGAGTAACAGACCAGCAGCGCAGAGAGACCAACTTCAAGTGTTTACCGTTCGGGTTCGTTTTAGCTGTTAGCTGTTATTTTCACTAGTGATCATTGTTACCGGCATTCATTTTTTTTTCATTTAATTTTTAGGCTTTTCCATTTAAACGTCAGTTGTGAAATACGCCTTTGCCCATGCTTTGGTTGCGGTCGGCTTTATTATTAGGCCTCAACAGAGATAGATTTAATTTTAGAGGTAGGAATAGAGAACGGTTAGCGTTTAATTCAGTCCGACTCATAGCCCAGTGTCCGAGACTTTGACGCGCGCCCAGATTACTCTGCTCCCTATTTCTGCTTCTAAAATAAAAAATCTTTCAATGGCCTCACATTTGCGCTAAACGCGGAAGGCTATGGGCAACCCCAGGCTCCGTTTAGCGAACCTCAATCGCTTAGTGAACGTTCCTAGCATAGAAGCCATCTCCTCTGAAGTTGTTTCTTATATGGAATAGTCGATTATGCCAATTTGAAGGGATCTCGTGAAGGGCATATGCCATCATGAATGAGATTTTCACTAGGCTGCAATGAATCGGGCTGAAGACCTAGACGTAATTAATATGAGTTCTAAATATTATGATATCACGGGCTCATGGCCCAAATAACAATATTTTCAAACCGCTTCTCCTCTTCAAAAGACGCGAGTTTTCTCTTAAAGGGAGTGGGAAGTGGAAAATAAAGTGATTTTTTATCGATTCTTCTACTAATTATAAGACCAGTCTGCACAATGAAAAATTTAGGAAATACCTCCCATTGATTTTAATATTCAAATTAGGCTATGATTTTAAGAATAGTTTTAAATAAGGAACTCCGACCAATCCCGTAACGCCGTGCCTTTGTGTTAACAAAATTCTCGTGGCACACTCTATGTCTCGCGCCACAATTGTCACATCGTGCAAATTTTTTCAAATCTCGCGATAAATTGATTCAACACGGAGCGTGCCAAGAGAAAATTGTTGATAAAAAGGCGGGGCGCTACGCGATTGGTCGGAGATCCCTATTTAAAATTATCCATGAAATTTCAAACTAATTGTCGTTTAAAAATCGTTCGGTGTTATTTCCTGGATGTTTCACGATGCAGATTGGTCTTATTATACTCTTATAGAAGAATCAATAAAAAATTACTTTATTTTCCACTTCACCATCCCTTTAATGAACGTCTCATTTGTTTCAAAGTATTGCGCCACAAGACCAATCATATATATATGCATAAAGTGTCATAACATCTATCAAGCATTATTACGACAAAGATTCGATACTCGATTATGAATTATCGCCATTTAAATCGAAGTTGCCAGATTTTGAATAAAGGCTGATTACTCGTGACCTATTCATCCGAATTGAATTTGGTGAACACTTTTCAAATATGAATCGACCCCAAGGAATCCGAAAATCGCATTTATATCCTCGAGAATCCAATATTTTCAAAGTTGATAATTTTGACATTTCCGGTTTCCGGTATAAGTATGCAAAGGACAACTTTGGAACGGGTAAAATATGAAAGACGAATGCAAAACTTTTATAACGCACTTTATTCCAGAGCGCTAGCTTGAATAGTTTTTGAAGTATCGTAAAATATGTGCGAAAAACGCAACGCGCAAAGACTTTTTTAACAGTCTGTACATGGTTACGTAACTGAAGTATTAAGAGGATGCGTGAGTGTCATCCTTCGCCCATTATCCCCTTCTGGTTCTACTACTCAACCAACCAACCCAAAACAAAGTTGCGAATTTTCTATATAAAAAAATTAGGTTCTTAAGTTTCAAAAGTGCAGCCTTTCACACAGAGTTCGAAAGAAATCGGAAATTGTTTTAACTCTTTGTGTCTTGCCAATTTCAATTAAAAATCTCACAGAATTTTATTAAATTTAATCGTTCAAGTAAATTTGCATGATTTAAATTTGCTATTCTATTCATTTTAGAGGAACACGGCGTCAGATGGTGGCGATAATGCCACGTCTTTAGATCCTTCGACGAAAAAGTACGTGGCATTAGGAAATTTACCTAACCAAGTATGCAATAAGCGAACCCATCTCCCAACTTGCCTGGAGCTCCCCATATACCAAATATGTGTGTGTGTGTGGCATTCGCTGGGTTTAATCAAGGATTGATTAATTTTTTAATGGGTAACAGGGTAATTCGGGTGCGCGTCCAAGTCCACGACCCCCTTACCCGTGACGGAAGGGTATGAAAAAAGAGGCGGTTGATATTTTCATTATGGCGTTGTATGTATATCCGGGTGAAATAAACGTCGTCTGCCCCTTCGTCTGCCAAGTTGGAATGAACTCGGATTGTAATTTTTGAGAGAACATTGTTTATAAATGGAAGTTACACAAGACATAGGGCTTGAAACTGAAAAAAAACCATGAAACCAAAACACATTTGAAATACGATTTATTTCTCTTTCATGAAGTTGTAGTGATGCTGTAAAAGTCTTCATAGATATTACAACACGAACAGGTTTTAACCAAACACTAAGCTCACAAAACTCCTGGCCATTCACTAAGCCATGGTTAACTTCATCAAATTCGCTTACAAAATCATGAGGATAGTAGACATGATTGGCTTAAGAAAGAATTAGCGAACACTTTTCACCCTAACACATGTACTCCAAATCCAAAACACCGGCACCGAATTCACTAACTATCTTTCTTAATTGCTATTAAAAACAATTCCCGAATAATTTCCGGACCCTCTCTTTTAGACGGCTCCATTTTGAACCCCTGTGAAGACGCTTATCTGTACAACGCAAGAGGGGTCGTAGTCATAGCGACAGAGGTAAACAGGAATTACGTATTTTTGGCCCTCCTTGTCAGCAACGTCACCAATACGTCGTTTTAGTGAGCCAATTAGATAATTTGGTTACGTGTTAAAGGAAGGGGCTCTTCTGGGCTATGAGTCTGACTGAAGTAAAGGCCAAACGTTGTCCATTCCTTCCTAAAAAAATAGATCTATCCCTGGTTTAATATAAGACCAAACGGAATTAATTTCTATTACCATCAGATCATTCACACGTCGCGTAATTTTTACCACCATATCCACACGCGAATTTTCATATCTTTGATCGCGATGATATCATTACCTCTCAAGGGGAAGATCCTGTTATTCGCGAAATCATTGATCAATTTCGACAAGATAATCCTCCAGACAACTCAGATTTAAAATAAACAGCGTAAACACTCTCATGTCTCTGTTTATTCGCCCCTATTACTCGTGCGGATGAATCAAATCCCCCTGCCGATTGAAATGGTTTCGATTCTTTGGCAAATTTTCTAAATCTCAAGCTCGATTAGTCTGTTTTCGGTGACAGTGTCGAAACCTAAAAAGTGTGCCCCTTTAACTAAACTTTATGGAACTTTTTTGAAGCTTATAAAAAGCACATCCAGACATTAAAATTCTAAAGGTCAATTAGAGGGAAAAAGCTTAAACCGGAAGAGAACTTGAATTTTCAGCCGAGCAAAATATTTCTGAGAGGGCGGCATATCACTCAAGAAATTAATCAAATTAAATTTGTAAATTAAGACAAATCATAGTGCGGGGGGGGGTTTATGAAATGTGACGTGGTTTTTAGGGGAGGGGTCTGAGAAAAGTGTGACGAAGCGTGATCTGGGGGGACGGGGGGTCAGAAAATGCTTTTTTCGCGTGACGTAGTTTATGGACGGTCCCTTAAACATGCAATAAACCAAAGCGGCTGAAGACCACTGACAGGTATCTCCACCCAAACTGCAGTCTACTTACAGCCCTTTTGCAACTCACTTACAGCTAATCACTGAAGCCCCATTGGAAGCACCGTTATAGTTGTTCTATCCCTTTCAGGGCCCTCATGTAAACGAAAAGACGCAAGATCACATAGAAATGTCTTTATAGTGATAAGCTTTAATTAAGAAACTTTATGTAATTTAACCTATTTTTGCTCCTATACCGATCATTTTAACTGGCTGACAGATATTACGTGCAGAAATTTAGCACAGCTTCATAAAGTCTGTTTTTAAGATACAGCATCTTATTTTAAGGGCTGCTTACAGATGTAGTTTATGTTATATTCCAGTCAATGAGATTTGCAAACTCCTTCCTACTAAGCTTGAGTGCATCTATATTAAGGCATATCACAGGGGCTACCATTACAGTTTAATTTTAGTCATGTTGTAGTATCATCAATGTGACTTATTTGCAAAGCTTTTCCAACCATCTAACAGCGACAACTTGAAAATGGTCCAAAGAAACATTCAATTTACAGTATTTTAATACCTGCAGCTATATGGCTACTTAAAACCTTTGCAGCTAGATTTATGTCAGTTAAGCTGAACTATCAGCTGTAGTGCAGCTCTTTATCAACTTTAGCAGAAAAATGCAGATCGTTTTTTAGCTAAATAATTTGCGGGATGAGTCTGCAGTCAAACGTAGTCTAGGTTCAGAGAAGGTTCAGCCAACTATTCTAAAAACAGCTATAGTTTACACCTTATTAACAGCCCCAAATTTATGTTCGGGAACGGTTTTCCATAACCTTTGTTTTTGATTAAAATTAGTCATATTCCTAAGGTATCGCATAACGCACAAAAATTAACCTCATACTTTTGATATATACCTGGTTTTTCATGTTTTTTAGTTTCGATGAGTCTTGATAATTTCTTAACGTATTAAATAATTATAAATTATAATCGTAATCAGAGATTCATTTATTTGTAATAGAGAATATATCTCGTTTTGTGTTTTATTTGAATTTTTACGTTCGATGTGGGGATTTCACTTCCTACAGCTTTTGTGGTCTTTGCTTTAGATGAAAATTATACATAATAATACATATACATACAAAATACGTATTTTTTTCGCATCTTCCTAATTCATTAGACTTAAAAATCAATCCAATATGTTTTTGGTGAGAGTTTTTAAATTCGATTTTGTGACCCTTTTTCTTAATGACTTTGGAAGTTTTTTTGTGTTTGATGAAAATTCTTAAAATTCCAAATGGAGATGTTGAGCTTTCTGATGAAATTACTCAACAAACATTACTTCCTGGAGTCAATGATCGAAATTATGCAAAATTGGGAAAGAAAAATTGACAATATTACTATTAATGAGGAAGTTTATTGCTTATGTGGATTCCGAGGAACCGCTTCAAATTAAGAGTGTAGTCCCATCCGAAGATGTTAAGAGATACATTTCTATCGAAACTTACAAACGCACGTCAAACGAGCCTTCAAAGGTATAGGCAATCTCAGAATTGGACAATAGGCTGACACTATGGTGCCCATTATAAAAATGAGGGATGTTTTGAGGGTGACCAAGGACTAGGTTCAACTTAAACTTAAAGAATAAGTTCGATTTAAAAGAATTATCTATAGACTCGAGTTTTTGATATATACCTTTATAATTGAAATGTATAATTCATCCCATATTGTATGTAATTTACAATTTTTACATCCGCTATGGGGCCCCTCGTTCTAACGTTTTTCCATAATTTTTTTCGATTCGTATCGCAAGTACGTTGAATTTTTGGTATCTACCTATTTAATTAAAATTTACAATACATACAATTAACTAGCTCTTACCCGCGGCGTCGCTCGCGTGTAATAAGAACTTCCATCAAAAGAATATAAAGAATGGGTAGATTTAACTGATGACTAATATTTTTGTAGCACCCTGGGAGCGAAGGCACTCGGCGTTGCCCGTCAGCCCGTCGGGACATTTTTTATTACTTTTCACGCGGACATTATTTCATAAAGAAAGGTTTCTAAGTTTTTAGCCGCCATTTAAAAAGATGGCGACAAATCGAACCAGAAAGACCATTCAGCCCGTCTATAGGTTAAAGGAAACCAGTGTATAAATATTTGCGAATTCGGTTTAAACGCGTGGACTTGCGTAGAGAAGATTTTTTACATTTCTGGGCGCCATTTTTTAAGATGGCGGCGGATTGGAAAAATCTTTCTTAGTACGCGCCTACTACTTATGAGTAACGTTCGTGCAAATTTTCAGCCTTCTAGGGCAAGCGGTTTGGGCCGGGCGTTGATTATCAGTCAGTCTGTCAGTCAGTCAATCAGTCAGTCAGGACTTTGATTTATATAGATATAGATTGTTTCAATTTGACTTTCTTCATCCGGTATTAGGACCTCTTTTCTAAGGGTTTTTCATTATATTTCTTATTAAGGTGTCGTACAACGCACCAAAATTTACCTATTATTTTTGATATATACAATTTTCTTTGAAATAAATAGAAAATTCAATTTTGGCTTTTTAAATCCGCAGTGGCAACCCTAGTTCCAAAGATTTCTCATTTTTTTTAGTTTCTAAAAATCTAGATAATGTCTTAAGTTATCAAGTAATGCACTACGTAAGAATCGTAATCCAGATATACATCTGTTTTTCTAAATTGAGAATAAATCACACTTTGTGTTTTATTTTAGTTTTTACATTTGACATGGAGACCTTTTTCCAACAGGTTTGAGTGGTCTTGCTTAAGATGAATATCACACTTAATCAAGCCAGGCATTTCGTCTATCTTCCAAATTCATTAGACTTAAAAATCAATCCAAAATGTTTTGGTGTTGTGGTTTTACATTCGATTTTGGGACCCTTTTCTTCATGATTTTTAAATTTTTTATTGAAAGTTATTAAATTTCCTAAGATACAACGCACTGAAAATAGCCTCGAATTTATTATATAAACATATTAAATTGAAATTTGTAGCAAATCACATTTTGCGTTTAAATTTGAATTACTACATCCGCTATGGGGACCCTTTTCTCAACGTTTTATTATTACTTTTCAAATGGATGAATAATAGTAAACTTCGTAAGTTGTCGTATCTAAAATTATTTATAAAAAACCTTCATAAATGAAATTTGTAATTTACACCATTTTGTGTCTAATTTTGGATTTTTAAATCCTTTACGGGGACCTTTGACCCAACGGTTTTTCATGTTTTTTGCTTTTGTTGAACATAATGCGATTTATCTAGATATCGTATAACGAAGTAGAAATATCATCGTATTTTTGATGTCTTTCTATTAAATTGAAATTTGTAGTAAATCACATTTTGTGTTTAAATTTAAATAACTATGAAACTAGATAATTTCTTAGGGTTCTGAATGATGTCCTCCCGTTGGATCGAATACCATTCGACCGAATTCCCAATCGACCAATTTTATCTGAAATATAATTTTAAATCCCGCCGTTTGTGCGGTTTCTGCCTATTAGGACTTTTTTTATTAGGAATATTATTATTACTTATAAGGCTATATAAGTTAATTTAGCGATAGGAACTTTCGTCTCACCGTGGCGCAGTGGAAGAGTATCGGACTACTGTGCGACAGTCCTTGGATCGATTCCCCGAAAGAAAAGTAGACTAATAATAGTTTCAAGCAATTGATTATTAATTTCATTTGAACTTAATTGCAGTTACGTTAGACAGTGTGGGAAACTATAAAGTAATAAAAAATACTATTGCAATAATGGCCTTTGAGTATTTGAAATATTTTGCGTAAATTTTATTAAAATTACGGTAATATTTTAGAGGGTTTAGGTTAGGTTAGGTTTTGAAGTGGTAGGATAATCGATTTTCCAAAATATTTTTATTTTCATTGAGGTCCTTGCATAATAAAAGCGGGCCTTTTCCAACAAATTATTTTTATAAAGATTCTGGAATAATTAACGCTGCGTTTATTAAGTTCCTTGAACAATAAATATATGCCTTTTCCAAAATATTGATTGTTTTACGGGTCATTTCAGGTTGGCTTTGATTTTGCTCGGTTACAATAGAGGCATCCTTTTAAACTTGGGATTTGACCATCACAGTATCATAATTTATATAGGAAAGTGCATTGATAGACGCAAGCTTAAGGACAAGGGTATTTTCTTTAAACCAAAAGAGGTATTTTTTAATTCGGTTTTAAAAATATATCGTTTAATAGCAATAGAAATTTTAAGATAATAAGCCCGCACATTTTGGCTATATTCGGTCCAACGGGATTCGGTTCAATGGGACATGCGATCTAATGGGATTCGGTTCAATGAGACATTCAATCTAATGGGATTCGGCCCAATGGGCCAGCAGCTTCTGAATCATGCGGTAAATTAGAATCATAATTTAGATATAATGTTTAATTGAAATCTAGAATAAATATGGATTTGTTTTTAACTTTGAGTTTTCACCTCCAGAATCAGCGGTTTTTAGTTTTTTCATAATGCTATGCACATAAATCTTGAAATTTTCTTTCAAAGGTATAAAATATTAATATAGCCTTGTATTTTCAATATCTTATTTACTTGAAATCCAGAAATGTTCCATCTCGTCTCTAACTGTTTAGGTCCGTTATGCTGATCGTTGTTCCAAGGGTTTTCATGTGTTTTTAGATTAACGAAATAGATGCCCAATGGTGTACTTAAAATAGGCTAAAATGTTTGACATATACCTCTAT
Organism: Phalangium opilio; assembly: GCF_054372755.1. Classification (NCBI taxonomy): domain Eukaryota; kingdom Metazoa; phylum Arthropoda; class Arachnida; order Opiliones; family Phalangiidae; genus Phalangium; species Phalangium opilio. The sequence continues at coordinate 2,182,738 of NW_028324172.1, read as the reverse complement.
TTTTCAAATTGAGAATTAATCAATTTTTGTGTTTGAGACCTTCCAAAATTATTATTATTCTTAATAAATCTAATTTTATGTTTAATTTGTCACTTTTATATCTAATAACTAAAACTACATAATGTTAATTTAGTAAATAAAACCCAATGCACGATTAAAACAGAACTAATAAAAAACAAACGAAAAACGGAAGAATTGGACAAAACAGGAGTGATATATGAAAAAAATGCGAATGTAATAAAAGTTATGTAGGACAAACAAAAAGGAAATTAAAGAAAAGACAATCAGAACATAAGTACTGTGTTAAAAACAAGGACGAAAATAATGGATTAGCATTGCATGTGAAAAAAGAAAATAATCATAAAATTAACTGGACCTCAACAAAGGTTTTATGTCAAGAAACCGGATGGTACAAGAGAAATTTCAAGGAAGCAATCTATATTAGGGATAGAGGGGAGTTAAATTTAGATAAGGGAAATGTAAACATAAACGGGTGGGGGAGATTCAAAATTATGTAAAAATTAAAAAATTAAAAATTAAAAAATAAATCAGAGAAAAAACTAGGGTACATTACGGTGCAAAAATGTAATTAATAAAAGAGATAAGAAATTATATTAGAAATTGTATCGGCTGAAGAAGGACCACGGTCCGAAAGCTCCCGTTATTTTAGTAATAAATAAAATTTTTTATTAAAAATCCATGAAGTAGCAGTCCTTTTATAAAAGAAAACAACGAAGCTAATATGGGAAAATTCATTAACGATTTTCATGTTTTTTTTTCTCTGTTTAGGGAATTACAAAATTTAATAAGGCATTGTAAAGTACACTTCAAGTTACCCATTAAATATTAAGATATTGATTTCTTAGCTCCGTTATGGACTTTAAGAACCTCTCAGTTTTGGTATTTTCCGACGTAATGGAAAATAGTAATCTATAAGTGTTTATCTATATATATATATTATACTTTAGAGGCGTTATGCTCTCTTATCTTAGAGGCCTACATAAACTTAAATATTGCCTAAACCGTACAATTTTATTCATACTATTATTATCATTTGAAATTAAAAGTTCTTAAATTTTTATTAATACAGTACCACTGGCAACACATTTGCCTTTCCATAGTCGTTTTATATAAGAGCTAGTTAAGATAGCAAGTTTTCATGTGCTTATCTTCTCAAAATAAAGAAAACGGTGCGTTTGTGTTTAATTTTTATGATCATTGTTGAAATACCGCTCTTATGGGAACTTCACTCATACCGGAAGTAGTAGTGTTTGCTTTCTAGTTCTTGCGAGGACCGATAAGGGGGCGCTATTATCAGTCCGTGTGTTACACAAAATCGGCAATGTGTAATTTACCGCCTTTGTGGGGACCACCTTAAAAACTAATTTTAAGCAATTAAAATCAAAAAATAATTAATTTGAGCATATGTTTTTTTTGGGTTTAATGGGGACCGGGGTGTGCGTCCCCATAAGTGACTACGGTCCCCACAGGATTGGTGTGTTTTCTCGTCGCGGTCCTCATAAGTATAGTAATGCAAACGCACGTCCAGAGCAATACCTCTCCGTGACGTCATCGTCACTCGGAGAGGAAAAAATTTCCATTCTATATTCTTGAATTATAAACAAAAGTTCCTAAAGAGGAGGGATGTAACATGGCTGCCAGAATCATTGGAGCTTCCACTCCTTGGTTCTGGCAGGGCATATCTAGCCTCCATGTTACAAGCCACGCCCCCTTCCACAGTTGTAATATAGAATAATTTCGAATTTTGTTATCAGTTCTTGTTGTGATTTCTCCTAAGACGGAGCGAATATTGTACTAGTCAGTTACGGGTTTATCCCTATATCAGCTAACTGAAATAAACTTTTTGTTAAATTTGGATTTAAAACTGTGAGTTGTCTTTAATTCATTTTTATGGCCCTCGGGAGAATCTCCCTATTTAGTTAATTTCTATTGGCGGTTACAATATTAAGACTGAAGTAACAGATATTAATAAAAACTGTCATTGTAGACAAAGACGGGAAAGTGTAAAAGATAAGTGTAGAAAATGAATTGCCTGAAGTAACAGATATTAAAATTGTCACTTTTGAAGACATGATCATAAAACATCGATTATTTGAAAAAGTTCTTACCTTAGTTTTTTTTCACCAAAATTACTTTTGTCGAAATATTTTGTCATGAAACATATGCATCATTTTAAAAGTAGTACGCGTGCACATTTTATTTTTTATCAAAAATTTACAATTAGTTTTGAGTATTCGGTCCTATAAGGAGAATAAAATAGTCAGAAAATGGTTGAAAAAAAAAACTGTGTGAAAACTTGACAAATCGTAGTCGTTATTTTTAAAGTTTAAAAAGTATCAAAATTTACGTGATGTATAGCTCCCAAAATATCTTTTGGACATTAATAACAACATCACAGTCCAACGGACTTTGTAATTTTCTGCTTGGCAATATGTCCAATTTTAAAATATATAAATTGGAGTATTTGAACCTTAATGTTTGTCAAAAGTAAAACCTAGTATCAAGCCAGTATCCCTTAAAAAAGATACCATTTTTTTATCTGGAATACTATATAGAGCAAAATACTCGTGTAAATAATGTAGAAAAATATTTTGAGTTTAATGAAAATTTGGTATAAAAAACTAAGATAAGAACTTTTTCAAATAATCGATGTTTTATGATCATGTCTTCTAAAGTGACAATTTTAATATCTGTTTTTTAATATCTGTTACTTCAGGCAATTCATTTTCTACACTTATCTTTTACACTTTCCCGTCTTTGTCTACAATGACAGTTTTTATTAATCTATCAAGGCCCGTGCATTGCCATATATTTTTCAAAACAACAACCAAAATGGGAAGCTCCTCTCAGAAACATAATAATTTCTTTTCTCTGTATATGAAATGAAAATATGGATAATACTGCGCTTCTGCTTTAATGGTATGAATCATTGCCTGTCTATTAATATTTTACGTAGGAGTAATACGTTTTTAGCGAAGTCTAGAGAGGATAAACATAAGCGAGATTGTTTCTTAAAAAAATACTGCTTCCCATAATGGGTTTATACACCTTGTTAATATTATTATTTGAAATGACTGTTTATATACTACTTAATCTGTATGTAGAATAATCCTTGCTTTGGTGTTTGCAAGAAGAAAGCTAAGGCCTAGACTCTGTCGGTTAGATCAAGTTTTATGCGTAATAGGCTTAGTGAACCAAAGAGTAAATAATTGAGACCTGAGGTGAAGTAAACTATAGTTTTGATTATCGTGTCTGTAAAGAAGAGACATTAACGGTTCAGAGTAAGCCGAAAGTTAAATACATGTTTAAATAATATCTAGGTAAATAAGTTTGAAGTAGTAGACCTCTTGACACGGAGAGGTAATATTTTAGTTTTTCCAACTTGTTTTACTGTAGCATTATTAATCTGTCTCCTATTTCTAAATAGTTCGATGCGAGAGGAATGCTTTAAAAATTATAAATTCGACTATTTATACAACAATTAAATGGTGAATACGTTTTCTTTTATTTGCAAACTGGGAACGCGGTACCCTGGGCTGTAACAAAAAACACACAGAAACACACAGACGGAAACGACCGAAACAGTACCCCATGACAATTAGTGATTGGTTATATTTGTAGAGCACAAAAAGCGTTTTATTTATATACTAAATTTCGAGAAAAAACAATAATTAAGGATATCGAAGGTAAATCTTCACTGATTTTGAACCTTGGCATTCTTGACTATGATTCACCCCCACCCATTGTCACCCCAGATTAATAACATGGTATTATAACTTTATAAGATATGCTCCATAAGTATGACACAACCCATACTTGTAAATGCTAGAGACCTAGTGAGAGCTAGTTCGAGAACGACGCGGAAATTTACTACACTGAGCTTTGCAGTCTGTTTTCTTCCTTTCGCAGCTTCACCTGCACGACTAAGACCGTTTAATCCGAATTTTGACCTTACCGTTTTATACACGTTATCGCTGGGAATGTACGTTACGTTAATACTGCCAAAAAATATTCAACACTTATCCTAAACGCCAGTAGGCCGTTAACTTATTCAAAACTTACCGGCCTTTCGGATATCCTACGAATTCATCAATGAGCCTATCTCCTTCTTGGTACTTTCTCAGGTCCATAGTTCTCTTCATTTGGTCATACTTTTTCTAAAATGATACTTTAAATTTATTTTGGAACTTATAATTTCAAGAAAGGTAATGAGGTGGTCAGGAGTAGTCCTTATCGATGCACGAGGAACAACGCGATATCTGATTTCACACATACAGCTAAAGAAATATTTTATCACCATGCCTAATTGCTTCAATTTTGACATTAGACTTAGTTTATATCATAATAGACCTGGTTAATCTCAACTCGATTTTATATATTATATTCTCCGAGAAGAACGTACCAATATCCCCAAATAATTTTTTTGTCACCGTATTAAGTTATAGAAAATCAATACGCGCCAGTCAACTAGAATGCCTTGGACGCGGACTGTTTTCTAATTAATAAAAATAAACTCTCCGTCCCTGTTCTGTTTCCACGGTGCGTCGTTCGAACCATATAACTTTAAAAGACGGGTTTCTTTTTTAAATTAAGAGATGTTTCGAGGCTTGCGAAAAGAGCAACACGGTAACTAACATAATCTATCGCGTCTTTGCCTAAATCTTTTTTAGTACGCGCCTATTACTTATGAGTGACGTTTCTGCAAATTTTCAGTCTTCTATAGCAAGCGGTTTGCGCTGGGCGTTGATTATCAGTCAGTCAGTCAGGACTTTGATTTATATGGATATAGAAGATAACTTTAAAAGACGGGTTTCTTTTTACAATAAAGCGATGATCAAAGATTAGCGAAAAGTGTTTGAGCAACAGTACGACACTAAATCTATTACGTCTGCCCTAATAAGCATCAAGGCATACGCCATATTCACTATATCCACAACAAATCTCATGGACGCGTTCATGGTGTGCTCGACAGACACAGACGTAGCAGCGTATGTTGAAACAAGGTCGGAATTTGTACTATTTTGAAAGTAAAACGCTCAACTTAGCATTTGGATCGTTAAAAATCTAAATGCCCTCAATCACGATATAAACCCCGAAAATGAGCATTTCTTTCGTCTCTTGTCAGAAAGCGTAAAGCTACGTTACACAGAGACCCTGGTTTGCGCGTGTTGAAAAAGAAAGCTGAAACAGAGTAAATATCTAACTTTTGTAATAATCTGCCGTCAGAGATAGGGAGTTTTCTATCCTGTAGCGTGATTAGACTTTGTTTTAAATTCGACTAGAAACCAGGTAGAGCGTTATCTACAAAGAAAAATTAGGGTTGTGCGAGCCTTGAATTTTTGGTTTCAAGTCGAGTCTCGAGTATTGAAATTTCCCCTTATCGAGTATGGAGCCGAGTCTCGAGTACTTGTGTATCGAGTAGTAGGAAAATTTGTTTCGAGTATTTATCGAGTAATTGGGAATTGATTTTCTAGTATTTCCACACTTTCTGTTAATTTATCGCTCTCATAATTGACATTTAGTGTTATTTTGATTATCGACAACTACTTCAAACAATTCCCAGACGGTATTAGTCTTCTTCCCTTTAAATTTAATAAACTTAATTCCTCATTAATATCTGCTTCGAAATCTCATTCCTCATCGAAGTAACTTCTAGCCATTGTTATATTTCGCGCTAGTCTGAAACGAAAATTACTAAGCTGAACTTCAAAAAAAATTAATTATTTTAATAATAAAATAAAAACAATAATAATAATAGTCAACGCGCCTTTAACTGTAGACCCAATAGGCACGAACTTGCATCTGTAAACCAATAAGCGTGACTTTGTAGTACATTTTTATAGCTACAACATCCCATTTTCAGAGTTTAAGGCCTTGGTTTCATACTAGAAACATTTTCGAGTCTCAGAAAATCTCTTACCGAGTATCGAGTCGAGTACTCGCACAGCACTATGAAAAATATAGAAGAGAAACATGCACTATACCTACCACGTTTTGCTGAAAAATTTTCCAAACTAAGTCAAAACTCTCGCGTGTCAATAAAAACTGAAATTCGATTTACACTTGGCCTATGTGCATTAGCTTTAATTTTCTCAAACAATGGTTCTTTGTTTCTTAATAATATCCAGCTATTAACTTTATTTGGTTACTATTTAATAATACTAATGGTGCACTTAGTGTTCTTGTAATCTGCACTTACCCGTACGGGATTGGTTGAATTCTCACAGGCTGAGAGAGGTAAGGGGTAACATTGAAGGGTTTACCATACCCCAAAGTGTCACTGTGCTTTACTCCCGCGCTGGATCGGTTATTTTTAAAATAAATACTAATTAATATACAATTAGGGATTCATGCAATTTTAGAAGCAGGAACGGTTAGCCTTTTTTTCAGTCCGACGCATAGCCCAGTACAGAGGGGTGTACCTCGTATGAGCAATTCCCGGTAGAGCAGTTCTCAAAATAGCAGTCGCGATTTACAAAACTGCTGTTTTGGAAATAGCGGCTGCTGTTTTGGGAAATAGCAGTGTTTGTGTTGAGTTTTGCGCATTCAAACCAACGAATACAATATAGTTGTATTCGTTGGTTTCAAAAACTACCTTTTTCTGTGATCATTTAATCGGTAATGTGACCTACTAACGGATCGTGTTTTTGAATTTTTTTGAAGTACACTTAAATATTGTTTTATTCTTCAGGCTGTATCTGTTTACAATTCTAATACCAGGAAAGATAAATTAATCGAGAAAGGTTATTTTATTTAAGAAGTAGATAATTGTAAACTGTAATGTTTTGGAAAAGGCATGTTATAATTCGAGAAAGGTTATTTTATTTCAAAAGTAGATAATTGTAAACAGTAATTTTTTAGAAAAGGCATATTATAATTCGAGAAAGTTTATTTTATATCGGAAGTGGATAATTGTAAGCAGTAATTTTTTGGAAAAGGCATATTATAGTTCGACGAAGGGTATTTTATTTCGGAAGTACATAATTGTAAACAGTAATGTTTTGGAAAAGGCATGTTATAATTCGAGAAAGGTTATTTTATTTCAAAAGTAGATAATTGTAAACAGGAATTTTTTGGAAAAGGCATATTATAGTTCGACGTAGGTTATTTTATTTCGGAAGTACAGAATTGTAAACAGTTACTTTTGGAAAACGCGTAACATTGTTACACTATTTCCAAAATATTACTAACTTAAGTCTAACCAAACGATACAAAACTTAACCTGACCTGACGTAATACAATTTATTTGAAATAATCAACTTTAACCTAACCAAATTATCCATATCCGACCTAGTTCTTTTTGAGTTCATATAACCCAGCTGGTCCAGCTTACACCATAATAAAGAACTATCGTTTTTCGCATATCTGTTTTTCCGCTCTTTAGAGAACTGCTGTAACGGTACGCCGCGTTTACAAGAACCGCTGTATTGGTACGCCGCATTCGTAGGAAATACCTCTCATTGATTTTAAAATTCAAATTAAGTTAAGATTTTAAGAATAATTTTAAATAAGGACGTCAGACCAATCGCGTAACGCCCTTCCTTTTCATTAAAAAATTTCTCGTGGCACGCTCCATGTCTCGCTCCACAATTGTCACATCGCGCAAATTTTTTCAAATCTCGCCATAAATTTATTCAACAAGTAGCGTGCCACGAGAAAAATGTTAATAAATAGGCACGGTGCTACGCGATTGGTCGGAGTTCCTTATTTAAAATCATTCTTGAAATTTCAAACTAATCGTAGTTTAAAAATCGTTCGGTGTTATTTTCTGGATGTTTCACTGTCTTATGGAAAAATCAATAAAATTATATTCCACTTCACTATCCCTTTAATGAACGTCTGATTTGTTTCAAAGTATTGCGCCACAAGACCAATCATATATATACGCATTAAGTGCCATAACATCTAACAAGCATTATTACGACAAAGATTCGATACTCGATTATGAATTTTCGCCACTCTAACCAAGTTTGCCAGATTTTGAATAAAGGCTGATTACTCGTGACCTATTCATCCGAATTGAATTTGGTGAAAACTTTTCAAATATGAATCGACCCCAAGGAATCCGAAAATCGCATTTATATCCTCGAGAATCACATATTTTGAAAGTTGATAATTTTGACACTTCCGGTTTCCGGTATAAGTATGCAAAGGACAACTGTGGAACGGGTAAAATATGATAGAGGAATGCAAAATTTTTATAACGCACTTTATTCCAGAGCGCTAGCTTGAATATTTTTTGAGATATAGTAAAATATGTGCGAAAAACGCAACGCGCAAAGACTTTTTTAACAGTCTGTACATGGCCCATTTAACTAAAAGAGAACCCGGTTCCCTGATATTAAACAACCATTGTAAAGCCTGATGGTCAGTAAGAACTGTGAGTTGTCGACCTTCTAGAAAGGGCCTAAAATTTCTTAACTGCACAACAAATGGCTAAACATTCCTTCTCGCTAGTGGAGTACCTAGTTTCTGCGTCATTAAGTCCTGCACTAACGTACGCTATTGGAACTTCTATATTACCCTGGATTTGGGAAAGAAGGGCACCTAACCCTGCATCACTAGCATCTGTAGTTAAGATACACGGGGAATACCATTAAATGGAAGCTGAGAAGGAGCCTTGCAATTCGGTACCCCAAATAAATTTCTGATCTTTCCTTTCGAGTTTATTAATGGGAACTACTATTTGAGAGTAGTGATTAATAAACCTATTATGCCAACCTGCCATCCCTTAAAATCTTTGTTCTTCCTTAATATTTTTAGGAGGGAATTTCGTAATGGCTTCAATTTTTGAAGGATCTATATGCGCTCCTTTTTCCTTAACTATGTGGCCGAAAATAAGAGCTTCTTTCTGAGCGAAACAACATTTCCTCAACTGAAGGGTGTGTTGAATATATCGTTGCGGTACCTAAATTCTAATTATAGTAAACTGATAGTGGCTAACTTATAAGTAACTTCAGCTAGAGTTAAATATAATAAAACTTTATTTGTCATTAGAACTCTTATGACATAGTCAATTACTAACAACAAGAGACATTTACAAGCTAAGCTTAAGCCTTAACCGGAGAACTAACTGAAAACTCATTGAGTACTGATAACTGACAACTTAGAACTGGTAACTTCCTTTCTATAGTAGCGTTTACAGTTTATATGTAGAAGATAAAAACTTAATCTATATTTTTTATGCCCGAGTAGCGATCAATTTACGTTTAGGTTATTTTTTGCATTATTTCATTTTTTAGATTTAAGAAATTCCCCGCCGATGAGTTTTAGAACTCATCCAAACTACAATTACTGAACTTCTAATAAATATAACAATTGAATTGGTCTTCTCATATATTGTCCATTCCCAAGATGTATACGGCAAGCTCGATTTTTGTTGTCTCGGCCGCGGAACACTTCTTCGATAAGGGCAGTTTTCCAAAAGGTCCTCGGTGTTTTATCGCTATGTAGCAGAACAAGATCACCTCTTTTGAATTTTTTATGACCTTCAGGTGAATTTCGGTACTGATGGATGGATCGTAGCTCAAATAAATACTCGTTTCACCATGGATTCCAAAAGTTGTCCAGCAGATATTGGCGGTACTTCATTCTCCTTGTGAGATCTTGCTTCGTCGAAGATATAGTTTCGGGTGGATCATGGACTCTTGACAGTATAGCCGAAAGTCGCCCGCCAACGAGAAAGTTGCTGGGACACAATGGTGATGGTTCCTCAGCATCGTTGTAGCTAAAAGTCAGAGGTCTAGAGTTAATGACCGCCTCTGCTTCTTTAAGGATCGTCTGGAACTCTTCGGATGTTAGCAGCGCTATGTAAACGAAAACCACCCTTAGCAACTTTATTTTTTATAAAATAAACAATTAAATGACTCTCTTTGAAATTTAACCACATATTATGGACCCGGATTGTAGTTCCGTGGAATTTTTTTAAAAATATTACACTCAATACAAAAAGTTACATCCAATCCAAAAACCTTCCTTATACATTAGAGGCAGTATGTAGTCTTATCTAAGAGAGCTACGTCTCTCCTAGAATTTATTATTAGTAATAATCTTACTATAAAAATTCATGAAAACATATGCACCATATTGTAGCATATCCTCAGCGTGTTTACAATTGTTGATGGAAATTTTTCGAAGCACGGCATTGTCTTTTCCATGAATTAATTTCAATACTGGTGGCGGAAGATCCGGCACCTTGTACACTAGCGGCATTTGCCTTGAAGTCGAAGCTGATTCAATACTTTCCGCCACTTCGGTTGTTTCAAATAAAATGGGTTCAGACGAATCCGATTGGGACCACATAACAGCACTACTGCTAGACCTAAATAAATTACATGCATTACCAAAAAATAAACTAGAAACACAATATTACTTACAAAGCGTTTCTTTTGAACTCTTCTCTTTAAAAACCAAGAATAGTTTTTAACAATGAAGGCGGAAGGTCTTTATTTATGTCATCATCTAACCAATCTTTAAATTTGTCATTGTAAATTTGTATTGTCTCTACTTTCTTGTTGAAAACATATACCAAATGGCTCCAAAAATCTTTGACAGGGCAAGATTTTTCACACCCGAGACAGAGAGGTCATCTAGAACCGTGGTATTTAAACTCTGTTAGCTATTTTGTGGTTCAATATAGTAGTATTTTCCATCAATTCTAAGCTGTAAGGGCATAATAATCTGTTTTCTCCCGGTAGAATAATGTCAAAATTACGGTTGTCTCGAACAATATACGCGTAATAATGGTCCAAGTACTCAGAGCTGAATTCCACCACACAAGTGCCAGGTTTTGTTAATTTCTATAATTTAAAATAATTAAAAGAAGAGTAAATTATTCTGGCACTACGATAACTGTAAATAAATAGCCCGCTTTGTAAGTAACACCCTCATAATTAATTGCTGATGCTAAACGCTGAAATATGGTTCAATTGTTTAAATATAAGTTTTCAGCAATAAAAACTCATTCAATATATATTTATACTCTTTTTACGCAAAACTGCGCCACAATTTACCACAAATGATGTTCCATTTTATTAAAACACATTTTTGTATTAAATTTGAACTTTGCAAAAATGTTAGTCTGGATAAGGTTTTTTATACTTTGTAACTGAAACAACGGAGCCCACGTTTATTGCACAAATGTTTCAGCGTGTAGGGTGAACTTTAGCGTCAATTACCCACAAAAGTAATAGTTAATAAATTTTACTATCTGACCTCTAGTAAAAATTACATTTCGACCCAATTTAGTGTGTTAAATTAAGCAAACTCAAACCAACACAGAGAGTCACATCGATACTCTGAAATAATTGGCGATGGTCACAATTTTGAAACATTAAATTTAAATAAATAAGCATAAATTATTAAAAATTACCATAAACTAAAAGACCTAGTATTAATTCAATCTAAAATGTATCAGCTGTTTTTTTATCGCTCACAAATGATGATGGTAAAACATTGATCGAGTAGAAAGGCTAACTTAGGAGCGAATATAATGCAATTCAAATATTGGAGTCGTTATTATCTTTGTTAATGCTAAACTTTCAAATGTTGAATGTGGTGTCAAACTATTGCCAAAAGTAACAAATACTAGAATTTTCGGTTTTAAAAACATGATTATAAACATTTTATTTAAAATGGCATATCTTTTTTAACAAAACTCCATTGGTACAGAATATTTTCAAGCATGATTTGCACTTTATATTGCTATCAATTGCAGTTCTTCCAGGAAAATGGGGTATTCGGGAATAGTTCTATATAATTTCGAGTAACAATAGGTTTTGTTAGATTTAAATATTTGAAATTACGAAAGCTTGAGCTTAGTGAGCTATAATTTCTTATTTGGAAATCAAACATAAATAGGTTCTCTAGCTGTGAAGTTTTGGTATTATTTTATTAGACCTAATCGATAAAAGAGGATCCGTTTCGTTCTCCCATTGATATCAGAATACATATTAATCCTTATTTCAATAAGGAGGATTAAATTATATGGCCAATGTTACACCCACGCTTTAAATGTCCAACAAATATTACAAGATTTAAAATTTTGGTCAAAAAAACAAAGGCTTTTTTCAGATAATAGATAGTTTAATATCATGTCTATCAAACTCCAAATATTAATATCTGTGCTTTATGCAATTAAGTTTCAACACTTATCTTTTACTGTTTCAGGGCAAACTTTACTAATTTCCTGATACCTATGTATGAACTTTCTCATCATTTTGTTCCAAACCTAATTTGAGGTTGTGCAATTTATGTTGTACCTAATCGAGATTCTAAGATTTTCAATCGTGGATATAGGAGTTGCTTTGTGGTATTCTTTTATTTACAAAATGTTTCTCTCACGTGAAAGGTTTTGGTGTGGTTACGTTTCTATAGTTACAAAACACAACGTTGCAATATAATCATTACGTTTTTTATCGTGAATTTGATTTGTTTCACAAGCCAAATCCTAATATTCGTGTATACATTTGCTAATGTATGGTTTTGTGGTGCAATCTTAATGTATCATGTTCGTAAAAGCACTTACTATATATGTGCGTGGAATAAACAAGACGGCCTAAGGGCTCGTAATAGTAGCCATATCGTACGAGTGAATAGCCCCTCTATACCCTACCCTAATGAGTGGATAACCCCTCTATACCTTACCCTAATGAGTGAATAGCGCTATCTTTTTCAATGCTTAAATGATTTACCGTGCATAAAATCAGAGTGAATAGCCCCTCGATTCCGTACTCTAAACAGTGATTAAATTATGACCGTATAAATTTACTTATGCTGTAATTCTAATATTCCGGCGAATCGAAGAACAGATAGTTTTTAGTGATAATCCCCTCGATGAGTTTACAACATAGACTTATGCCGATGCACACTTATCGCATCTTATAAATTTCTAACAAGGACTTATGCCCAGAAACTTTTGAAAGAGAAAGTTTAGTTATAGTAATTACGCATTTTAGTGATTATCCCCTCGAATTACCTTTAGCAATACTAAAATGATCTAACGCATAACGCTCATTTAACACTATGTTAGCTCTATCTAAACCCACATTTGAATTAACCGCCAAAACGTTCCAGTCAAGCATAACATTGATGACGATAGCTACCGAACGAGAACGAAACACATGAGGAGCGCGGTAGGAAACGGGGAAAATAGTTTTCTATTTAATTATCACATACATAAAAAGAAAATAAATATAAAAACCCCAAACATACAAATTCATAAGTATCCGACCCCACAGATATAAATTCAAAAGTATCCGACCCCACAAATTAAGAGGTACCCCACCCCACATCACCCCGAAATTTTAGAGATAAAAATAAATAATAAAAAACTCGGGGTTTCTATCAAGTCTCTATAGCTCAGTGGTAGAATATTTGTCTACTACGCTAGCGACCTGGGTTCGATTCCCGGGTCTGACCTGAAAAAATTTTAATTAAAATTAAATCTCTAACCGAGCCCAGTAGCCCCTATGGGTGGGTTGTGGTAATATAAAGTTCCTTTTAAGCTAAAATCTGACGATAACGAAGCGACAACCCCGGCCACTACTACTACTACTACTACTACTACTACTACGGACGGCTCGGGTCAAACTAAGAACCTATCGTATACTACGATATGGCTAAAAATATGTGTATCGGTTTATTTCTTCCAAGCTATAAAAACCGAATGATAAAACATTTGTAGTGGGATATTTTTAAAGACTTAAATGAAGAGCCACTATTTCATCAAACTCCAGATAATGTATAATATCAGAAGTGAGATGAGAGTAGAAGTACTGAGCTAACCAAATTCTTCACTCGGCGAAAGTGAATATTCTTGATTACACACCAACGGTTGGCCCTCTAGTGGCGGTTTCAGAATTTCCCCTCCAAAAACGTGAGACGCTCGCGGTGGTACACTGTTAAAAATGTTGTCCAAAATTGGTTGTAAATGGATCCAAACGGCTGACTCTGAGACAGCACAGTTTTTCGTCTATTTTTGGATAACGAAACTTGTGTCCAAAAAGGGACGGTCAAATGATAAGCCAAATTTGGAGTCTCATCCAAAATTGTATCCAGAATCATCTATTAAGGGATCAATTATTACCCAGAAATGGTCAGGATGTTATCCAATTTTTACGCAAGTGGGCAATTTTGGACTAATATCAAGCCAATATTGGATTAATATCAAACCAATATTGGACTAATATCCAACCAATATTGGACTAAATTCAAGACAATATTGGACAAATTTATAAGCGATATTGGACCAATATCGAGCCCATATTGATGTATTACCTAACCTACATTGGACAAATTTCGAACAATATTGGGCTCATATGAAGCCAATATGGATGCTAGATTCTATACTTCACCGAGTGATGTATGCTATGGAGAAGTTTTGTTGTCGACATATTCATCTGTCTGAGTGTGTGTGTTTGTCTGTTGTTACACCCCAAGGGATTGCTTTCGCAGTTTCCTAATCTGAACAAAAGTGTTCTCAATTTCCGGACCGTATTCGTAGTTAACTGAATTGTGGAATATTGGAAAATTATTCAACCGCAGGTACACTGACCACTATTCTCTTTTCTTTAATCCCCAATCTAACTACACCAATTTCTGGTCATTTAGACACTCGAGAAAGATGCATATTCTAGTAGTCAAACGTCAATAATAGCAAGGTTCAAATGATAATAGGGAAAACCTCTCTTAAAACGATACAACTAAAAGTATGATAAGTAACTCTCGATAAAAATAAATAATATCAAATAATTTTAATAAAATATTTGAGAAAAACCTATCTTAACCAAAAAATCTGTAGTCAAAGTTTATATAGGACGAGTAAGGAAGATTGGGTCACTGGATACATTTCATAGTTTATATAAAGCGAGTAATTAAGACATGAAGCTCTTTCCAAAGTTAATGTATGACGAGTATTGATATAGTTAGTTAATATAAACGGAATAAAGAAGTCGTTTTGAGGTAAATAACCAAAAGATGTTTCAAGCGTGACTCTCTGAAATATTGTAGGGAGAGTGGATTTTTATCTCTCTGTTTTAACTTCTGCAATTGCTTATCAATAAAGAGAAATGATTGATGAGAAATAGGTAAATATTTATGTAGGTGATACTCAAACATCATTTCGCTCCCCCTTTTTACCTAAACCCGTTTATATACCTTAACCCCTCTAGGATGTTTATGTTGAGATATGGATGGGTTTCGCACCAAGAATCGGAGGCATGCATTTTTGGATTAAAGCTACCATTTTTGGACCCTTACATAATTTCCCATCCAAATTTGGATTACTTTGTGCAAATTTGGACAGTCACTGGACTCATTTTTCTAACAGTGTACAGTCAATGGTTGCGTGGAATCTTCCCCTAAAGTCGGTCCATTTTGCGTAGTCACCATTAAATTTCACAATGGGTATCGCTGGTAGACGAATTTCGGGCAGCCCGTATACGCGAGTGGAAGGATAGCGCTAGATGGTAGATTCACGAAGGAGTTTGCGGCAGCTTGACCCGTTGGGCTGACTGGAACCGCCATCTTGCTGGGAGGAATGACCGTGCTTGTTGGAAGGTGGACGTTCGCGGGGACGTTTGTAGCGGCTTCACTCGTTGGGATGGCTTGAATTGAGGTGCCGCTCGTGGTATTCGCAGCGGTGGCTAATGGTGGCTGGTTCTGGCTAGCGGTTGTTGTGTTTGGATTTTGCTGGATGTTCACCGCAGAAATCAGCATTTGCCCCGATCAGAGTGAGGAACTCGATGAGGATGACATTTGGTCATGAAGTCTTTGAATAATGCGCGTTGCCTTTAGTCTTATGGCATATATTTCTTCTCGATAGGTTATGGCGGAAAGGGTTTCTTGCTCTATTTCGGTTGCGTCTTCGATTAAGGCTTCTAGTCTGGCGTCTGTTTGGTTTAAATTTTCTTTCTTGTCTAGATGAGTTGCAAGCGCATCTTCATAGTCTTCTACGGAGGTGCTGGCGTCTTTCATGAGGTCCTTAATTTGGTTTATTTTCCTGGTGGCTGCTCTTCTGGTACTGGTTCTAATTCCGTTAACGAGACTTAACTCGTCTTTGGAGGAGGTGGTTTTGGTGGCGCCTATGGTCGTTGTTTGGTTATTGGTGGTGCGAGAGGAGCCCGAAGCTCCGGTTTGAGTGTTATTCGCGTTTCCCGTTCCCGTGGGATCGGGTCTCAGAACATTTTACGTGTAGCAGGTCCAAAGCGAAGCTTTTCATAATTTTACAAGTTATTATTTTTACGGATAACAAATTTAGAAGTTCATATATGATTCTCTTTTGTTTTCTTTAATTTTAACTCACAAAATAGCAAGTTAAAATTAAGCACCCTATTTATGAGCAACTGCGAGACGCTGTCTGTACCACTTGTTGTGTTTTTAAAGAATTAGACTACTTTTCCTAAACCCACAATTATCAGCTTTGAAATTAGAAAGCTGTTGGTATACGACTTATTAGCTTATTATCTATTTAATTATATTTATGCCTAACCAATCGTCCACAGCAAAGAAACAACTGTAAAGAGGTTTTTTCCGTGGCTTAGGCAGATTCTCGCGATAGCCAAAGAACTTAAGAGATGAATTATGTGTTGGAAGGTAATCTACAATTGAAGCCTTAGTACGTGTTAATCGGTTAAGTAAAACCGGAGTTATTAAACGTTTTCTCGATTTTGTCCTCCATTTTCCAATATGGCGGAAATTCCACCAATGGGAGAGTGTGGGAGACCACACCACGTTAAAGAGCGCCCAAAAGTCTATTAGATCTCAAATTTTCAGCTTTGTTTCAATTTGTTCCGGGCTCCCTCTATTTTTGGGCTAAAATGACTGTACTAAATACTGCCACACCACACTCAACTGCGACTCCAAACCACGGTTACGACCGAAACCTCGACTGCGACTCCAACCTCTACTAGTCTCAGCAATCCACAACACATGTTTCTGAATTATTAATAAATCTTGGTTGGTTTTATATGTTCCTTTTCATGCTCTCCTATTAGTTTAAATTAAATAGAAATGGTTTTTGGCTATTTCATTCTCCACTTCAATAAAATGTAAGCAATTTTGCACCCGGGGGCCAAGATAATGTGCGCCCACTTAAGTCGAAAAAAAGGAAATGTTGCTAAGAGGGAATAGTTTACCCCAACAAATCTTGCGTCCGGGGGTCAGTGCCTCCTTGCCCCCCCTTAATCCGGCCCTGTGTTTAACCACAAAAAGGGTGTTGTAATAATCCGTTCAATGGTTACCTCCATTATCAATAAGAAATGTGCGAATGTCAGACAACCTCAAATAAAAGATCGAACAAACGGTGCCAACAGCTAGACACAGAACCAGAACAAAAAAGGAAACATGCAGTCTTCGCATTTGAAGAAATTACCACATCTGGACCAGATGATTTAAATGAAGAATTTATTGGAAAACTCAAGTCCATGGGCGTTGAGCAAAAAAGTGAGAGTGACATTGAAGGAACTGTACACGAAGACAATACCATTTAAATAAAATAATGGTATGCACGTTTATTGCGTGACTCAGCCTTATTTTCTCTTAAACACCAGACGACTTAAATTAACCTTCTAATCAGACTTCTCGAGAGCATCTTCCATTCAGATAGGTGTTATTAAACCATATAAATGGTGTTTTTTTTTGGACCCGTCAAAATTAAGAAAAAAAGGTGCTAAATCCCACCTTTGGTTTAAAGAGTGTAAAACAAAATGCAGTTTTCATATGGATATTTGCTCCTTTCCATGAAAGACAAAACATGAGAAATGAGTCGCTAAAGCATAATTTATTCCACTTGCAGAAGCAGAACTGGTTTGACCAAAAAATATTTCAATGTTGCGATCGTACAAAAGCTTTGGCTTTATGGACAATTCATCCAAAACAAGTGAGTCTAATGTTTCATGGACATCACTCACTATCACTGTTTTGGACTATTTCATCCTTACTCGAATAATCTTTATTGAGAATTTCCTCCTCTTCTAGTAGAGGTTCATATACTTTTGTAGATCTAACCTTGTAATGTAGCTTACTGAATTCTCTTTGTTCACACAAATTTTTTTTACTGACTTCCCCGCACGTGTCTGTTTCACTGCAGGGTTTACCAAGACTTTCACAGGGACATACGTTTCTTCCTTTTACTCGACTGAAATTATGCTTAAAGAGCAACTTAAAGCCCAGGCCACTGTTGATCCCCTTTCTAATGGAATATTGTTTTCAAATTTCACCAATTCCATAACTTTTTATGGTTTTCTCGGAAATAAATATAAGATAAATGTTGAAAACGATTTCCTTACTAAATTCTAAACGTGGCGTCAATATTTGCTGTCAAGTTCCAATATGGGCGCAACAATAATATCTCTCTAATCACGAATACGTAGATTTACTACTTGGAATCTTAAAGAGGCCATTGATGCTATAAAAATATCTGATTTACTGTGAGGGGAAGCGCCAAAAGAGGCTGCGAATCTGTGTGGAAATGTTTATCATCGTCATGGAGATCAGAGGAGACGGAGAGAAAAAGGTTGTTACTCCCTTTAATGCATTAGGGGTGTTTGAAAACCACTTTTTGGGTATTGAACCGCTTACCGAATGCCAAAAAAATTGTCCTTGTCAAATACCGAATCGAATAGTTCATTCCAAGTTAGGCCTCGGTAATTGTTTAACAAACCGATTTATCAAAAATAGTTAAGCCTAGTATTCGCAATTAGCGCTTCAGTAGCATTGCGCCGAATCCCAATCAACCGAACCCAATCGCATTATACCAAAAAAACCGCAAATTGGGTTTTTCCCGATGGAATTTAAATAAATAAAATGGGGGGAACGCAATGATTTTATCTTTGCTAGCAAAAATTAAATTAACTTAAAGCAATTTAAGGCCTACGTAAAATGAACACTAGATCCAAACATTCTCTACATTATTATTTTAAAACTAAGGATTTTAAGAACAAAGTAGTAATAAATCATCAAAATATGATATAATAAAAGAAATTAATTGCTTATAGATTTTTATTTTTTTATGTTACATTCATCATAAAAATACTTTTAAGCTAGCCGTTTTAATAAACTTCAAGTGTAATATTAACAGAAATTATTTTGAAGGGAGTACGTAGTACAGTCATTTTAGCCCAAAAATAGAGGGAACCCTGAACAAATTGAAACAAAGCTGAAAATTTGAGATCTAATAGACTTTTGGGCGCTCTTTAACGTGGTGTGGTCTCCCACACTCTCCCATTGGAGGAATTTCCGCCATATTGGAAAATGGCGGACAAAATCGAGAAAACGTTTAATAACTCCGGTTCTACTTAACCGATGAACACGTAATTAGGCTTCAATTGTAGATCGCCTTCCAACACATTATTCATCTCTTAAGATATTTTGTCCTACAACTAACTGGAAGTTCACAATCTGACTCTGAAGATTAGCCTCATATAAAAATGGGAATTTAAAGCATTTTATGGTTTATATATTCAGAATACATTTCCAAAATCGAGAAAAAGTTTAATAACTCTGGTTCTACTAACCCGATTAACAAGTTATTAGACTTCAATTGTAGATTACTTTCAAACACAGAATTCATATTCAAGATATGTTGTCCTACAACTAACCGGAAGTTCACAATCCAGCCGGAAAGGTAAGGCTAATCTAATTTTTGAGTATTTCGAAACGGTTTCAAGTGAAATAAATGCAAAGAGGGTTTTAAACCTAAAATATATTATTCCCACTATATTTTTACCTCTTTAAGTGACGATGACGTCACGGAGAGGTATTATACTGGACGTCTGTGTGTGGGGGGGAGGTGTCTGTCTGCGTGTCGGTCACCGCGTCCGCAGTTGGCAAATCGGAGCAAACGTTTTGTTTCTACTCCCAACGTTAGTATCAAGAAGTGTGTGGCGATCGGCTAGGGTTACGAGAAACGTCTAGCCTCCCAATTGCAGAGCTTCAACCAAAGGTTCATGCAATTGCGGATTTCTTATCATTTATTGTGAATCAATCGCCTTATATACCCTAAATTTCCAAAAATTGTTAAAGAGGCATACGCTAGAATTCAAACGTCAACAATAGCTATGTTTAAAATTATTTTAGGAATAACGTTTTTTAAAAGGACTTCAGTAGAATTACGTTAAACTACTGACGACTAAAGTAATTAATATCAATTATATTTTCTTGATATTATCAGAAGGGGATAATAGAAGAAGGATGACACTCTGTGTCCTCTTAATGCTTTAGTTATGTAACGTCATTCTTCCCAGGGTCACCCTTTTAGTTTGCTTTCCCACTGATCAAACTACAAATGGGCATCGCACCGTAATTGTTTGGCACTAAATCCCCAGCAATCATCCCTCAAACCTCGTCTTGACGTGAGACAAAAATGCACAAGTGCGTCTTGCCAAATACTTAAACCCTAATAGAGTAATGATGAGGGAACTATTTATCGCGTATGTGATTCGTTTTAGTAACCTTGCTCTAAATGTTCCGATGTTGGGAAGAGTGACGTTACACTTACCCCGCTTTGTGGTACACTTCTCTCGAAGAGAAGTATTATATACTTCTGATATTATTAATTCCGTCTCGTATTGAAGAGGTTTATTTTGGTTTACCAACTTGTATATTGGTATATTTATCAATATTGGTTAAGCTTAAGTTTAATCATACTCCTTTACTTGAGGTTGAGCCTCAAAATCTCTATGTTCATTTGAACAAGATACTCCCTTGCATTGTCTACAAATTGAAGAACATACTGGACCAGTTTTACCGCATTCACATTTCAAATCACAGACTTCCTTACATTTACGTGGGATCATCTGCCGAAGCTCAGCTGTTGTAGGTTGTAGAGTGGTTACGATTGGTTTGAGTTCAGATCCTACCTGTCTCCAACCCAATTTAGGCTGCTTCCAAGCCACGTTTGAACTTGCTGATAAACTCTATTTGAATGTTGCTTTGCTTCCACACTTGTTGGTGGAAGAGAAGCTAATTCAAAAGCTCAATTCCATAATCTTCATTTAAAGTATACACTTGGTTATGTCAACTTTGTTTCACACGCTTTAACTCAACTTTAGCCGTATTGACAAGTGTGGGCGAACAATGGTATATATTAAAACATTAAGTTTTATGATGGTAAAAAGTCTGTTTTACCTTCTCCCGTACTATACATTATAGCTCTTGTCAGAAAAAAACAAAATTTGTCAGTAATAGGAACTTTATGTTTAATTTTTGAAACGTATTCTGTAAATAGAAAAGATAAATGCTTTTAAATCCCCATTTTTTATATGAGGCTAATCATCAGGGTCAGATTGTGAACTTCCGGTTAGTTGTTGGACAAAATATCTTAAGAGATGAAAAATGTGTTGGAAGGCGATCTACAATTGAAGCCTAATTACGTGTTCATCGGTTAAGTAGAACCGGAGTTATTAAACGTTTTCTCCAATGGGAGAGTGTGGGAGACCACACCACGTTAAAGAGCGCCCAAAAATCTATAAGATCTGAAATTTTCAGCTTTGTTTCAATTTGTTCAGGGTTAAAACCTATTTTTCCTGTACTAACGTGTTGAGTGATCAATATTGAGTATTTGAAATATTCTACTGAATGTCGGAAAAGAGCAAGCGATCTTTGACATAATAATTCTTGAAGAGAGTTTTGTATTTTATATTTCTTCGCTTAGTTTCGGCAACAGAACCCACAAGAATTCACTAGTATCTTCTTGTTGGTTGTGGGTAAAAGGCAGACCAACAGCCGTTCGCAAATCGCAACCGTCGTCAAAGGAACTCGTATTTGAATTTTCAACATGCTGAATAGTGTTACGAAGGCAAGTCAAAATAGGCTTATCGGTCAATGACACTTTAGGACCTTTAGTTATGTTTCTTAATTCCGGAATCAGTAAGAGCAATTGCGAAACGCTATTTGCCTAGCACATTACTCCATCTCCATTTTCAAATCCTTTCAAGGGACAAATGTCTATACTCTGAAGACCAAGTCTGATATTTTTTTGTTTGGTTTTTCTTTTTCGTTTCACCAGATCGCTCTCCTTCACCTTCTAAATCACTCGTTGACGTCGGCGTTTTTCTACATCTCTTTAGTTCCAACTCCGCTATTTCTATAAGTGGCAGATCACGTCTGTGTTTTTGACACAGCCTGTTATACTCCACGATGGCTCGTCCATCTGCCATAATTTTATTCGGGTCTAATTGCAAGAGATGGAGACCGGCCAAGGAAGTCACTCGTGATAGAGTAACGTACGCCACGCCAGTTCCAAATAAATTTGATCCCAAATCCATAATTGCGCATTTTAAACTCATTCCCTGGCTTTTGAGCATAGTAATGCCGTATTCCAAGATTACCGGAAATTGCGTTCATTTCACGTATAAATTAGTCATTAGCGAGAGCTTAACGCTCATTTTCTCGACTAAAAATTTGGGCTTATTGTTCTCGTCGCTTGGTTCCCGATCTACTCTGATACGGATACCAGTGATGTTCCCACTGTCGTTCTAATTCAAGCCCTTTTTTAGCCTGTCTGACCTGGCCTAAAGTTAACCACTGCTTCAGTGTAACAGTTGCATGGAATTAAAGATAATTGCGTTAAAATTGAATTCTTTGCGATTATTGATTGAATTTTAGTCTCGATAACTGTCTAATATTTTTGATAATGTCAAACGTCGTGTTACGCGAAATTTATATATAACTTAATAATTAATTTAATAGTGCTTTGTTTGGCGATTGGTGTAGTGAAAAGACCTTAATTATCAAAAATAAATTCAATAAAGTTGTATGAGAATGTTTTTATGGTTTTCAGGTTTCCTAAGAGTAGAAATCCAGTTTTAAGTTACGAATTAGTTTAAATACAATAGGGATTGGTATGTTATTAATATTTAAAATTTAAGCAATTATAGATGCAAGAAATACTTTCATTGGTTTTTTGAGGAATAAGACACATGTCGGCGCTCCTACCCTATAGGTGCCGACTGCCCCGTGTCCGCCGGAGGTGACATGACCCCAACACCCCTTCCGTCATCTCCTAAGTAAACCTTATTTCCTTCCCTGCTTAAACACATACTGAAACCTGATAAATTGCATCCTTGCCGCGGTCCACTGACCCAATTTCCATTGAAACCTAAAAAAACAAAAAAACATTAGCAGCAGCTCATAGCTTTGAGTGTAATTAGTTAATAAAATATGGAATCATTTATCTTTAACGCACTCTTCGATTTAAATTTAAAATATAAATGTAGTTTCCATTTTATATCTTTTAAATTTCATTAAGTCGCCAATTATATATTTTATTAAATTAAAATTTTCCTAAAGCAAAGGAACTGTAATGCTTTTTCTAGTTAATGTGTCTTATCCCTTCTACGATACCCCTGCTTGGTAGAGCACGCAGGCAAAATTTCCTTTCTCCATTCCCCGATTCTCGCGGCCCTCGCCTCTCCACGTTACTCAGAAATCGATATGTTTTTTTTTAGTTCTTCGTCATATCATTCATTTCTTCGAGGAGCTTGGCGCAGGGTGGTACTTTACTTGGTACTTACAGTGAAAAAAAGTATCTTTCCAAAAGTCGAAGGAACAACCCTGTTCGTGCAAATACATCCGACCAAAACTAATGCTTGGTAAGTTGTTGTCAAACATTACTCGAATCTTAATTCTTAAGTAATTTGTATCCAAATTTAGATGTTAGTTTATTGGAAAATATTTATTTAAATTCATATAGTTTAAAATTAGGATTTTTTCTTTGTGGTTTGTAGAAAATAAAAATTGTAGCCTTGTGCAAAAAGTTACTTTGGCTTTTAGTGTTTAATTTTAATTTATCAGATTTTCAATTAAAAATTTTCTTTTCAATTTTAGTTTCTTACTGTTTCAAGAAGTACTACACAAGTTAACACATCTGGTTAATTATGAATCGGTTCAAGTCAAAGTAGGTGAACTTACAATATTTTTAATATGAAAAACAAGATAGGGGTAATTTTCTTATAGATCAAAGTTGATGTGGGATTTCCTATCGGAACACCTCAAATCTGTTGCTACTTCTCCTGACTTGAATAGAGTTGCTTCTCGTGACTTTGACAGAGCTCCGCTGGAAATGATTTAACATTTCCATGGATATGATGGAGCTCTTACTGTTATGCAAGATAACTGCGCAATACCTCCTTTCACTTCAAGTGCAAAGCAGGAATCCCCCGGTGATTATGGTGTTTTACACAACCATCCACCAAAAATTTAACAAGTCGATCATAGCATTCATTATGATTTGACTTTTGAGCAATTATCTGGTTCGGAGACTCTAAATACTCCTGACACAAAGTTGAATCAGTGCAAATCGCTGGTGTCAGATGATCCAATTAAGAGTATAACATTTAATATAAGTCCGAGCATTAATTGGAACCCTGATGATTGTTTGAACACAATGGATGAAAGTCATCCAAGTTTTATTGACTTAATTTTTTGTGAGGAAAAACTTAGGGATTTAAAAAAGGTCAGAAACAAGAAATGAGTTTTTGTTAATTATTATTTTTTTGTCAATTGAACACGATTTAAAAATATTTATTATTTTTCATTGTAAGTAATTTTTCAACTGATCAGTTTCCTCATAAGTCTATTATGATTTGATTAAAATGTATTTTCAAACAATCGAACTTTGACTACAATTTATTTAACTACAATTAGTTGATTTGGGTCATCCGACTGAAACATGGTTCAATAATGGTAATTGCTAATGTGGCTATCTAACAAGTAAATTTTAGGCCCATCAAAGAAAAAAAAAATAATTCAATTTTGACAAGGGGGAATTCCAAAGATTTAAGCAGTGAATGATTTTCTAAAGAATAATCGGTTCCTTAATAACGGCTCCAAAAATTCCTCAATAGGTGGTGAAATTCCTTCATCATATATCGCAGAGAGAGGGGATTGTCTATAGAGTAATTTCGACGGAGTGTCCGGTAACGTCATAGGGGGAAAAAGTGGGAGGGTTTTAACTTTTACGGTGGCGCCATCTAGGAAATTTTATCTTTTACTTTGGGGGCAAATTTTGCAAAAATGAAACGGAGGCATAGACATTGCTGTGTAAATGGGTGTATCGATAATAAAATTTCGAAGAAAACCCATAAAAATAGCACGAGAGAGTTTCGAGACATTAGTTTTTATAGGATCCCAATCGTAATCAAAAAGCAGGGGGAAAAATGTGAGGTACTCACGCTATTTAGGCAGCAGCAATGGATTATAAGGCAAAGGCTTAGCGAAGAATAAGCGTTTTCGAGCTAATTTTTGCGCATGCGCCCTTGTACCCGGGGATCACTAGCAGACAACGTCCAACATCATGGATTGGTTAATCTATGGGTCGAATTTAGAGAAGTATACAATCAAACAACTAAAAGTTTTATGTAGCAATTACGGTGTGAATTTTAAATGTAAGTGGAGGAAAAAGGATTATATTTTCGAATTAGATAAAAGTTTACGCGAAATTAGTGCAAATAGAAGAACTGAAAGTGAAAATAAATTAAGCCTTGGCTTAAGCATTGGCAGTGATTTCTAAAGATATCCAGCAGGATGATCAGCTAGAAAACATTTGCGAAAATTGCCTTAAGTCACTTTGCATATGCAAACCGCTAATCACATCAACTCCTCTAGCTGCTAAAAGACAAAAAAGGGACACTTGACTTTGAATACGCAATGTCATAAATGGTTTCAAGACAAGTTACATGTATTTAGCCGGAGCCTACGTTAATGATTAACGTAAGCTCCGATTTAGCTGATTTTTATTTATCTAAGAGGTTTTAAGGTATTTTAAATATTCCTATACCCATTTCTGCTTTACATATTTGTGGCCAAAATGCTCCGCAACTTGATGAAGTCCAAAATTGGAAGCTTAACCCTCATCCCACCACAATACCAAAAATTATTGGGTTAGAAGTTTTTCAATACCTTGTTAAACAAAAAAATATCATTGACAACGTCGGCAATAAACATATGAAAGGTTTTAATAAAGCACTTGCTCATGATGCAGCAAACGATATAATCGGGGGCATCGAAACAAGTATTGTAAGCAAGTGAAAGTATTTTCATGTGAAACCATTGTCAAACTTTAAAGTCATATTTTTCAAGGTTTACAACCAGTTTCTTTATATCAAATCACGTTGCTATCCATCGATGAAGATTGAAAGTTATAGAGTAGTTGTAGTTTTGGATTCACTTGACAGGTTTATATGTGGTGGAGCCTGCGAATGTCCTATCGGGTAAGGTCAATGATTCACGTTAAAAGCGTGCCAATTCTAATAAAATTTGTATCAGGATATCAGGTGCTTGTAGCCACATTGGTGCCTTACTGCTATTTCTGGATCAGTATGCTGATCTTAATGATGAAGATTATGTAGTCGCCTGCACCTCAGAACTGTGCAAATGGAAAAGACCTAAAACCAGAAAATTGCCAGCCAAACCACTTACGGATATTCCATTCAATCGACCAAAGTTATATTCGAAAAAACTGATTCCCACTACTGAAAAAGAAGAGGAGGTTAAGGAATACGCTAAATACGATCGAAGACATCCTGATCATAGGAATACTGATGTAAAGATAATCAAAACTGCAATCAAGGAGATAAAGAAAATATACCCAAATACTGGAGCCGTACATTTTTGGGACTTTACAGATGATGAAGATGACGTTCTTGCGTCTGACCCCCCTAGTATTAACTTTGAAATTGATTCTTCAGCTATCATTAACGTGGAGGAAGAATCAATGATGACCGTATCTACAAACTTGATTTACAAGCCTAGTAAGCATATTTTTATATCGACTAATTGGGTTAATTAACTTTTGGTTTGCGCACCAATTTTAATTTTCTATTTGAATTTGAAACAGCTTTGATATATCAAGACGTTGAAGAATCCAATCGGGACGCATTTGTAAATAGTCAAACTACGACGCAAGAAATTGCCTCTTTTATAGAGTCTCAAACCAAGGATCAAAGTTCTAATCAGCTTTGGAAAGAATTGAAATCAGGAAGAATAACAAGTTCCATGTTTGGTCAAGCTCTACGATGCCAAGAGAAAAAATTTCCAGTTTCTTTAGTGGACTCTATTTTAAATCCATGCAAATTAGACAAGTATGTATTAACAAATATTTGTACTAACGGGGTCTTTAAATATTGGCAACTTCGTGAATGCACCTTTTAGATACAGTAGATTGCCACCAGCCATTTTGAGGGGAAGGAATTTGGAAGCAGTCGCTAGGAAAGCCTATGAAGACAAATTTAAGGTTGTGGTAGAACCCAGTGGCCTCACTTTGTTGTTGGACTATGCTTTCATAGGAGCCAGCGGAGATGGAATTATTTCTGACCCATCTGAGGCAACGAAAGGCGTATTAGAGATTAAATGCCCCTGTTCGATTAAAGGAACTGACATAACGAGTATGAGTATTCAATCGATTGTGGACAGTTTTCCAAGTTTCTGTCTTAAAAAAGATAGAGTTAATGGAAAGATACAACTAGATAGGAAATGTAATTATTATAGTCAAGTGCAAGGGGAGATGGCTGTAAAGAAGCTGTCTTGGGCGGATTTTGTAGTATTCACGGAGGCTCCAAATGGTGGATTATTTTGTGAAAGGATTTTATTTGATGAAAATTTTTTGAACACGAAACTTTTACCAAAATTAAATTAATTTTTTTTTCAAAATATATTTCTCCATTCTTGATTGTGTGTGATACGTTAAAAACAATTTTTGTCACCAAATTGAATCAAATTTGTTACAAATTAAATTTACCTTTAAGAAAGAGGCTCGTAAATGTTGGTTATGTAACAACACACGGAAAATATACTATTAGCTTCCTTAGCCAGTGTGATTGGCATTATACCGTCAAATATGTGAATTTTTTTTACTCTTCCTATAGGGCGTTCAACATTAATTCTAACTTCAGCTATTCGTCTAGTATCAATAATTTCCTTTTCTGTAAATTGGGATCTGTCCTTCAAAAACGGGGGTATATTCAAGGCACATTTTTTCTCATGTAATAGATCTGCTATAAGAAACCCTTTGTCTGCCATCACATTATCACCCTCATCTAATAGTAAGATTAAATTTGAATCTTTAGTAATTACTTTATCTGAAACTCTTCCACCCCAGCCTTCAGAAACAAATGAAATGACACCTCCAGGGGTAATTCCGACTAAAAATTTCAAAGTGTTATGATTTTTATAATTCGAAAAGGTTAAATTTTGTGCAGTCAAAGATGTTGCGCGTTCCAGAAATATTTCAGTGCAATCAATTATAATTCTCGTGTTCGGGTAGTTCATGAAACACTGGTTCATATACTTTTCAATAAGAGTCTTTGATGGAAACGGAAACGCTGCCGCAAGCTCGATGTCCATGAGTTTTATCCACGTAGCAAACATATCAGAAAAGGTGGAAGCTGATATATCAAAGCGATCCGCTATATCTTGAACAAACAAACCAACTTTGAGACGCACCATTACCGCGAAATACTGATCAATCAAAGAAAGCTTAAAATTTCGTTTCTTGCTAGGAATGATCCCTTCTTTTTTTCCACCTCACCAATAAATCATTTTTTCAGCTTTCTCCTCCAGAAAACTGAATAGCCACAAGAAGACAGTGTAGGTAGGCAATCCAACATAAAACCTTGTCATTTCATCGTTGTCTTTAATTTTGTCAGCTCCCCAAGTTTTTTCTTTTAATTGTTTCTTCAGATTTGAAATTTCATTTCTTAAAGTACTATTTTCATGTTCATATTCAAAATAATCCGTTTGGGTGCCTTGACTATACCGGTTTTTCATAATTTCATCATTATAATTTCGGCATTCATAATCAGTCTGCGTGCCCTGGCTTGGATTATGTTCCGTCATCTCTCTTATATGATTTACTAGGCCTACAGCTGATTCTTCTGATTCCTTGCAAGGCTCGATATCATTAGGCATTAACGATAGATGAGAACTGGGAGTTATAAATGAGGTCTCTCCAACGCTTATACCTGAACTCGCATAATCGTGGAATTTAAGCGAGAGATTAATCAGGCGCTTCTCAGTAATATTCTGAGCAAATGTTTGGTACGCCTCCTCCTATAATATAATATCTATTAGTTCACTAACTTCGTATCGTAATAACTCTCATGTGATATGGCATTTGAAAAAGAACCAAGGCTTAATCCACCGCTTCCCTAATCCTAACTTTAAGAGATAATTACCGTTTTTTGGCTTCTAACTTCCACTCTTTTACGTCTCAAATGAGCCAATTTCACTTTGCGGGGTGAAATACTTTGGTTTTTCGGAATATTAAGTGTGGGAATCCAATCTTGATCAGAAGGTTCCCACCCAGGATACCCAGACACAAAATGAAGACTACAAACGCGGGAATGTCTTGTCGGGATGAAATCTTTTCTATTGATAATTCTTCCCCACAACTTGCATCGTGCTTTGGGAATTCGATTAAATTTAATATTTGGAGATCCATATTTGCTTTTACAACCGACGAAAGAACAGCAAACCATCGTTAAATATTAGAAAATCCAATTTCTAAAAACACTAGTCACATCATAATGTAAACCCTATGGCAAAAAAAAAAACAATATGGCGTCTTCTTGATCCCCGAACGAAACTGAGCATGCGCAAATCGTCCCCCCTTTTTTGCCCCAAAATTACGTCGAAGTGGTCTATTGGTTAGTGATGGAAACAGCAGAGTTTGTTCATGGCATTTTCACTCAGGTATGTTGATATTTTAGGAATTGTAACTATTACGATTATTATAATTAAAATTTGGTTTCTAGGTGCACCAGCAAAACTATATGACACAACTAGAGGTATGCGGTTAACCGTTTCAATCGAATAATTCGATCGAATACCGAACCGAATAATTCGATTCGGTATTCGATAAGCCCATTTTCACTATTCGATTCGAATATCGAATACCGAACTGACTATTCGGTTAAAGTTCGACTACCATAAATTTAGGTCCTTGGCACTAGAGAGACCCACCTTATTTAAAAATTATCATCCCAATTTTATTTGTCTACCATCAAAAACTACCAGCAAGTGCATAGGAAAATTTTAAGAAATACTTGACCACCGATGAGGAGAGGTATTTTGAAATTTAGGAGCTTCTAAATGTTCTTCTCCTTGCTTTGTATTGACTATTGGCGAATATTAGTGTTACTACCCGATTAACCGCGAATAGTTGGCCTAGCATTCGCGAATATTAGGGTTAACTATTCGCGATTAATCGGGAAGGAAAAAAATTACCAAGGCCCAACTATTCGGTATTCGATTTGAAATAAACTATTCGATTCGGTATTTGATAAGGAAAATTATTTGGTATTCGATAACCGGTTCGATACCCAAAAAGTGGTATTCGCACACCCCTAGACACAACCAACGCAGAATGGGTACCAAGCCAAAGCCTGGAAGAAACTCCCGAAATATTCCAACTGTTAAACGTTATCAAAGGAGACTTAGACGGTCAAGGCAGCAACAGCAGGAGTTCTTAACTCCTAAAAGTACAAAACGTGCACGTGAAGGGTTTCAAAACCCCCAAGCAACCTCAACACCTTCAACTAAACCAAAATCATCAATGAATAGCGGTGAGTTAGAACCTGACTTGTAAGTGATTGTAAGCTGATTTATAGTTCAACTTAACCAGCTTCATGTAGAATGGATGTTATTATCCTAATTTAATGTATGCCCATTTTTTGCTAGATTATCCTAATTCATCAGAACCTCCCGTACAAATATTTACGGCTGCATTTTGCATTTAAGTAGATTTTGTTCGAACTGCAATATATTGCAAATGTACTGGAATATTCTGGAATAATACTGATATAAACCTGAAAAAGGTTCAACTTCAGACAAAATTTAGATGCAATCCAGACAGCACTGCAGAACATTTTAGAAGTTTGGCAGAAAAAAAATACCTGTCGCTAGAAAACTCAGTAGAGCAGATATACATACCTAATTAAGCTACTCTACAGTCATAAAATAGCTATCTTACAGCTAGAAAACAGAGGGAAAACAGTAATTCCCGTATGAAATCAGGTTGTTTGAAGGCTCATTACAGGTACCTTTCAGATTTTTTATATGCATGTTACAGTCAGAACGAGGTAAGTTTGTACGATAATTGCAGGTGCGTTTCAGATTTTTTGTAGGGTCATCGCAGGCGCGCTTCAGATTTTTTGTAGGATAATTGCAGGCGCGATTTAGATACTTTGTAGGATAATTGCAGATGCGTTTCAGATACTTCGCAGGGTCATTGCAGTTGCATTTCAGATACTTTGCAGGGTCATTAGAGTCGCGTTTCAGATACTTTGCAGGGTCATTACAGTCGCGTTTCAGATACTTTGCAGGATCATTGCAGGCGCGTTTCAGATGCTTTGCAGGGTCATTGCGGGTTTTCTTATCAGTTATTGTGAATCAGTCGCCTTATATACCCTAAATTTCCAAAAATTGTTAAAGAGGCTTACGCTTGAGTTCAAACGTCAACAATAGCTATGTTTAAAATGATTTTAGGAAAAGTTTCTTAAAACGATTTAACTAGAATTAAGGTAAATTAATGACGATTAAATTAATAAATATCAATTATATTTATTTAAATATTTAAAAATAGCCTCTTAATTGCGTCTCGACTTGGAGAGGTTTATTTTGGACTCCAAACTTGTACTCATCCTAAATATTAAGCTGTAATTCATCTGCATACACACTTTTTTATCGCTACCACGCTGTAATATGTATACATTAAAGACTCGTTTACATGTGCGCGAGAAATGGAAAAAGTCGAAGCGTAAAGCTGAGAGATGAGGCATATTGGGGTTTGCGTTCCCTAGGCGTACCGTTTACAAACAAGCGAGAACTTGTGGTTTTTGTTTCACAGGAAAAAATTTCAATGTAATTTTGCGCTAACCACAGTCTATGAAACAAACTTTGGTTTATTATACTTTTTTTCAATCCTTGTCTGAAGAGGACATAAAAATATTGCTTAAAGAATAGCGCGGCTCCAGTTGATTCCCTACAATGGGACTTTCCTCCTAAACTCCGGGATTGGCTTGGCAAAGGCTAGTGGGCGCGATTTATACATACAAGACAAAACTGGAGTTCGTAAGGAAGGTCAACTTGTAGGGGATCCCTGGAGCCGCGCTATGCTTTAATAAACCTAAGTTTTTTTATAAACTGTATTTAGTGTTTCACATGGAAAAGGTTTTAAGTCATTTGGCACTAGCCATAGTTCATAAAACCAAATTTGGTCAATTATACCAGGTTTTTAAACTCGTCTAATACCCTCTTCAGACGTGGTGTACTGACAAATTACATTGAAATCTTTTTCGTGTGTAACTTTAATCACAGTTAATGAAACAACTTTGGTTAATTAATCGAGGTTTTTACATCTCCTATTTGGTTAATTAATCGAGGTTTTTACATACTTTTGTTGTGTTTCACACCAAAATTATAACATATAATTTTTCGCAAAAAACTTTTTCTTCCACACGAAATCTCATTTCAAA
Source organism: Phalangium opilio (assembly GCF_054372755.1). Classification (NCBI taxonomy): domain Eukaryota; kingdom Metazoa; phylum Arthropoda; class Arachnida; order Opiliones; family Phalangiidae; genus Phalangium; species Phalangium opilio. The sequence continues at coordinate 2,150,246 of NW_028324172.1, read as the reverse complement.
AGCCTTAATTTATTTCCAAATTTAGTTTTAAATGGATCGATATTTCACAGTCACCGGTGCAAATTGCACCGTGAATGTCAATTTTAATTGGGAACTCACCAACCTTGAAACGGGGCGAGGAAGAGGGCGTGGGCCCGGAAGGGGCCGCTGGGCCGTGGAGCAGGGACAGTCGGGCGCGGCGAAAATCGTGGCCGTAGCGGCGGCATCGGCAAAAAACGCCGATGCATCCACTGCCAACGCTACGGCCACCTAGCACGTGATTGCTGGGGTCGACATGGTATAGTACTTGATTCATTGCCAAACGATGTAAATTTTCAAATGCTATACATACTCTTTAATTTTGTTATTAATAAACAGGCCCACGAAGACAAAGAGGGGTGGAGCCGGCGGGCCCGTGAGTTGCGGCGGATGGGGCGCCAGATACCCAGATGCCCGAGCCAACGGGTTCGACGGGGTTCCAGATTCCCGTGCCTACCGAGGCGGAGGTGGTGGCGGAGTCCCAGGTGAAGATAGAGCTCGAGGGGGAAGAGGAGTCGGTGGGGGCGGCGTGGTCTCATTTTTATGAATTACAATCGTGACGAGTTCTTATTTATATAAAAAGTACCTGAATTCAGTTTATCTAACAACTAATAAGCGAAAATCTTTCTTAGTACACGCCTGTAGGGATGAACCGATACCATATCGTTATCGATCGGTATCGGTTCATGTTTGTACCGGTATCGATCGGTATCGAGTTAAGCCTGGTATCGGCCATCTCTATTTATATGCAATTATTTCCGGAATATTTGTTTAGAAAATGCGGAATGGATTAAAGTTAAGGTTTTTTCTATCAGGACGATAAGCCAGGAAAGTGTTCTGACATTGCACCCTATTGTGTGTTTCATGTACTACGTTAGACGTATATTCACTTCGTAAATTTCCATCTAATTTGGCTGTATGAAATTCTAAAAATAAAATCATATGATCCAAATCCTACATCTATTCAATATTTAATTTTAGTTCTATTCTTACAACTAAAATTACTTGCAATTTGCACATTGGCATAGTTGAAATCAATTGAACACAAGTTTAGACGCAGTAACAAGCGTCACTTGCCACTGATTATCATATTATTAGTATTGTTCTAAATCTAGTGGAACAAGCATTTTAAAGTGAAATGTCATGTAAATATAAAAATAATTACTTGAATGTACAGTTGATGATATATTAATGTATGATGAAGTCCTCTGAATTTAATTTCAGTAAAGAATCAATTATCAACCCTATTGCTGTTAACGTTGCAAAAGTGTAGCTTTAACTTAAACATGATCTGGAAAATATGTTAACGAATGATGTAATGTTTTGGAAAAGGCATATTATAATTCGAGAAAGGTTATTTAATTTCAAAGGAGATAATTGTAAACAGTAATTTTTTGGAAAAGGCGTAATATTGTTACACTATTTCCAAAATATTACCAACCCAAGTCTAACCAAACAAAACAAAACCTAACCTGATCTGAACTAATACTAACCAAGTTATAATATCTGTTCTTCCGCTCTTTAGAGAACTGCTGTAACGGGTAAACTGCCATTTCGGGAACCGCTATTTAGGGAACTGCTGTTATGAAGACCGCTATTATAAAACCCGCTCATAGGGAACTGCTCCCGTTTTCAGATAGCATAAAACCCAATGGATGGTTAATTGAATTTTTAATTACTTGAAAAATACACAAATAATTTTGTTTGATAATTAAAATTGAAACCTAAAATATTTGAAAACCAATAAACAATAAAAACAATGGTTTGAGAACTTCCACAACATGACTTCCATCCTCGGGATTGCTGGCGGCTTTCTCGGTATATTTCAAGTCAGCTTAAATAGCTTTTTGTTCAAGCTGACGTTTTCATTCTAAGTAAAGGGAATGGTTTTACATTTAGCGAAACGCTTGAGTGAGAGAGAGTGAGTGAGTGATTGAAAGTGAATGAGAGTGAGTGAGAGAGAGAGAAGTTTTATTTTTACAGAACTATCGTTTATTATGTCAATTTACAAGAAATTCAATAATTTAGACATGAGAATAATTTAATTGGAATGGTTAAGGGGAAAAGGCACTGGTAGTTTAAAACGGTGCGTCAAGCCGTGAATGTGGAGAAAATTTTGAGAATCGGAGGAGCGCGAATGTAATGTAACGATATGGCTGACAATAATTCTGAGGTGCTTTCGGGTTAAGTTTCGTACAAGGGAGTCAAACTCATTGGGTTCAAACACTAGGTTCGGGATTTTGCTACAAAGTTCATAGAAAATGTGCCGTAATAGGAGGAAAAGCCAAGATACGTACATCATGACCTCGACCGCGGACCAGGGGGGAGTAGTAAACCCACCGAAATATGGAGAGTTAATTAGGTCATTTAAGTGTACCGCCAGCCTTCTAGCGCGCTAGACCCGCGCGTGTATACTCGCGTGTGTCTAGAGTGGGGGAACACCGGTTTTTTATCCGGGGGGGTTTCTTTGAGTTCGTTTATTGGTCGAGGGTGGGGGTCGCCAATTGATTAGGTCTTTTTTAACTGGTTAAAGGGCGTGAACTTCTTTAGTCGTGACGTAATGGCCAGATTTAGATAAGAGGGTGTTAGCTTATGCGACGTATGTTAGACATCTGTTAACGTCTCGAATTTCACTGGAGACGGTTTTCTTTACGCCTACATGTTATCCGCTACTCGGTCATTGCGCTAGAAAGATATTACTATCAGAAAATTGACTGAACAAGATGTCGCGAATACGTTTCATGGTATTGACAGCGCTGTGTTGAAGAGATTTTTAGGACGTGTCTATACTTGTCTTTAGTCGTGACGTAATTGCTAGACAGAGTTTTGTCTGATAAGAGAATGCTCTCTTTATCTCGCTTATTCGCCTTGAAGAGAGCATTGATTTCTAATGGAGATCTTCTTACACAGTATGCGTTATATAGTGACGTATCAACGATTCAAAATCTGTTAACGTCTCGAATTTCACTCGAGACGATTTTATTTACGCCTACATACTATCCGCTACTCGGTCATTGCGCTAGAAAGATCAGAAAATTGACTAAACAAGATGTCGCGAATACGTTTAATGGTATTAACAGCGCTGTGTTGAAGAGAATCCCTATTCATCATATATAATAACGTAAATAAAGGTCTTTGTCGGCGATAGGACAAGTTAGTTATAAATTAACAAAATTTAGCCCTATGGTTATAAATGAACAAGTTGGATAAAATAAAACAGATGTGGTTGAAGACTTTAAAAGATGAAATTTAATATCACTGTATATGTACAGATATAATGATGAAAAAATAAAGGCGTTCATCGGCAATGGGAAAATTTTATGAATTGTTTATAACTAAGTTTAATCTTGACCCAAGGTTTCACTCGAACTAGTTGGATAAAACTAAAGAGAAGCAGATGTGGTTGAAGGTTTAAAAAAATTAATATTATTGAATCCATACACATAGTAACGATAATAAGTAATATGACTCCGCTTAAGTGTAATCAGAAAGAGCTATTCATACCCTTACATTAAAGGATAGATATCTTTGACTTAAAGCTAGAAAAGAAAACGCTCATTTAGTATAAAAGATCAGACTTAAAGGACGAGATTCATTCGTACCGAAAAAATACTTTACTAACAATTTGCGATAACACATTTCTATAAAAAGGTGAGTACTTTGTACTTTTCAAATGGACTGGAAAATTTAGTAAAAGGGAAATAGTTATTTTATACAGCGAATCAAAGTAAGAGACCGAAATGGAAGAAGAAAATATAATAGAATCCCCGAGAAAAAAACAAAAAATAGAAGACGTTAAAGTAACATCTTTACAAGATATAGCTATAAATAATTTAATGCATGTTTTTAAATATAAGTTTCATAATGAAAGATATTTTAATTTTAACGATGTAAAAAATTTCATACCGAAAACCTTTTGGGGACACATAGAATCAGTCTTTTTTAAAGCCGCCGAAGTAGATAAACATCGAGCACCTGGAACTTTCGAAGATTTGGATATAAGTATATCAAAATCGTCTATAGAGAGAGAAATAGTGTTCGACGAATTCAGTCCCTTAACGTTCGAAGAATTTGAACTAGTGCATCGCAACCGGATAGAAACGCCACCATTTATCTTATCAAATGAACAAAATCATTTACATTACCAATATTACGTAAAAATATGCTATTGTGGTTGCCCGCAAAATTATAGACGAATATGTCCCGCTTGCTATTTTCATCATAGTTTAAACGATTGTTTAAACGCTAAATATGAACAAGTAACTGATCACTATCAGGTTAATAGTAAAGACGTGCTACGCAATTATATCTGGAACTATAATAAAAGCTGGTGTTCCAACTGCATTTTACAACCATTATTCTCATTAAAAGATGCTGACGATTGCGAACAAACTACTGATTGGCATAGTCCCTCAAATAATTATCCCTTCGAACACGGTTTTATCGGGGAAGACATTAACCGTAACACTGTTCCAAGACCTACAATAGAAGATGCGTTCTAACAGTTAATCACTCCAACATGGTGCTATTTAAATATCTTAACAATGGATTCATTTTTACGGTTCGAGCCTCGTAACCAGAAAAGGTTCCATTGAGGAGAAGGAAAAGGCCTGGGTTTTATTATTGGTTAGTAACGCCCATGCCTTTTCCTTTTCCCATACGGTTCTATAATCATCTCTTCGAAAACGGTTTTATCGGGGAAGATATTAATCGTAACATTGTTCCAAGATCTAAATAGAAGGTGAGTTCTAACGGTTAAAATATATAAAAGCACGGCATTAACGGATGAAATTCATTCGTGTCGAAATAACGATACTATCAACTAGTTTTTAAGATTGGTGAGTACTAAATATTTATCATTGGATCATTAAATTTCTGGGAAAATTGGTATTCATTTGCTTTCGGAAAGAAATATAGATTTGAAGTTTTTTCCCGCTAAAAAATGTCGGACACTTCATCGTCGGACACTTCAGGGTCAGACGATGAGGTTAAGCCAGTCGATTTAGCTACTAAATTTCGACCAGAGCTATATTATACGATAGATAAAACATCAAACCGTGAATCTAGGAAATATAGATGCGTTACAACCGAATATAACGTTAAATTCCGCAACTTAGAAGAACTTAAATTAATAAATATTCACGATCAACTTTCCCAAATTTTGAATTCTCTCATAACTCATGTTACGCGAAATGCTGAAGAATATAATTTAATAAGATTCGCCCTGAGCTCTGACGCTTTAGAGAACCCTATCAATTTAAGATTCATGGCTATAAATGAATTAACTTCTGATCGGTTACTAGCTAGTATTGAAAAGGTGGCGCAGTCTAAGCGTAATCTTATACTTGAGGGTACCCTAAAAATTGATGTTATTCTTCTAAAATGTAAAGTTCCAATGGCAAGTACCTTCCTTATCTAGTTTTTGGGCTTATATGTTAAAGATATTTAAATCATCAAGACCCGTCTGCCACGTCAAATGAGAAAACGGACCACTAAACATCGGGTCACGTTTTCCCACCTTGTTAAAGTGAGAGTGATACCGTACGAAGATCGAGTCAACTACGAATTCATAGACGATATTAGAGAACGTTTTAAAAATGGAGAACGGGTTAGAATATCGCCTCCGCTTAGAAACACCGATGACCATTTTACTGGCTGGTCCAAGCAGCTCGGGGAAAACAACGTGGGTAATAAATTTACTCAAATATAAAGACATTATCATGGACAAACCTCCTGATAGAATAGTCTATTGCTATAGCGTTTATCAGGACATTTTTGATGAACTGAAACTCTTTTTACCTATTGAATTCCACGAAGGACTAATTCCTAATGATCCTGATTTTTTTGATAAACGAATAAATAATCTTTTAATCCTAGACGATCTAGCTAACACCTGTACCAAACAGGAGTTTATAAGTAATCTTTTTTGTGTCGGGAGTCATCATTTATCTTTAAGCATCGTGCTGCTGTCTCAAAATGTCTTTAACCCAGGTAAATATTCTAGAAATATATCATTGAACTGTTCTTATATCGTTATGTTTAAAAATCCTAGGGATAATAACCAGGTTCGCTATTTAAGTCGTCAGCTTTTTCCTACAGACACCAAACGCCTAACGGAAGCGTACGAAGAGTGTACCGAAAAAGCGTATTCTTATATCTTAATAGATCTAAAACAAAGTACCGATAATAGTTTAAGACTTAGGTCCAATATATTCCCTAATGAAGGACCGATGGTAATCTACGTTAGAAAATAATAATCCATAAAATATAAATCTCAATTTATTTAACCTCATTTCGAGACATGCCTTTACCCGTGTCGGTTAGGAATCAATTACCCTTTTTAAATCTCTTGCGTAAAAGCGGTGTGAAACAAAGAAAACTTTTAATATCAAAGTGTACGCGACCCCAATTGGATTGTATAAGCGGTATTTGTTATAATTTGAAGAACGGAGGTATTCCATTGAATCGACATAAAAAGAAAAGACTTCAACGTTACAAAAACGTTATAAGGTATTTATCCAAGAGAGGTTTAAACGACAAAAAGAGGCGACAGGTGTTAATTAAACAGGTAGGAGGATTCTGGCCGGCGTTGCTTTCAATGTTAATACCGACAATAGCTTCGGTCTTTACTAGATAATGAAAAAGTGCGTTTTAGTACCAGCGGCTTTACTGACGGACAATCAAAAGGAAGTTAACAGTTTAGACAACGCCATTAAAGAGGTACTGAGAAAGCCTGGTTCTGCCGAGAAAAAATTGAAGGAGTACCTTTTAACTCTTCAAAAATATTTATCTTTAAAGAGTTTAGCGGAGCCACCAAGCGTTACTATCTTGCCACCTACAACGAGTTCGTCTTTTCCAGCACCCGGAGTGTCAAGCAAGATACAGCCTCTAAGTCCTTCATCCTCGTCTTGGATTCCTCCATCGTGGCCAACCCCTATCCAGAATATACCTATTAATATCTCTACCCCCTCCCAAAATGTCCCTACTAATGTCGCTACCCCTCCCCAAAGTATCCCTTTTAATATCTCCTCGAGTCTGACTACCCCACAGCCTATAATGAGTAGTACAGCAATGGGTCAAACACCGGCGATGTCGTTTACTACGCCAGCGTCTCTCTCTCGAACGACCAGTATGCCAATTTTAACACCCATGGGACCCGTGGTACCGAAACAGTCCGGGACGTCTCAAACGCCGAGTATGCCAGTTTTAACACCCATGGTACCGAATCAGCCCGTGACGTCTCAACAGGCCTTATCAACGAAGGGCGCTTCTGGTTCAAAGTTCCGGAAACTTAACCCTAACGATGAGACTTCGCCGAAAAAAAGACTCGCGAAAATTCCATCTACGAAACCAAAACCGTACCCTACACCAGCGCTTCTCAAACTGTGGTCCGTGGACCGGCACCGGTCCGCGGACATGCGGCTGCCGGTCCGCAGGCAAGCGCCGGCAGAATCTGCCTTTCCCTGGTATAAACGGCCGTTTTTCTGTTTCTAGTCCCTCCTTAGTAAAGATAAAAAAGACCAAGGTCGTATTTACCTTTTTGAATTTTCATCTTAACGAATCACGTGCGCCTAGTTAGGTGCGCGAGAGTTTGAGATCGGGATGTTCCATTATAGTTACCTTCCCTCTACCCTTTTTGACCTAATCCCTTTGGTTAAAGTTGAATTGGCCGCGGTTTTTTTCGGAAGAACCCCGCTAGGTGTCACCAAGTGCAGACTAATGACAGGCGTGCCCGAGAAATATCTTTTTGATAAGATCTCATTATTTTACCATATTTAACTTATTCAATATTTGAAATTTAAGCGTTTTCCGTTATATCTGTACTAATTTTTATACCGTAAGTACCCATTCTGTTAAAAAAATATAATTTCAAATAAAATTGAACACCTATTTTGTTGTTGGAAAATAGTTCACAGCTTTTGGTAAGGGATGGCGAAAAGAGGCCCCCTGGTCTCATTTGTGATTCGCAAAAAAATATCTACGCAGCATGACAGTGCTTCTGACTCGGATGACAATGATAGCGATTTGAACTTAAGTCAAGTACCGTCCACATCGAAACGATTTCGCTCGACGTTCAAACGTCAGTATGACTCCTCATACATTGAATACGGTTTCACAGAATTCATCGACGACGGAATTCCGAAACCGCAATGCGTCGTATGTAGTGTCATTTTATCAAACGACGCCCTGACGCCATCGAAACTAAAAAGACACTTGATCTCCAAACATCCAGAATTGAGTTCCAAACCTATTGAATATTTTCAACGATTGCATACTAATTTAATGGTTCAGCAAAAACAGATATTTAACGTATCACACGTGAATGTTGCTGCTTTACGAGCTTCATACAAAGTTGCTCTTCGCATTGCTAAAGCTAAAAAGCCATACACGGTTGGTGAAGCGCTTGTATCTGGCTGTATTAACGACGTTTGTTTAGAAATGCTGGGCGAACAGGCAGCAAAGAAGGTAGCACAAGTACCACTTTCAAACGACACTATTGCTCGCCGAGTTCAAGACCTCGCTCGTGACATGGAAGACCAGCTAATTGAACAAATAAAAGCAGCGAAGTATTTCGCTTTCCAACTTGACGAATCAACAGATGTTGCGAATGAGGCAATTCTTCTGGTGTATGTTCGATATGAACATAATCACGACCTGAAGGAAGAGTTTTTCTTTTCGGTGTCGCTACCAAAAAACACCACTAGTGCAGAAATATTCAAAGCTGTGAGAGATTACGTGGTCAATACCTGTGGGATGGACTTTAAATTTTGTGTAGGTGTATGTACTGACGGGGCTGCTGCAATGACAGGACGACATTCCGGAGTAGTTACCCAGATTAAAAGGCTTGCACCTGAATGTAGGTCCACACACTGTTTCATTCACCGGGAAAATCTGGCCACGAAGAAAATGTCCACAGAACTCAATGTCGTACTCAGTGAAGTCGTGAAAATGGTTAACTACGTAAAGGCGAATGCCTTGAACTCGCGACTGTTTGCTTTATTGTGCGATGAAATGGGAGCGGAACACAAGCATTTGCTGTTACACGCGGAAGTACGCTGGTTGTCGAGAGGAAAAGTCTTTTCAAGGGTATTTGAGCTTCGTAACGAACTAGTGGAGTTCTTTCAAAGCAGGAAACCGAATTGGGTTCAACTTCTCTTGAATGTTAATTGGATGGCTAAGCTTCCTTATTTGAGTGACATCTTTGCTATCTTTAATGATCTTAACACCTCGATGCAAGGAAGGATGATTTCTTGTTTCAACGTCGCAGACAAGATTGATGGACAGAAAAGAAAACTTAGCGCCTGGAAAAGTCGAGTATCAAGAAATTGTTATGACATGTTTCACAACTTAGCAACATTCATTGACGGTGCAAGAGAAGAGATTATTATTGCTTCTCTGAAAAATACCATTACCGAACACTTGTCTAATTTGGAAGAACGTTTCGAGTGCTATTTTCCACCAGAAGAAGATACACGGAAAGAAAATGCATGGGTGCGAAATCCATTCCTTCCAATAAAAGAAGACTTGCCCATAATTTTAGAAAATAAATTGTTGGAACTCTCAGCTGACGAAGGTTTGAGAGCAAGCTTTGAAAATATGTCACTCGCATCATTTTGGATAAAAGTGAATCCGGAATATCCCAAGCTTTCAGACATTGCCATAAAAAACTTCTTCCGTTTCTCACAACTTACCTTTGTGAAGTGGGATTTTCAACAATGAGCGTTGTTAAAACCAAATATAGGAATAATATGAACGTTCATCATCCATTTCGCGTGGCACTTTCGACAATTGAGCCACGATTAGAAAAAATAGTTAAAAATAAGCACGCTCATCCCTCCCATTAAGTTGTAACCACCTAATATTGGTTTTCACACGTCATAAATAAACTACTGTCTTTACCATTTTTTCATTCATTAAACTTGGAAAATTGCAATTTATACCAAAGAAAAAATATGTCTGGTCCGTCATACATAGTTGAAAAAAAAAACGGTCCGCATTGTTAAAAAGTTTGAGAAGCGCTGCCCTACACAAGCCAAAATAAAAAAAGATCGCGAAGCTAGTTTGAAAGAGCTTCAAAAGCCCGAATCTAAGATCGAATGGGTAACTTATAGAAAGGCAAAAAAATAACCTTAATAATGATTATTACATTAAAAGCATCTAACTCATTATATTGAAAAACACGTATCTGATTATATAAAAGCATGTATTTGAGTATATAAAAAAGCTTGTATCTGATTATATATAAAAGCATGATAATTACAATTTATATAAAAGCATGATAATTACAATTTATATAAAAAATTATAATCGAATAATAAATATTTTTATTCTCGCATTCAATACAAGTGTATCTGATTATTAAACATTACAACTTTATTTTATTGATTACATTTTTCATATTTATGTCTTAACAAGTGCAGGCAAATATTCCATAAAGATAAGGCGTCGTTAATTTCCGTTTTATTTTCATACATTTTCAGAACTCTATGAAACGAATTTCCTAGACATCTTTGAATAAGAAAGAATATACAATGAGGTCCGCAACAAAGGGAGAACATATCTTGAATTAATTTATCGTTATAGATCCATCTGGACGCGTATTTGGCCAGGTTAATTTTATACGTATCCGGGCTCTGCCCGTAACTGCAGAAAAAATTACCTTCGCCATTTTCAACGTAAATGGCTACCCAATGAAGCCCAGGATCCTCGGCTCTCTCCGTGTTCAGAACAAAACAAAATTTCTTCTTTCTAGGTTTCCTGGGAAGCATGTCTCTAGGAAAAGTACCTAGATAGTAGGGTTTTGTCCTCTGATCGCATGATAATATTTGATTTATTTGTAACGTATTCATATCACTTTAGATAGTTCGTATTCGTAAAACGTTCCTTTAATTATTTCGTTATTTTTGTCTTTAACAACGTATACTGGAGGATTACGGTACAAAACCTTATCAATAATAAAGATCTCTTTTGTAAAGTAGCCTTTATATCCCTTTGAAAAGGTTTTTTCAAATTTACTCAACCTTACTAAATCACCTTCTTTTAGCTTTGGTTTTGTCCCGGGTTTAATGGTACCGAAAAGACGGTACCACACCTTATGCTCATTTTGTAGGTTAACATTGACTGGCGCGATACCAGTTGAGCGGTGTATCGAGTGATTGTAAGCCTTAACTATTTTTGGTAACGCACCCAGATAGCTACGAGTATCAGCGCTAGTCATGAATTTGTGTATTTTCTCTTGAACCGTTCTGTTAAATCTCTCGCAGATCGCAATTTTTTTATTCCCGTAAGCTACGTAGTGATGAATACCTTTCTCTTTAAAATATTGCTGAACTGGTTTAGCTAAAAATTCAGAGCCTGCGTCCGTATTTATATTCGTGGGTACAACATCTTTATGTATTATTTTGAAAGCTCTTATAACTTCCGCGGAAGTCTTGTTTTTAATAGGTATAACGTAGGCGTATTTACTCAAAACATCTATATTACTTAACAAATATTTCATACCCTTGTTGTATCTGGAAAGTTTATCTAAAACTATTAAATCAGCCTGATGAGTCTCATCCATAGATGTCACTGTAATTTTGTTGCGAGGAAACTTTAATCGACGATAACGATGAATAGTATATGTGGGTTGTTTTAATAGAAAACTCTCAACTTCTTTCCTCGAAGACTGAGGAACTCCTTTCATTAATTTATCCAATCCGGAAAAAGAGGAGGGATTTTCGGGGTCGTAGTACGCGTTTGAGAGAGACATTTTTTCTAAACAAGATCGAAAATGATATCTGATAATATAACGTAGTTGTAGGGTATTATATAAGAGGGAGAGATACAATTTTCTGGAATATTTTCTAAATAAGGAAAAAAAATTGATATATAACGTAGGTATAGGAAACGCAACAATAAGAGTAGTTTATATTTTATTCGGTTACTTAAAAATTAACAATACATTGTTTTTAGACCGACAAAATTTCCAAGAATATATTTTAAATAGATACGTCATTAAACACTGGATCATTTAGGACATTAGCTTCGGTAGTGGTTGTTCTCTGGCGAATATCTCCTGGTCCCTTGGCACCGTTTATCGAGTAATTTCGATATTAAATTCATTTTGCTCTTCTCCGAGGTAACGCATTCCAACGATTTCAAATCCTCTCGGAATATTTTCAGACGCCTTAGAGTAATCCATGACCCAATACACGCGAGATAAGAGTGACATTTATTTTAACCGTACATTAGTTCAGTTTTTAGACCGACAAAGTTTCCGAGAATATCGTTAAATAAAATTGAGACGTCGTCTTCGTAATCTCCGTATTCCTCGACAAAGGATTCTAGAATTCTTTCGTAGTTAAGCAACGGAATAGCTCTAATTAGGTTTTTCTCCACTCTCTCGCTCCAATTAGTATCCGTGGGTAAACAAGTGATATCGTGGGCGATTTCGTTGTGACAGCTGATATTTTCGCACGAATCAGTGAAATTAAATAAAATATTGGTCAAACTGTCCAAGATAATTTTCTTCATTATTTCTCTGGCCTCTTCTTTTCGCTTTAATTCGCTACCAATAACATTTTTCAAGTTCTTTAACCTTAACCAACTGTCTTTATTTAATGAAAATCCTTTCGATGTTGAGAATAGAATATTATATCTATTATTCGATCCTCTAATATATTGACGAATATCAACTATTTTTCCTCTCTGACATACGAAGCATTCTAGCTTAACTCTCTGAGTACCGTCAACTAACCAAGTCAGAAATCGTCCCGTTATTCCGTTAAAGAAAGCGTCAATATCCGCTTCGAAAGTCCATATACTATTCCAAATACAACTGTCGAAAGACGCTTCGGTTTTAGTATCGAGTCGTTTGACATTGAAGACGGGAAGAATTCCGCTTCCAACGTAAATGTTTTGCTTCTCCGATAGGTAGTGTACTTGATTCATCTCTAACCGGTTATGAGAGAATGCTTCTTAAATCAGAGGTTATATAGAGCCTTTTTACTCGGGATTAAATAACACCGAGCGATCCCTAGTTATCATGATAGAATTTTCAAATTCGGAATAAATTATGCACGTGACATTGTGTGGTAAATTGTTTTTAAATTTCATATTGATACGTAGATTTCCTTGTCGGGGCAAAGAAAGATGACTAGCCCCCGCATTTTCATCCGGGCTTAAATCTAGGCAATACAAAGCGTAACCTTTTTTGTACTCTTCGTACGTGATAAAATTTCCCTTGTTTTTTCTGTATGTGTTTAGAGAGGTGAATAACGACATGTACTCTCGAGTGTATAGATTGTTTTCGTAATCAGGCGTAAAGGCTTCCGAAGGATAGATATCGGTACCGACGTTGACGGATAGGTAATTAAGATCAAAGGTTTCAAAATTAAAGGGGTTTAAAGAATGATTACCATTAAAGGCCGAGGTTCGAACTAGACCTATGATTACTCTTTGAGGTATTTTACCTAAGAAGACGTTTTCTCGATTAACGTCGTTCATTCCAGCTGGAATTGAAAAGGTTTTCACGACTGTTTGATTCAAAGGATAGATGGCGCTGGTTTGCTCTAATACCGTAGCGTGGGCTAACATTATTTCGGGATTTATTTTTAGTCTTTTAACGTACAATGAGGCATTATCGATAACCACTTTATATTTCTTATCAGCGGCTTCTTTCGATATTACGCAAAACTCTGGTTTGGATCGAATAAGCCTAAATCTAACGTCTACATTATTCAATAGGAAACGATTTAAGCGACAAATATCAACGTGTAACGGGGCGTATAAATCTATCGTACTCGATACCTTGGCTCTCTCGGCTCTTCTTAATATCCCATTGGTAGTAAGATTTTTATTGGCTGCCACCCAGGCGGAATCGGGATCGATCGGATTATCCTTATAATACAACCCTAGATTTAGTTGGCTTTCTTTAGCATCTATACCGTAATTTAATAAATTCTCGAGATAAGCGATATAAGGGGCTCCTTGGTTAGGGGACTGAACGCTCGTGTTTCCTAAAAAGACGTCTATTTGGGAAAAGAGGGCGGCGTGTAAAAGATTAACCGGAGCTACTTTGGTTTCAGCGGCTGGTACTTCGGTGCCGTCCAAATGAAGCACCCTGACCTTCAGCCTTAACCTAGTTTTAGAAAGGTCGATATAATGTTCGCTCGTGCCAGGGACAAAAAATTCCAAAGGTCCACTATCCGTTACGGAACTTAAAGGTTGATAACTTTCGTCGCTACTAGTTATAATATTAGCGTTCAAAGGGGGTGTCGCGAATAGGTCTAATTCCCCCATCATCCCTTCGAATTGGGCCATCTTGTTTTATGATAAAAAATCGGCCTTTGATCTACTTTTCTTCTTGCGTATCTTCTGACGTTTCCGTCGAATACCAGACCCGTACTGAGAATTAGCCAGACTATCACCCGCTTTATGAATTAAATTTGAGCCGGCTATTTTTAGATTCCTTTTGAACGCTCTCTTGGGTTCTTCTCCAGCGCTTAAATCTTGAATAAACCTTCCACCAAGTCCTAAAGCTTCTTTACCCACGCTCTTAGCTATCGGTTTCGCTAGAGGAGTTAACATTCTCATCAAAGCTCTAAAAATGCCTCCCAAACCAAATCCTTTCTGCACTAATACACCTGGTGGAGATCCAAGGAACTGATCCTGATAATAGGACACGTACCTATTAGGTCGAGACATGTCGTCTAAAGTGAATTTTGATAATGATGCGATCCGATATAAAGGATATAGGAGCGTCGGCTTCGTCTCTAATATCAATTTTGATAGTTTCAATTTCGTTGGATCTTATAGGATAATAGTCTATAGTATCGTATGTGATAATTTTCTCCGACGTATCGTTTTTAGTGGGAATGACGCGTAGAAGAGGTTTGAAACCAGAGCCTATAAACTGGGGGTATATCAGATCAGTGTAAACGTATAAATATTGACTGACTAAATCCGGTTTGAAGTTGGCGTTTGCAGACCCTAATAGACGATTAGTTTGGTCACCGAATCCTAACATAGAACCTAATTTGTTACGAACGCCTCTAAAAAGCACGGTGCACTCCTTATCAGTCGTTATTCGAACGGTACCGTTATCGTTTAATGAGAAATTAAACCGAGATTGATGAGCTTCGGGTATCGCTCTATTCATAGCTTCCAATAGGGCGTCGACGCTATAGGGTCCCTCAGGAATCTTTACCGTTACCATACGATTTTGAAGTTTTAAAGTTTTTTTCAATTTTATCTCGATATAATTATTGGTGTAGTTTATCGTAATATTTCTAGCTTGTTGAGACAATGGAATGGGACAAATGTATTCCCCAGTAATGTACTCGTCCGTTTCGAATCCTAAAACCTGAGCCAGAGGGCCAGGAGCTAGCCTGGCCTGGTGACCGGCATCGACTGATAATTTAACTCTCTTGATAGGAGGCCCAGTCGGGACTGACATATCTATAACCTGTATTTTCACGGGAAAATTCTGTTTTTCAAGCTGAACGGTTAAGTCACGCACCAGTTTATTCTGCATTGAAAAAAATACGGCGTTTCCATTTTTATCTTTCGAACCTTCGTACTTTTGCGGTATTAACTCCACTCTTCTAACGTCCCAGCCATCATTCGTTAAATATCGTTCAGGTACCTGTATTTCGAAAGAGTTACAGGTATTGTCTATTACGGTTGAAATTTTCGGTGTTAATATTTCCGATAAACCAATTTCCCATTCGTTTGAAAGAATAATTGGTTTACCTAATTTGACCGTGAAAGACGATTGTGAATTATCGGGATATTCATCAGTTTTATCACTTAACAGAGTAACGAAAAAAGAATTGACCGACATAATTGATATTTTATTTAAAAATGAATGAGGATTTACACGTTATCCAATTTTATTTAGAAATAAAAGGTTGAACTCGATGTGATGGTTAGAGCGGGGTTCGATCTCGCGATCTATTGATTGGCGAACAAACGCGCTAACCACTACACCGAGAGCAACCTTAATCGCTTCCTACCTTTTAAAGAAGATTACATTAACATATACTTGGAAATAAAACGGGTAAATGTTCATGATAAAAACTATCGGGAGTACCGAATTTACTCATTTGTTCCTGTATGTATTTTATAAAGTCATTTCCGTAAAATTCGGCTTTTTCTTCTAAACACAATGGCGCCGGTGAATCCGTTTCCGGGGCTTTGGCTCTTGGTTGATTTATACCGTGACCCAATCGGGTAAATAACAGCCTGTCATCTAATTCCTCCAAAATAATGGTACTTCTAGGTAATATGAATCGTTTCAAAATTTCCGTCTGATTCTGGTACTCGATATCTTTTACTTGAGGCTCTCTATCTTTAGACATCGGAGATTTCTTCGTAACACGAGCGATTTTCCCACTCTCAGATACTCGGTGTTCGAAACATATTGTATACATAGCGCATTGATCTAAAAGATACGCGACCATATATTGGAAATCGTCGCGCCCTTTGAATCGTTGATACGTCACTATATAACGCATTTTGTAAGATCTCCCTCGGAAGTCACTGCTCTCTTCAAGGCGTTCGTCGAATAACCGAGATAAAGAGAGAGAGCGCTCTCTTATCAGACAAACTCTTATCTAGCGATTACGTCACGACTAAAGACCAGTACAGACACGTCCTAAAAAACCGTTTAACCATATAGAGGGAAAATTTTTAAATTATTTCCAAATTTTTGGATTCATTATCGCAGAATTTAATCATGATGTAATCAGTACATTGTTTTTAACATTTTATTTCAAAATTTGATTTGTTTTTTACACCATTGACATTTTCGTTTGTTTATATATATGTCAGGAAATAGTGAATATGGTAAAAGTAAAGGATAGAGACCAAAAAGAGCAACTACTGGGTTCATCGTCAACATTCCCAAAATAATTCCTACAGGTACAGTTATAGGAAGTAGAATAATATATGTTCCAGCTATAAAAGAATATTTGATTCCAACCTGTAAAACCCTCAATATACAACATCTATTATTACAATATTCTTTAGTCTTGGATTTGTTTGTACTTGAAACGTATTTCTCCGTTACTGACACATCTCTCCCAGACTCGTCGTTAGAACAATTTATAGGTATGTTACATGTTGAAAACCCTTTAACAAGCGGACATTCCGGGGAATATTTTCGATGCTCCTCATTCTCCATTAGAAGTCACTGCTCTCTTCAAGGCGAATAACCTCTTATCACTCTCTTATCAGAGAAACTCTATCTGGCAATTACGTCACGACTAAAGAAGTTCACGCCCCTTAACCAGTTAAAAAAGACCTAATCAATTGGCGACCCCCACCCTCGACCAATAAACGAACTCAAAGAAACCCCCCCGGATAAAAAACCGGTGTTCCCCCACTCTAGACACACGCGAGTATACACGCGCGGGTCTAGCGCGCTAGAAGGCTGGCGGCACACTTAAATGACCTAATTAACTCTCCATATTTCGGTGGGTTAACTACTGGGGGGCTATTCTGTAATTTGTTTCGATTTAAATTTGGAATTCGCTGTCGACCGTTGTCGTATCGACCAATATAGAAGAACAGAATTATCTAAGACAGTTTTGTCGAAATCGATAGCGGAGTTCTCGCATATCGAAATCGAGAAAAAATGTCAATCGCTGACGTATTTCTGCTTTAAAATGGGTAGGACCACGTGAGCAACTCTACCAATTAGAGAATGTATGATATAAGCAGACGTCAAAACAAACTCACGCTGTTCATATTGAGAATATAAACCGCAAGAAAACCCACTTCCACTCTTAGAAAATGGATAACGCACGTAGAACGCGTGTGTCTGCTAGTCAGCAAGAAACTATTATAAGTTTTTTGGCAAATATTGAAAGGTTTAAGACTAAAAAATTCAGTGAGGAGTGTTACACAATATTTTTATCTAACCAATTGCACATTTATTGAGTGGTAGCCTTTACGATTTACATAAAGGTATTCACGATTTCCACCGTTTATTTTTGCGGGGGGAGCAATCGCTATGTGAGTACAATCAATCGCTCTAATTACACCTGGAAAATTTGTCTTTTCCATGAACCTATAATTCTGAAAACTTTAATATTTAGGCTCACTGACTAACATCGAAAATTAATATTACAATAACCTTACTTTATTGGCGACCCTTTGAACTTCAGTTGTGGGAAACCTTACCCACTTCTCTGATAAAACATCCAGAATGGTTTTTGTTACATTCTTAAGGACTTTCGACACAGTTGGTTGGCTAACTTCTAAATAAATGTCTGGGCCGATGCACATTTGGTACGATCCAACAGAAAAAAACCTAAGTGCAATTAATACCTACACATATTAGAAAAGGTGTTAAAACGTTAAATAAAATAGCAAAGTTAAAATATGTTAAATTATTGAAACAAATATGAAATATACTCACTTGACAATCAACAGGCAATTTAGCATTTCTTCGGCCCGACAAAGGCCTACGTAACTCTTCTATTAGTTCTATTACTATTAGTTTCTCAAGCCGGAAAAGTCGCCTAAAGTTTGTTATCGGAAAGTTCGAATGCTTTAGACCGGTCCCTAATAAACCTTTGCCGACGCAAGTTTCTCTTTCTATCCAAGTTTAAGGCTAAATTCAGTAGTTCGATTCGAGCTAAATTTAAGGCCATTTTATTTTCAAACCTTTCTTGTCAGCCTCCAAAGACTAAATAATGTTGTTCTAGAGTGTAAAGTCTTTGCCGAAGGGGGCTCTGATAGGCTAAAAGTGGTATCGATGAGTTTCTCAACATGCATTAGCCAGGTGAGATCGACATCTACATCGCTTTCGATTTTTGATAACGATGTCGATGTCTACAAAAGTTACTATAGAATACCATTCTAACAAAATATCGATATAAATGTCCATATCGAAATAGTAGTCGATCGAGATGACCCTTTCGACGCTTACGGAATAGCCCCCCAGAAGGCAGGTGTCGGCCATGTCGTGATGATGGGCTCGCGCAGAGGAAATCCATCTAAGGACATGCGAGCTTACCGCTTCAAAAAGAGGACATGTGAGGTAGATGTGGTCTAAGGTGCCAAGCGCAGGGCACAATGGGCAGGAAGGAGTGACGTAGTCATTATGGAGGTGAACGAGACGCGTGGGGAAGGGAAGACTACCATGCAGGAGCCTCCATTGAAGCCCGTTTTCCATACGGGTGGAGAAGAGGGAGAAACGGGATGGGTGCCAAAGATCCGCACGCCTACGAAGGAGTAAAAACTCATCTAAGCATGAAGGGGTTACGGGTGCTGGCTGAGAGACATTAAAATGGACTAGCTGGGGTCATGTACCACGTGATTTCGTATAAATATTTCCCCATTGTTAGGCTCATGTACCACGTGATTTCGTATAAAGATTTCCCCATTGTCAGGCTCATGTACCACGTGATTTCGAATAAATATTTCCCCATTGTTAGGCTCATTTACCACGTGATTTCATATAAAGATTTCCCCATTGTTAGGCTCATTTACCACGTGATTTACTGCATATACGCTTCTCATGACGTCATAACTGACGTTTTCGAAGCGTTAATTAAGCCCAACTCCCCTTTACCCCAATCATTACCTCACAAAATGGCCCAATTATGGATTCCAAGTTATGGTATCGGTTCCTGATAAGACACGATATAAATAACCAGAGCGTAAGGATCAAGAACAAACTGAATGTCCATATTCGCTTGCCAGAGGCGCAAAGTGCACGGGTTGTACGGATTAACCCTAGTATCTTTAGGGTGTCTTTTCAATAAAAACCACTTTCCTTTCGAGGTCATACGTAATGGCTTGAATATATGTAACCATCTTAACCCAAAAATCAAATAAAATTTTTGATAAATCTTTAAATTAATAATGAAATGCCTTAAATTAACATTATAAAGATATTACTAGCCCTTTAAACTTAAACCTATCCCTTTAAAAAACTGAAAAGAAATTCTTTCGTACAAAAGAAAAGGAACTAGCCCCTCAATGTTGACACAGAACTTTCTAGAACGATCCTATACCCCTATATCCATAGTGCAAAATGAAATACCTAGCAACTAAAATACTTTCCAAGAACCCAGAGAAATGTCACGCTGATTTAGACCCCAAGCAACAAGACCTTGAGTCACTATCCTGGTACCTGGCCCGAGAAACTTCTAGAACATTTTTTTTAACCCTTAAACTGACCAATCCGTATTGGGTCCCAGATTTAAAAGTTTTGCCTATTCGTTGATAACATGAATCCACCCGGCTACGTAATAAATATGGTCCACTATTCGCCAAACCGAAGTCAATCAACAAACGTCATTGTCCCAGAAAGCCTTGCGAGAAACTAGAAGTTATACAGGGTGTTTCTGATAAGTCTGCCATAAATCAAGGGGCGTGTTCTTTGGGTCAAACTGAGTGGAAAGTGTCAAAGAACATGGGGTGTACAAGAATTTGCAACGAAGATATGGCCCCCCAAACATTGGCCCCTAAAACAAGAAAATATTCGAAAATGTAGACTAAAACAATTTCAGCCTTATCAACTTGTTTAGAAATATGAGACAATTTCAATAGTTTCCCTCTAACATCGTTATTGAACTTTCACCTGGCAGAAGTGTATTAAATGAGTAGAAGTTTGCCCTTTCTAGTAAAGTAAATTCAAAGTATCATGGTACCTTTCGGTTGGTATTACTTTTATTCTTAACAAGTTAACATGGACGTTACAGGTATTGTTCAAAATGTCCACCAAAGGCGTTAAGACAAACATGAACCCGTCTTTCGAAAGATTCTTGGACATGTTGGAAGATTCCTGGCATGTTCCTGATTGTTTGACATACTTCAATAATTCGTCTTCGCAAGTCTTCCTCATCACGGACTTCATTCTTGTACACGATGTCTTTGAGATGACCCCAAAGATAGAAATCGCACGGATTTAAATCCGGAGATCTGGCTGGCCACGCAACTGGTCCTCCACACCCAATCCACCTCAAATTAAACGTAGCATTAAGATGTTCTCTAACTGCACGGCTGAAATGTGGGGGTGCCCCGTCGTGCATAAACCACATGTCACGAAGTAATGCTAACGGTATGTCCTCGAGTAGTTCAGGTAAAGTGTCTCTTAAGAACGTGAGATATGCTTCACCATTTAGTCTGGGTGGAAGAAAATGCGGACCTAGTAAATGATTACCGACAATGCCGCACCATACGTTTAAAGAAAATTGCTGTTGGTGACTTCTAACACTAGTTGCGTGTGGGTTTAATTGGCGCCATTCGTGGTGGTTGTGATAGTTCAGAATTCCATCCCGGGAAAAATGTGCCTCGTCGGTTACTAAAAGGACCCGTGGAAATTGATTGTCCTCTACTCTGGCCAAAAACCACTCGCAAAAGTCGATGCGTCTTGGATAATCTGCCGGGTTAAGAGCTTGCACCTTTTGAATATGATACGGGTGAAACTGATGTCCGCGGAGAATTCGCCAGACCAAAACGTGATTAACATGTAATTGTCGTCCAACTTGTCTGGTACTTGTCGAGGGGTCCTCATCGAACATGGCAAGGACGTCTTCCTCGATTTCCTCCATGTCTTCTGGAATGTCTCGCTCTCGAACGTTGTTGGGTTGTACTTGTCCGATGTCCCTCAAGCGCCTGTCAACAGCCTCGAACGTACGACGATTTGGTATGCGTCGTTGCGGAAATTGTTCCTGGTATCGCCGCTGTGCGTCCACTGAATTGCCCTGCGCCAGTCCATACATGAGATGCATGTCTGCATATTCTGCATTGGTATGCGCTATACTGTACTACCACACGTTCGTTCGAAGTGATACTGTGACGTTATCAACAACATCGCGTTACTTTATAGCAAACCACCGTTTAGTTTTTACGTTTGCGTCATGACTGTCAGCATTGTTTTTTATTCACGGACTTCATTCTTGTACACGATGTCAAAAAAATCTTTGAGATGACCCCAAAGACTTTTTAGCAAACCACCGTTAATTGTTTACGTTTGTGAATAAAAAACAATGCTGACAGTCATGACGCAAACGTAAAAACTAAACGGTGGTTTGCTATAAAGTAACGCGATGTTGTTGATAACGTCACAGTATCACTTCGAACGAACGTGTGGTAGTACAGTATGGCGTATACCAAAGCAGAATATGCAGACATGCATCTCATGTATGGACTGGCGCAGGGCAATTCAGTGGAAGCACAGCGGCGATACAAGGAACAATTTCCGCAACGACGCATACCAAATCGTCGTACGTTCGAGGCTGTTGACAGGCTCTTGAGGGACATCGGACAAGTACAACCCAGCAACGTTCGAGAGCGAGACATTCCAGAAGACATGGAGGAAATCGAGGAAGACGTCCTTGCCATGTTCGATGAGGACCCCTCGACAAGTACCAGACAAGTTGGACGACAATTACATGTTAATCACGTTTTGGTCTGGCGAATTCTCCGCGGACATCAGTTTCACCCGTATCATATTCAAAAGGTGCAAGCTCTTAACCCGGCAGATTATCCAAGACGCATCGACTTTTGCGAGTGGTTTTTGGCCAGAGTAGAGGACAATCAATTTCCACGGGTCCTTTTAGTAACCGACGAGGCACATTTTTCCCGGGATGGAATTCTGAACTATCACAACCACCACGAATGGCGCCAATTAAACCCACACGCAACTAGTGTTAGAAGTCACCAACAGCAATTTTCTTTAAACGTATGGTGCGGCATTGTCGGTAATCATTTACTAGGTCCGCATTTTCTTCCACCCAGACTAAATGGTGAAGCATATCTCACGTTCTTAAGAGACACTTTACCTGAACTACTCGAGGACATACCGTTAGCATTACTTCGTGACATGTGGTTTATGCACGACGGGGCACCCCCACATTTCAGCCGTGCAGTTAGAGAACATCTTAATGCTACGTTTAATTTGAGGTGGATTGGGTGTGGAGGACCAGTTGCGTGGCCAGCCAGATCTCCGGATTTAAATCCGTGCGATTTCTATCTTTGGGGTCATCTCAAAGACATCGTGTACAAGAATGAAGTCCGTGATGAGGAAGACTTGCGAAGACGAATAATTGAAGGTTGTCAAACAATCAGGAACATGCCAGGAATCTTCCAACATGTCCAAGAATCTTTCGAAAGACGGGTTCATGTTTGTCTTAACGCCGTTGGTGGACATTTTGAACAATACCTGTAACGTCCATGTTAACTTGTTAAGAATAAAAGTAATACCAACCGAAAGGTACCATGATATTTTGAATTTACTTTACTAGAGTAGGCATACTTCTACTCATTTAATACACTTCCGCCAGGTGAAAGTTCAATAACGATGTTAGAGGGAAACTATTGAAATTGTCTCATTATTTCTAAACAAGTTGATAAGGCTGAATTTGTTTTAGTCTACATTTTCGAATATTTTCTTGTTTTAGGGGCCAATGTTTGGGGGGCCATATCTTCGTTGCAAATTCTTGTACACCCCATGTTCTTTGACACTTTCCACTCAGTTTGACCCAAAGAACACGCCCCTTGATTTATGGCAGACTTATCAGAAACACCCTGTATATAAGAAGTCCCTCCTGGATTTTTTATTCATTTAGTTACCTTTATTTCTCGTCAATTTGAATCCCTAATTTTTGGAAGAGAATCGGAGATATTTTTTATTAATTTTGATACCTTTATTTTTCATTAATTTGAATCCCTAATTTTTCGGAAAAGAAACTCGGAGATATTTTTTTAACCCCTAAGTTGACGAAGAGAAGGAGCGCGAGTGCTCGAAATATTAAAAGAAAAAAAAATAATAATTAACCCTTAAATCGCGAGAAAAGAAAAAAATCATAATTATCTCTTAACACGAGAAAGAAGAAAAAAGAACCCTTAACCCTTGAGAAAAATATGGAAGAGGAGCAACTTGCCGTAAGAAATTAAAAACTTGAAACTATTTTGATAAACTAACTTGAAACTATGATTAAAGAACTTAGATTATGGTTAACGGATTGGTTCATTTTTAAAATCTTAATTTTCTATTTTTGAACATTATTGTCTTTATTGCATAACTGCACGATTTTAACCCAAACACCCCTAAAAATTTAAATTTGAAACTTAAAGGAGACATTCCATAGAGGTTATAAATTGCAAACCTCCCTTTTGATTTTTGTTTAATTTTTTTTTATTTTGACCCCTATAAAAGTGTGTGAAAATTTATGAATAAGATTGAATATTATGTTGAATATTAAAAATTGGATTAGAATTTATTTTGACTCTCAATTGACACATACCATCAAACGCGGTCACTTTTGATTCAGAAATTTTATGAGCCCCTCGTTCCCGTTAAAAGGCCATAACTCTCCACAACTGACTGCATTCTAACATCTTGTCTAGCGTTAGCGAGGTTGAATCATAAGTGAAAAGAGGTAGGTGTTTTTGTTGCATCCTCACCCCTCTCGTAAGATGTCGAACACCCATAAACAACAAATGAAGAAAGGAGATGAATAAAGGCTTATAAATTGGCGCAGTCGGCAGGATACGATCCTTCGGAATCTTATCAATATGATGGATTTTGACATGTCTTGAAGAGAGTCAAAGTTGGTTCAATTATTAAAACCCTATATTATTTTGAGAAAATATTGAGAAAAATCGAGCAATCAAAATGACGGACATTACCCTTAACTCGTCAGATCTAGTATTATATATCGCCATTAACATAATGTTGTTATTGGTAGTGATCCTATATAATAAGATATTGAACTTCCTGAGAAATATTATTATGAATATCGGTATGTTATTTCGACGTACAAACAATGATAAATCTATCCATACCCATTATTTAACACAATTAATTCTACAAAATGTTGAATCCCAAAAAGTATTAGCTGAGACTATTGCTGCTTTACGAGATAGCCTGAAAGACTCATTAGAAGCCCATAGAGGTTACCCTCTCCAATCTTTGAGTTCTAATGCGAGTTCGAGTTCGGAATCTGAGACCCATCAAATTAATAAGAAACGAACCCAAATGAAAGATATGCAAAAATTCCCCGAAGAAAAGGTTATTGATAGAGATGAAAGCCTTAGAAGAGTCGGAAAGACTAGAAAAGAGGAAGGTAGATTAAATCCTATGTTTACATCAACCCCTTATGTCTGAATGGAAACAGGAAAGAAAGTATCCCTCCCCTCCACTATGCGTGAAGAAAAACATTTGGAAGACCCTTTTGCGACGCGAATAAAAGAATTTTTCAACCCCCCTACTAACGTTACCTTGAGACCAGAGAGAGAGGAACTTTTTCCAAGAAACGAACCTATAGAGGAACCTGTACTAAATCAGACTACTTTTTTCAAGAAAAGTTGAAAAGTCCTATATTTCCTGTATATGAGAAAGAACAAGAGACGTCAAACATTCCTGATATTACTCAAATCCCTCGCGGAAAAAACTTACAAAATTCAACCCCTAAAAATAGAGCTTTACCAATTCCTCAATTTACGGCAAGATTTAATGGACAATCAAATCCTATAGAATTCCTATATAGCGCGTACGAGTATGGGATGATAACAGGTGTAACACTTAAAGAATTATTGACCCACATACCCCTAGCATTCGAGGGACAAGCAAAGAAATGGTTTTGGAAAAATATTAATCTTTTTCATATCTGGACTGAATTTGAGAATAAGTTTAAAGAAAAAAATTTGGGAGATGGTTATTCCAAAATAATCAAGAGAAAAATTCAAACAAGAAGGCAAAGACCCAATGAGAGCCCTGAAGTTTATGTTCAGGATATGATAAATATTTATGATGAATTACCCTCTATCCCCTCTGAGCAAAATCGATTAGACCATATAATTTTTGGATTAATGCCCGAATATGAAGCACAATTGAACTTAATACATGTACCACAGTTGATGAACTTTTAGAGGTAGTGAAGCAACTTCAACCAGTGATGGGAGTTTTACACCCTAGAAATCAAGGAACAAACGAACCCCGAAACCCCTTAATTAAAAAATTTTGCAACTATTGCAAAGAATACGGACATTTTGTTTATAACTGCCCAAATAAAAGAAGTAGACCACAAGAAGTAACCTTACCCCTTGAATCGTATCTTCAATCAGCTAGGCCTAAATGCTTTGTATTCAATTCTACGAATCTCCAATCATAAAGGAAAAAAAACGGAAAAATTACTTAAAAATTATATATTTCAATAACAATTTTTACTTTAATATTTATAATCTACCAGTGGTAAGTTGTGATGAATAAAAAAAAGCATATAGTGACACGATATACTCGCAAATGAATCAAAAACCTAAAGACGCTATAGATGGGTCCTATAGTGTGAAAGAGAGCGCGTTAAAAAATCGTAACTTCCCCCTTTCCATTCCCTCCTTCCCGAGTTTATCACCAACGTTGAAAGCTTCCGCGCAGGCGCGCTGTAGCAGATGCGGTAGAGAGCAGATCTAAACAGTGTATCCCTCTCTCTGCTTGCGCGCCAATATTGCGCAGAGCAGTAATCGCGTTACAGCTAGTGCCGAGAGGAGAGGAGAGTTTTCCCACGTGACCCTACATTTCGCGTAGCCGTCTGCCTATTCACCTCACCATTCCATACCCTTCTTCTTCCATGATGAGACCTGTCCCATTGCGGTCCGTGCGGGGGATGTACGTATTTCGCGGAACGGGTTACAGCTCATAACCAGTTTCGCGCGAGTTGCACATGTCTCACGCCCGAATATTCGGTGCTTCGGCCGAGAGCATGGCCGAATATTCAGTATTCGGCAAAATCAATATTCGCGCCATCACTAATTCAAACCCCTAAAGCAACCCCTACTACTACAATCGTGACAAATGAAATAACTATGCCAGAAGATATAGAAGCAGAGAAAAAAACAAGAATTGCAAAACCTTTTTATCGAAGTGAAGAGAATGAATGAAAATTCCCGTACGGAGGATGAAACAGACGAAGACAAAGAAGAATTGATACATAAAACCCCTACCTTTTACCCCTACGACTGGTTTTCTAATAGAAACAAGTTGATGAAGTCTTCAAGTACTCAAACCCCTATTACGGAACCGCAACGTGTAACCACGATTAAAGTAGAGGAGAAGAGACTACGACGTTGTCGACGTAACAGAAGACGTACTTCATTCATGGACCCTCAATTGCTTGCAAAGGACTCGAACCCTCCCTCATCCTTAGATAATAATCAAACGCTAGTTTTTGTCAACATTAGACATACCCCTATCCTTCGAAGACAACGACCATATGAGACAAAAACCAACGATAATGACAATCGTTTCTTCATTTTAAAACCTTCCTATACAAATTATAGAAACCGTTTTAATTACCCTCGCAATATTTATGTCGCCAAAAATTCATCATCTGGATATTCTCGGAAAAATGACCCTTACCATAAAGACAGAAGTTCTGCTACACCCCAGAAATATACAGAAATGGAATTGAGAGTTGACGCTGGAATATTCCCTACACCTACCATTGTGTAACTTGTCATACCGATGGACATCAAGAAAATGAATGCCTTAAAAATATCCCCTTAACCCCTAATGAGAAATCGGAAGATACCCAGGATATTGAAATAGTTCTAATATTACTAGCCCCCATTATCAAACCCCTCATAGACGCTGGGTGAAACCGGAACTCTATTCCTTAAAGGAAAATACCTCCAGCAAGTATAGAAGATAAACATTTATTAACTCATTCATCCCTATTTTATTTTCAATCATTTCATCTAAAAATTTTTTTTTTATTATGGTGATGGTAAGATGGATATGTCAAGTTCGGGGACAAACTTTTAAGACGAGGTGGGGATATATAACCATCTTAACACAAAAATCAAATTAAATTTACCATTGATCATTAAATTAATAACGAAATACCTTAAATTAACACTATAAAGATAATACTAGCCCTTTAAACTTAAACCTATCCCTTTAAAATAAACTAAAATGAAATTCTTTCGTACAATAGATGAGGAACTAGCCCATCAATGTTGACACAAAACTTTCTAGAACTATCCTATACCACAGTATCCACAGTGCAAAATAAAATACCTAAAAACGAAAACTTTTT
The DNA here is from genome assembly GCF_054372755.1 of Phalangium opilio. Taxonomy (NCBI): domain Eukaryota; kingdom Metazoa; phylum Arthropoda; class Arachnida; order Opiliones; family Phalangiidae; genus Phalangium; species Phalangium opilio. Next base: position 2,122,188 of record NW_028324172.1, on the reverse strand, counting down.
CCAAGAACCCAGAGAAATGTCACGCTGATTTAGACCCCAAGCATCAAGACCTTGAGTCACTATCCTGGTACCTGGCCCGAGAAACTTGAAGAACATTTTTTTTAACCCTTAAACTGACCAATCCATATTTGTTCCCAAAACATAAAAGTTTTGCCTATTCACTGTTACCATGAATCCGCCCGGCTACGTCATAAATATGGTCCACTATTCGCCAAACCAAAGTCAATCAACAAACGTCATTGTCCCAGAGATCCTCGTGAAAACAAGAAGTTATATACGAAGTCCCTCCTGTCCCACCCTCAGTCGATAGCTGAACTGCTTAACGAAACTCTGTCGGCTCACCCTTAAGAAATCCTAAGACATACGGAGGAAATTTTAAATCGAAACTTTTATTTTATTCATTTTGATACCTTTCAAATTCAGGTTAGGTTAGTAATATTTTATAAATCATTTAACATTGTTAAGCCTTTTCCAAAATATTGATGTTTATCTTGATTGACTTCTCAAATAATATGCCTTTTCCAAAAGTTGCTGTTCGGTTAGGTTTGGTTTTGTTAGGAGGACGTCTCGTCCTCTTTGGGGCGGTTATACACTTCTAGTACAGTAAAACGGCTGGCTTAAAGTATTTTCATAATGAATATAACATAAAAAATAAATAAATATTAGCAATTGATTTTATTATGTCATATATTGCTGATTTATTACTATTTTGTTTTTATAATCCTTATTTCTAAAATAATAATTTAGAAAATGTTTGGATCTAGTGTTCATTTTACGTAGGTCGTAAATTGTTTTAAGTTAAATTAATTTGAATTCCATCGGGAAAAACCCGAAGTGCGGGTTTTTCCATGCAATGGGATTGTCCCATTGGACAGCATCGTAAATCCGCCGAAAGCTGTTTCGGTCGCGTTCTGCGGAAGATGTTTTACCGCAGAGGTGATAACGCAATGTTTCCGTCGTGTTTTCGGTCAAGTGGGAACTAATAGTACTGGCACTTTAGAGTTAAATCCCGACAATTTTAGGTACAAGCTGAAGTTTCGCACACAGGTAGTATTTGACTTAAAAAAAAATACACTAAAAGTCCGCACCTCTAGGATTCTTGCGTCTTCGCCATTTTCTAAAAGGGCTGCCAAAAAGGAAAAAAATCCAAAAATTAAAAACGGAAGTTCCTGAAAATAAATTTCCAGAGGCAAATTTATTAATGAATTCGACGTCTAAAATATTATGAACGAAAAACAAATATAGGAAACCATCTTAAAATATGGCTGGCAATTCACAAAAAGTCTTACAACTAATCTTATCATCGGTTTAGAATTTAAAATACATTACAACGATATAAAGCATATCAAAATAAGGTTTAATGGACATTTAAGTAAAGTTTTGTGAAAATGATTTACAGATAATTTTAAGTACTAAAAATTTGCTTCGATATACAGAATATAAAATTTAACAATTCCACCTAAAAACTTTTAAACATCTCTTCATCCTCTTCATTTAAAGTGATTGAATCACCGTTATCACAACTGTTTCCCCGACAGTGTGCGCACATGTCTGAGCACACAAGTCCCGCCTTTTTGCATTCGCATTTCCTTTTGAAAGATGCTTTGCACGCACAAGTTACCAGTTTTAAGAGATTATCTGGAGCTGGTGGAAGTGTTGATACAATTGGTTTTAAACCACCAATTGAGTTTCGTTGCCACACCCATTCTTCGGGATTTAAATCAATTCCTAACCATTGCTGTACTTGTAAGTACACCCTGTAGGAATGCTGTATTGCTGCCGCACATGTTGGTGTAAATTTTGTCAACTCGAACGCTGATTTGACTGATAGACGTGCCACAAACCGATTATACATGTAATGGAAGCCATTGCTCTCATTCCAGCCTGCTTAGCATGATGGCAGTTTATAGTTTTCATCAGCCACCACTCCACTGAATAAAGACACAAGATTTTTAGACTGTTTGAATGGATCGTGATCTTTTAGCCAATTCACAAGCCTTTTGGTGTCAGCCTTGTCACGTGACTGTCTACTGTCACGAAGCTCGACATGTTGCTTAGAGGTGTTACTTGAAACCCCACTTAAATCCTCAACCGCATCAGTAATTTGAATACAAGCTGGCATGGCCTGTACCCATGTTGCTAATGTACTCTCTGTTAAACCTCTTCCTTGAGTAAGGCCACCCGTGACTTTCATGGATCGCATTAAAACTTGCTATATAGTCATTTCTGTCCAAACACCACTCCAAAAGCGATTCGAGCGCCGAACAGTGAAGAAACCGTCTCTAGTGAAGTTTTGAATTCAGGAGAAGGCATGATGTCTTTTAGGTTTTCCATCTGATGAAGATATATTTGAGCAGCTTGGCTTATAGTAAATGAGCTGCTGCATGAAAAAAGGTAGCATTTGACGTACAGAATGAAGGTGAAGCTCCCAATCTCCAGTTCTTTCGGCTCGCACAAACATTCTCATCAATGCAACTTGTTCGTAATACTGAAGCCAGAGCATAGACGTTTCGCTTTTTTTAAGCGCCGTGATCAAGTTCGCTAGCTGATGTTGAATGTGGCAAAGTGAGGTTGAATTTTCAACATTCACAACTAACTCATCATTTTGAAGAACCTTTCAGTATAGTTCACAAACGTCTTTAAGCTCATCTTCACTATTTTCAATATCCTCTAAAAGGATCGATGTGAGTGCAAGTTGGGTGAGGTAGTGTGCTCGAAGAGCCCAAGCATAAGCGTGTCCTGTAATCATACGTTCCACGGAGGACTTGGAATAAATTATGGACCATAGTTCTAGTAAGCCACAATCGGCCATGATCTTTCCTACAGCTCCCATGAAAGACATCAGCAAATGAAATCATCCCAGTCGTGGAATAATCACGGAGAGTGGGCTCTCTTTTTCCGCTGCCATAACGATCTCTACTGATTTCATGTACAATGGCTGATCGAATGTGACGAGACAACACGTTTGACCATGAATTCGCGCTTCTTTAGCAGCAAACATTAGAGCAGTGTAAATGGTCGTTGGATTGCTTGGATCCATCGTAATGAATGCTGCAGGAATGACCTTCGATATCTGGTAAGGTGTTTCATTTGTTGAAAACGACCTTTGCATATATCCGTTCCAGCCTGGAGTGTTATTTTCTTCCTGCGTGGATCCGATAGCCCATAAATAAATCAAGTAGAGTTTTAGAAGTAACAACTTCTGCACTTGGTTCCTCATCAGTGAATTGGGCTTTCGCTTCAATTTTCGTTAGGCCTTTGACTTTTGGGTGCTTGTCGGCTTTGGGAGTTATCTTTTCTGCCTCGTTCAACATTATGTCTGTGGTTTCTGTCAGAATTCTTGGTACTGCTGTAGAAACACTGACAGCAGTTGAAGGTGTAACACACTTGATCCCGCCCATGCAATGAAATGTACCATGTCCATCGAGTGTACGAATGTTAAAATCCGTGTTGTCAAATACGAATTGCAAGTAGGCATTTTCGTCAACTATTGTGGAACCAGGGTTTCGTACCACTGCCCTTTCAAATCGAAGAACCTCTTTGTAGGTTGAGCACAATCCAAGATTTGATAAAATATCTATGACATGTCTAGATCCATAATTGCGGTGAAGATGAACCCCCAAGTAGTATAGGGCTACACTTCGTACCTCCGTAGGTGTAGAATGTAGGTGTAGAGTGTAGGTGTAGAATGTCAAGGTCACAGTGTCAATGCCCTCTCGCCACGCCCACTTGGGAAACTCGCGCGCGCCCCCTGGAAAACTCGCGCGCGCCCCCTCGCGGGAAAACTCGCGGGCCCCCGCGCGCCCCCTGGCGGCTGCGCCCCCTCGCGGGAAAACTCGCGCGCCCCCTGGCGGGAAAACATTGCGCGGGTATCTGGCAGTCCTGTCTACAACTGTATCTGTGACGTCATTGGCGGGAAAACACCTGTCAGTCTCTTCTACAATTGTATTTGTGACGTCATTGATAAGAGACGAGAATTTATTAAACGTACATGGCCAAGGGTTAATGATAGGCTGAAAGTTGCGCAATCCATTGTAATATTTAGTTTGACTCAAAATTTTAACCTTTTTTCAAGGAGTTTATTTTGATTATGGTATTGTTTTTAATGGTAATTAAAAGTCAGTCTCTTCTACAACTGTGACGTCATAGATAAGAGACAATAAAAACTTTAAACGTATATTGCCAAGGCTTAAATCTTCTACAATTGTAGTTGTGACGTCATTGATAAGAGACGAATGGAATCTTTGAACGTGCATTGCCAAGGGTTAAATCTTCTACAATTGTAGCTGTGACGACATTGATAAGAGATGATACGGGTGTAGAGTTACGCTTACAAAAGGAACAAAGATTTGTCAGCCCAAACGGAATCAAATACCAGTACTTAGTTTCAAAATACAATCACAGAAAAGTAAGCGTGTGTAAATACTCTCCTTTCAAATCTGGCGTATTCAAAGCAATTCACGTTTAATTTTCTATTAGTATCGTACTAAAACCAAAGGTGGAGGCAGAGGCTACCCCGTTTACAGACCAACACCAAATGTCAGGACTCGTCCTAACGTGTCTAAACCTAACCGCTTAGATCCATTAACGGCTGAAGAAAGTCGCAGAGACCCTTGTAAATCTTTGATAGATAAACTACAGTCAGTCAGAGTTGCGGGTGAAAACTATAGCCATAAAGGGCCGTACCCCAACAACTTATTACGTAAGATGGCGAGAAGAAATTCCCCCCACAGAATTTGTATAAGTCTTAGACGTCGATATGATGCCCAACTATAACCTCCACGAAATGTTCCTGGAGTATGCCTGAGAAAATAGACTCCTTCAAAACTAAGTTAATCTATACTTGATATTCAAGTAATCTCATCTGTATAAAATGTACAAACAACAGCTTCAAAACTAAGTTAATCAATACTTGATATTCAAGTAATCTCAATGCTGTTTGTATATGATCTGTATACTTTCTCATTTAAATAAAAAATGTACAAACAACAAACCTACAATCGTAAATTCATACGCAAAGATAAATTATCACTATGCAGCCAAAGGTAGAAAAACTAGTTGGTTTATATTGAACTAACATTGGGAGAAAAATGTTCAAAAATGGTACACCTACTGTTTCCGTTTTGTCGTGACAGATGTTCGTGGAATGGTTAGTTGATTCAAACGAAAAATATCGTTATAATATTGGATTGCTATTGGGAATGTACAGTTTTTATATGTGAAAAACTAAGCAACATTTTATTATTATTTTTAATTTTTTACACAAAGATGATTTTCTCTCATCAGGTAAAGTTTGTCGCATTTGAAGCAACGGTTTTTCGTGTCGCATTTGGTGTTTTTTAAATGCCAAAAAAAAAAAATTTTACAGTGTACGGTCGTGGTGCCTCTCGCTTTTATAACGGATTTAGCCGTAAACCGACAAGTTGTGCCTTCTTCGGAACATTCGGCGTTACGAGCGTCCTTCGCTGACGAATACGTACCGCATACTAAACACACTCTATCCGGACTCAAAGGTTGAAATTTTTCTTCTATCGGGTGTATGTGATTATTTTTTGTTACAAAAACAGTGTGATGTCTTAAAGGACAATCGAGATCTCCATCGCAATAAAACGTTTGTCCGGCGTGATCTGGAAACTCAATAAGGCTTCCGCCGCATTGATAACATCCAGTCGGATAAGGTTTCATTTTATCAGTAGACATATTATCAAGAACTAGAACTAAACGATTTTTTCGACTAATGCGTTAGCAAAAACTACATTGGTTATTCAGTAGATATACTTTTCGTCACGGGGGGAAAGAATCATATTATATTAATAAATCCACGGTACTATAGTCATCAACCGAATACACCCTCAAGTAACATTGGCTCGCTCGTTAACGTATCTGCCTTTAAACTCGTTGTTCACGAGTTCGAATCCCCTTAGCGAGAGTCCTTAACAAGCGAACCAAGGTTACTTTTGTAAAGGATATATATTTTTATCTCTTATAACAGTTGCTTTTATAAAGCGAAAACAATGTTGGTTGACGTCAAAGATAATTGGAAATATATTTTTCTCTCTTATAACAGTTGCTTTTATAAAGCAAAGACAAGGTTGACGTCAAAGATAATTGGAAATATATTTTTCTCTCTTATAACAGTTGCTTTTATAAAGCAAAGACAAGGTTGACGTCAAAGATAATTGGAAATATATTTTACTCTCTTATAACAAACAGTTAGAGTATTTGGTTAATTTTTACACCATCAGGGACGAATCAAAAGCGTTCTCCGAAACTGACAACACACCGGACACCCCTTCCTAACCTATCTGCTGTAGTGAGGATTGTAGAATGAATTCACCCATTACTTTAGAAGCCGTCGTTAGACGAAACAACTTAAGACGAATTGAAAAATTTGGTGCTATCGGATGGGATAAAGATTACGGAAAATCCGAAAGGACTACAGATCCCGAAACGGGGTATTTACTAATAAACCCCACACCGAATGAAGTCTATAATATAACCGATGGTGAAGGTTATATATGGCAATACACTAATGGCCCTAATATAAATTTTGGATTGAAACACTTGGCAATGTACAGATTACTAACTTCTACAGTGCAATTACCCCCAGGGTCATTAATTAACATGTTTGCTAGACAGTTTCCATGTATCATAAATAACAAGGTTCATCAATTCAAATTGAAAGAATTCACTGGGGATAGTATCCACGAATTTAACGTACACCTGACACCGAACAAAATGTATGGAACCTCAAATATTTGTCAGTTAGGTAGTTGCCATCCTCGCAATGAGGAGGGATGTAAATTTCGTACATTTTATTATGGAGGATACGAATTTCATTGTCCAAACCAATACTTAAGAGTTCTTAACTTAGCTCTTCATATGTGTATGTTTATGGTATATAAAACTAACAAAACCATAAGGAAAAATTATAGTGATGAAAACGACACAGCCACGCATTATATATTCAAGGCCATGCAGATTTGCAGGTTAGCCGAGTGTTTGTGTGATAACACTCACAGTTTAATGTTTCATGAAGTTCATGATCACATGAGATCCAATGACGCGAATAATTATTTCGCGAATAAGTATTTCGCAGACTTTCTTTAATTAATAAAACGCTTGTAAGTTCTACATTGTGTAGACGAGGGATAGTGTTTAACAATATTTGTAGAATCCGAATAAAAAGAAAATGTTTGAATGATATGGGTTTCTAATTATTTTACGTAGGTTTAATGTAATTAATATTTTAAGCCCATTTTAAAACCTTATCTTTTCACCATTTAAACAACTGCCTATCTGTATTTTATTGTGGTATAGTGAAGTTTAAGAGGAGTGCTTTATTGTGTTTTACTGCGTTTTATTATAGTTTTATTGTACTTTTAGTATATTTTATTGCAATTTAAATGGTATATTGTGTTTTTAGGTATTTTATTCGTTTTATAAAATACTATCAAAATAGCTAGGACCCAAGGATTCGTTATACCTGAAGGTGAATAATATAGCGCCTATACCGTGTTATATTTTACTCCGTTATAACTAACAGTTGTTGGTTATAGACTTCGTTCCATAAAATACTATCAAAATAGCTAGGACCCAAGGATTCGTTATACCTGAAGGTGAATAATATAGAGCCTATACCGTGTTATATTTTGCTTCGTTATAATTAACAGGTGTTTTAATAAAGCGAAAACAAGGTTGGCGTCAAAGGTAATTCGAAATATACGTATGACGTCAAGGTTATAATATATTTTTCGCTCTTATAACTAACAGCTGTTTTTGTAAAACGGAAACAAGATTTTTTTACATCTATGATAGTGCAAAATGTACTTATTTTAACGTGATACGTCGACCGTTTTAGATATAGTATATAACCCCGCAAGTCGCGGCGTACAATCACTTGAACCAATATCTCTCGACCATAAACTATCTAAATTATCACGATGTCCAGGGTAAGTTTTTTTTAATTTTCCACGTTTTTAAAACTGCATGTCCAAATGTATCATTATTGTCTTTAGACGGCAAATCAAACGTGGGAAACTATCGAAATTAAATTTAACGAGAGCGATAATATCGGTGTAAAATTAGTTAAATTAAACAATAAATTATATATAGACATTAGAAGATACGCTTTTAAAAAACCCATTATATATGGAATATGTATTTCGATAGACGTAATAGAAGAAGTTAAAAAAATTTAAGCAAACCATGCAGTACCATAAAACAGACCCTATGTTTCCCGGGAATGTTGGAACTGGAAAATTTTAAAGATACGGGCTATTTATTAACAAAATATAGGGGGGAAATGCGCGAAAAAAAATTAAATTTAAAGTTTGATGAGGTACCAGAAGTTGTCAGTCTTATAGACAAAGTTTTAAAGAAAATGCCTGTAACTGATTAAGAAATTTGTAAATTTAAACAATAAAGAATTTTTAAAACGTATTTTTAGAAAATTAATACTTTTTTATTTTAGAACTTGTAGTGTATATTATTTTAGATATTTTAGTTTGTTTCCTAGGTATACGTCAAGAGTTTTGTCTCGAGTCGCGCCTAAGATCAAATAGAAAACATGTCATCATCCGAAGAAGAGCCTTTGGATCTTTCCTATTTTAATCCTAAAAGGTTTTACGAATTATCAAAAGTTAACCAAACTGTCTCTCGAAAGTTCAACTGTTTAGCCTCTGAATATAAAATTATTTTTAAAGACCTTCATATGCTCAAATTGACAGAAGTATATGAACAATTGAAAAAAATCTTTCAATCCATTATAGAGACAATTTTAGAATCTTCTCAAGGTTACAATAGCGTTAGATTTTGTGTTAGGTCTGACTTATTGGAAAATGCTATAAATTTAAATTTTATGGCCCTAAATGAGTTAACGGCGGAAAGATTAATGACTGCCATTAGTCAAGTAAGTCAAAGCCGAAGAAATTTTTTTCTCGAGGGTGATGTCAGGCTCGATGCTATATTTTTAAACGTTAATGTACCAATATCAGGTCGTCGATCTGTTAAAAATAGATCGATGATAGCTCTCGACAAATATATTCAGAAAGGAAGGACATTTTTACCCATAATAAACGATGACGAACTATGCGTATCAAGAGCAATCGTTTGCGGGTCGATGGTTGCTGATTTAACATATTTAAAGAAACAAAAGCTTAGTACTTTGACTTTTGATTTTAATCGTTATAGACGTATACAACTAGGTCATAGACCTTTGCAAAAAGAAGAAGCGTTAAAGCTTCATGCCAAGGCTAATGTGCCTATTGGTCCCGTTAGTTTAGACAAAATTGCAATGTTTCAAAAAGTATTGCAACCCGAGTATCAAATAGTTATTTTCAGTGCTAATGATAATTTCAAAAAGGTTTATCAAGGTGAAATGTTTTCGGAGAAAAAAATTTTTCTATTACAAATAGATCAACACATGCACGTCATTAAAAGTTTAGCCAGTATGTTTGGGGCCACGTCGTATTGTAATATGTGTTTAACAACGTTTACTAATTCAAAGAACGCAAAAAAACACAAATGTTTTAATCAAAAAACCAAATGTTGGCGTTGTTACTCTGAGACCTTTCACGAAGACCCTCAGATTGAAATATCTCGCTGTCAAAACTGTAATAGATACTTTAAAGGGCCTGAATGTTTCCAATTTCACATAGAAAATGACACTTGTTTAAAAATTAAACGGTGCTTAAAATGTTGCAAAGAAATTCGCGATGACAAACATAAATGTCTTACAATTTGTTCTAGATGTAAAATTGAGCACCCTCCCAAAATGTGTTACGTTCAACCCCTTGATGATACTTTTAAAGAAACTAGATTTTGTTATTTTGACTGTGAAACTATTGATATGAATTCTAAACATACCCCAGTTCTATTAGTTTCGGCCATGCAAATTAATGATACCGAATACGATTATCAAATTTTTAGAGGTTTTGATTGTGTTGATAAGTTTATGAAATATCTGACCCAAACAGAAGATGAGACATCTTATACAAGGAACAATAAACGAATAAAAATAAGTAAACCTAAATTTGAAAATTTGACCATAGTGGCCCACAATTTTAAAGGTTTTGATTCGTATTTTATATTAAATTGGTTAATTAATAACCATGTAAAACCAGACGTCATATTCGACGGCTCTAAAATTCTAGCTCTCTTTATTAAAAGTCAAAATTTTAGGTTTATTTGTAGTTATTCCTTCGTGGCCCTTCCTCTGAGAGCCTTTACAGAAACCTTTCAATTGGGTAGTTACAAAAAACAGTTTTTTCCTTATATTTTCTTAAAAGAGGACACTTTAAACTATGAAGGTCCGTTACCTGAAAAGACCGCGTTTCAACCTGAATTTATGAATGAAAAGGACCGACAAGCCTTTGATTTATGGTACAGTGAAAAAGGTAAAAAATCCACGTACAAAATAATGACCGAATTAGAGGAATACGCTGTACAAGATGTAGTAGTTTTACAAAAAGGAATTACAAAATTTAGAGAACTTTACAAAAAAGCATCGGGTCTAGATCCTCTTAATTGCGGAGCTATTACAATATCGGGGGCCTGTACTAACGTGTTTTTACACAAATATTTAGAAAAAAATACATTGGGTGTGGTACCTAGTCCGGGTTATCGTGGGTCATACAACCAAAGTAGTAAAGCAATCAAGTGGTTGGCTTGGGTTAGTAAAGAAATGAAGGTAGAAATACAGACAGCCCTATCTCCTGAAGGAGAAAAAAGAATTGGACCTTATTTAGTTGACGGTTACTCAAAGGATCCTGAAATTATCCTAGAGTTCAATGGTTGCGCGTATCACGGTTGTCCGAAATGTTTTAAAGGTAGTGAATGGAACAGTTTAGTAAATGATACAAATAAAAACTGTTACGAAAAGGGTCTGGATAGAATAGAATTTATAAAAAAGTTACACCCCAATGCAAAGTATATAATAATGTGGGAATGCGAGTTTGAAAAGTTGTTAAAGACAAATGTCGCTTGTAGTACCTTTTGCGAAACTGTAGAGGTGCCTTCACCAATATTAGCCAGGTCGGCTTTATACGGTGGAAGGACAGAAGTCTTCAAATTATATCATAAACCGGATGAAGCAAAAAACGAAAAAATTTATTATTACGACCTCATGTCACTCTATCCCGCTGTCAATAAATACGGAATCTACCCAAAAGGACATCCCAAAATTTTAAATAGTAACTTTAACTATGAAAAAAATGCCTATTTTGGTATAATATCGTGTGAACTCTTGCCCCCGACTGATCTACATATCCCAGTTTTACCATACAGGTTTAATGGAAAATTGTTTTTCCCCCTGTGTAAGTCATGTGCCCTTGAATCAAATAATGAAGCGTGTCAACATTCTGACAAGGAACGAATTATTTCGGGTATTTGGCCCTCGCCTGAAATTTACAAAGCCGTAGAAATGGGTTATAAAATTATCAAAATATACGAAGTACATCATTTCGACGAGACATTTCAGTATGAAAAACATGTTAACGATGGACTATTTGGCGGTTATGTTAACAATTTTTTGAAGATAAAACAAGCTAATTCCGGCTATCCGTCTTCAGTTAAAACTGACGAGCAAAAACAAAAATATATTGAATCGATTTACGAATCTGAAGGTATTAGTGTCGAGATGGATGAAGTAGTTCATAACCCCGCGCTGAGAGCTATTTCAAAGATTTGTCTCAACAGTCTTTGGGGTCGTTTTGGTATGAATACAAACAAAACCAAAACACTAATTGTTAACGAGTGTACAGAACTTGTACGTATCTTATCTGATGACACAAAGGAATTGGTAGATTTAAGACCAATTAATGAAGAAATGTGCTTATTATCGTACAAAAACAAAGATGATTTTGCACCAACATATTTCAAAGGAAATCCGTATGTGGCTTGTTTCGTTTCGTGTTACGGAAGATTAACCTTATTCGAGACCTTGCATAAATTGGGTAAAAGAGCATTATACACAGATACGGATAGCGTTTTATTTGTGGCGGGGGAAAACGATTTTAAACCCCCCACGGGTAACAATTTAGGATGTTGGGTTAACGAACTAGGGGACGCTACAATTACAGAGTTTGTTTCAAATGGGCCCAAGAGTTACGGTTACAGAACTACGGACGGTCAATCTGTCGTGAAGGTTAAAGGAATTTGCCTTAATCGTGTTAACGAGAAAATTATAAACTTTGAAGCTATAGTGGACTCTATAAAAAATAAATCCAAACGTCTAAAAGTGGACGTTCCTTTCAACGTCATTCGAAATAAAACGTCGGCCACTCTTTTAAGTCGAAAACTAGAAAAAAGCTTTGGATTTACGTTTAACAAACGTGTAATTAAAGGTTGGGACACTTTGCCATTTGGTTTTAAAGCGGACCCATGAAAAGTATTTTAGAACTTTGTGTAAAAGAAAAAAATTTGTAATTTTATCTTGTGTAAATAACAAATCAAATAATCATAAAAATTAATAATGTATAGTCTAAAATTAACAAAATAGATCAATGTAAAAAAAAGAATATAGGCGATTAAGATAACAGCTTAAAAAACCTCTGCTGTTCTAAGATAAAAAACGGACACGTGACGTATGGGGTCTCGCGTCTCTTGCTAGTGAGCCTCTCAAAAAATCACTCTCGAAATTACCTCCAACGCGAGAAGTTCATTTAATTTTAACCTTGCTAAAATAAACTATTTCCTGCAAATAAAGTCTCAAAGTTTATTCATTTACAAAATAACCAACAAAAGTATATCAAGACTAGTTAATTTTTCAGTCGGTTAATTAGTTCTCCCAATAACCTAAACACCAACAAGGAGCTATTCGCAACAACTTTACCTGATGAGAGAAAAGCATCTTTGTGTAAAAAATAAAAAATTGTTGGTTAGTTTTTCACATATAATAACTGTACATGTAATACCGTTGGAAGATCGATATAACATGGAACTATATAATAACATGAGGTTTAAACATCGGATTAAAGAAACTGAAAAACTTTTAAAACCAATTTTCGATAGTTTCCTAAATTGCACGAAATAAAGATATTATGATTTCCAATTGGGTCTTAGAATTTAATAATTAAATATTTTTTAGGAAATTTTAGAAAAATTAAGTAATAAGATAATAAGAACCGAAAATGAGAAATTATACGAAAAACACCCCTCGTGGAGAAATTTACAGATAGCGCGGGTCAGACCGATGTTGCGTGAAGGTGCGCAGGTGCAACAGGACCCCGATTCACAAATACCCTTCCTTTTGCGTTTGAACGAGCAACAACGTCAATGGCTAAGATCACAACATAGAAGTCAGGGGTTGCCCTTACCATCTGAAGCGGCCTCTACATCCACAACTCCTAACTCTAATAATCATCCTAGTAGCACTTCAAACCTTAACCGTAACCCACCACAATAAAATACACTAAGGTGCAATAAAACATTTATTTTCTGTTTTTCTTTACAATTGAGAAGAGATTGTCATTAAGAATTTGTTTTTCATAGTAGATGGTGTCAACATCCCACGCAACTTCTTCACGATAATCGCGCGTACAAGCGTATACCGTTGAAAAACCTCCACAAACCAGGTCTTTTGATATATACTCTAAAGACATTCGAGGAAATATAGTTTTGAGCGCAGTTCCTAACTGAATGCTCATATGATTAATAACTTCAATCTCGTTGTTAATTGCTTTAAACTTGAAGACTCTATTTTCAATCACTTGGCACAGCTAAATAGTTTGTTCTTTATGTTAAAATCAATTAAAAATAATTTACTTTCTACACCCTCAATATCTAAATAGTGGAATGTGTGCTCTATCCATTTTTAAATAAACAAACTATGAATTCAATTTCAATAGGGAATAACAAAATAGGTTCTAGTACCTTGATTGGAACGTTGGTAATAAATATAAACATACGACAGGAGGAAAATGCCTGAAAAACTAGTTATTTCAAAAGGTATGACAATCTAGCAGCTCAAATTAAAGTCGAGTCCTTTCAGATTTCGATGCCGATTTAGCTGGAAAAAACAAATCCCTTAAACATTTATATGTTGGAAGAAATTTTGCTACTATTAAACCATTGCAAGTACGACATCTTTACCAAAATAGTCTGGTTTAGTATAGGTAATTGCTTTCAAACCACTACTAACCTATCGGTGATTTATTTTGAATCAGTGATAACTACGTTATAACTTGGAGGTAGGTTAGGTTTAGACACGTTAGGACGAGTCCTGGCATTTGCTGTTGACCTGTAAACGGGGTAGCCTCGGCCTCCACCTTGGCTTTAGTACCATTCTAATAGAAAATTAGACGTGAATTGCTTTGAATACGCCAGATTTGAAAGGAGAGTATTTACACACGCTTACTTTTCTGTGATTGTATTTTGAAACTAAGTACTGGTATTTGATTCCGTTTGAGCTGTCAAATCTTTGTTCCTTTTGTAAGTGTAACTCTACACCCGTATCAGTCCTTTTCCAGTAAAAATCCGGGGATAAGACGTTACCGATCCAAACCTCTACTTTATCCGTTATACTATGAACTTGACACATCTTCATTTAACAATGATAAAACTCTACCTCAACAACTCTTTGAATGACGTCACAATTGTAGAAGATTTAACCCTTGGCAATGTACGTTTAAAGCTTCCATTCGTCTCTTATCAATGACGTCACAAATACAATTCTTCAAATGACGTCAAATTCTGTGGGGGGGAATTTCTTCTCGCCATCTTACGTAATAAGTTGTTGGGGTACGGCACTTTATGGCTATAGTTTTCACCCGCAACTCTGACTGACTGTAGTTTATCTATCAAAGATTTACAAGGGTCTCTGCGACTTTCTTCAGCCGTTAATGGATCTAAGCGGTTAGGTTTAGACACGTTAGGACGAGTCCTGGCATTTGGTGTTGACCTGTAAACGGGGTAGCCTCGGCCTCCACCTTGGCTTTAGTACCATTCTAATAGAAAATTAGACGTGAATTGCTTTGAATACGCCAGATTTGAAAGGAGAGTATTTACACACGCTTACTTTTCTGTGATTGTATTTTGAAACTAAGTACTGGTATTTGATTCCGTTTGGGCTGACAAATCTTTGTTCCTTTTGTAAGCGTAACTCTACACCCGTATCATCTCTTATCAATGTCGTCACAGCTACAATTGTAGAAGATTTAACCCTTGGCAATGCACGTTCAAAGATTCCATTCGTCTCTTATCAATGACGTCACAACTACAATTGTAGAAGATTTAAGCCTTGGCAATGTACGTTTAAAGTTTTTATCGTCTCTTATCTATGACGTCACAGTTGTAGAAGAGACTGACTTTTAATTACCATTAAAAACAATACCATAATCCAAATAAACTCCTTGAAAAAAGGTTAAAATTTTGAGTCAAACTAAATATTACAATGGATTGCGCAACTTTCAGCCTATCATTAACCCTTGGCCATGTACGTTTAATAAATTCTCGTCTCTTATCAATGACGTCACAAATACAATTGTAGAAGAGACTGACAGGTGTTTTCCCGCCAATGACGTCACAGATACAGTTGTAGACAGGACTGCCAGATACCCGCGCAATGTTTTCCCGCCAGGGGGCGCGCGAGTTTTCCCGCGAGGGGGCGCAGCCGCCAGGGGGCGCGCGGGGGCCCGCGAGTTTTCCCGCGAGGGGGCGCGCGCGAGTTTTCCAGGGGGCGCGCGCGAGTTTTCCAGGGGGCAAGCGCGAGTTTTCCAGGGGGCGCGCGCGAGTTTTCCAAGTGGGCGTGGCGAGAGGGCATTGACACTGTGACCTTGACATTCTACACCTACACTCTACACCTACATTCTACACCTACGGAGGTACGAAGTGTAGCCCTATACTACTAACAATGTCGGAAGCGGAAAGCCCGCGAAGCCAAGGGTGAGGGAAGAACGGATGCAAAAACTAATCCAAACGTATCAATAATTACTTCAATCCCCCTACCTCTACGTACCCGAAAAATCCAGAGACTCATGTTTCTGAAACCAACACGTGGTGCGAGCTTACTACGAGTGAGCCTGAAACCACTCCTCCTTGTAAAAAGAGTTTAGAAACTCTCGGGAAGCCGTCCATTGTCCCATGCAATGAACGAAGCCACGCACGACCAAAGGTGCCCATCAGGCTAGGCACCTGGACTGGTACCGCGTACATTGACACGTGCTCGGACGTCACGGTCATGGCCAATGACGTTTTCAAAAAGATTAAGCCTCCAAATTTAGTTCTCGAACACATTTCAGAATTAGAATTAATGGCCGGTAACCTTTCCCAGTTCGAGGCCTTAGGTAGAGCTACCTTCTTTGTTAAAATACAAGACAGAACTTGGAAATGGAAGTTTATTGTTGTTCAAAACTTAGGGGCGGGTCTCCTTTTGGGATTGTGTTTTAGCATCCATACTTAATTACACGCTAGGCCCCACAATCATACCTTCACTTTCAGAGATGAGGGGGTGGAATTCCCCCTTGTCGAGTATCAAACTACCTTTGGCGCCAAATATTGCGGGGTAGTTGACGATTCCCCAAGCCAGATAGGAGATCGTTGACTACACAAAACGAAACCCTTTTGATCGACGCATCTCCTCCGCAGCTAAATGAGATAGCGTTAACAGAGGAAGAAATCGAAGGAGAAAGCAGTATTAAGAAGAGGTATTTACTGGAAAGGCAGGTCGCACTAACGTGGTTCGTCACGATATAAAACTGACAACAAATGTTCCATTCAAATCGCGCCCTTTACCTTTATCCCCGCCTAAGCGTGCTATAGTTGAGTCCCAAATTTAAAAAATGCTCGTGGAGGGAATTATTAGAAAAAGCAATTCTCCTTACTACTCCCCAAATCTTTTAATAAAAAAGAAAAGACCAAAACAGGTCGAAAATAGCGAAGTGTCCGACTCCATAGCGGAACCCGAATTAGACAAAGGGGAAGGGTTAGAATCACCACCGGTAGATTTTCGCTTTTGCGGGGACTTCCGGAAATTAAATTCAATAACAATCCCAGATGTTTACCCAATACCCCTTATAAGGCAGCAATTAGATCGACTTTAGGGATCAAAATATTTTTCGGTTTTAGATCTAAAGGATAGCTTTTGGCAAATTGAGCTGGAGGAACACGCGAAACACTACACTGCATTCGTCACGCATAAAGGCCTTTTCGAATTCAATTTCCTACACTTTGAGTTAATTAATGCCCCAGCTACATTTCAGAGATGCATGGAATTTATCTTTGAAGCTTCCCTTACAAAAACTAGCGAAATTTATCTCGATGATCTCTTGGTTCGATTAGTAACCGTTTCGTCACATATTAAAGACGTAGAACACGTGCTCACACGCTTAAAGGAGACGGGCTTAACCTGTGAAAAGGAAAAATGCCTTTTCATGCAGCTACAGGTGCTATACCTAGGATTCAAAGTTAGTTCTAAAGGTATTGAAACCGATGAAACCAAAACCCAAGCGATTAAACACTTTCCTCGCCCTAAGATAATAAAAGAGGTTAGATCATTCCTGGGCATGGTTGGGTGTTAACGGGAGTTTATCCAAAATTTCTCCGACTTAGCCCTACCACTGACGAATTTAACGGCACATCCTCCAAGCTTCAATGGACTGAAGATTGCGAGATGAGCTTCAATAGTCTAAAAGACATTGATAGAGCCGCCCATTCTTTGCTACCCTGATTATTCACTACCGTTTTTCTTAAGCACGAATGCGAGTCTAATAGGCTTAGGCGCCATCTTGTATCAGGTAGATTCGAATAACAAAGAGCGCGTAATATCGTTCGCTAGCAAAAATTAAAAGATGCAGAAACCCGCTGTCACGCGACTGAACGGGTGTTGCTGGCTGTAGTGTGGAGCGCTAACAAATTCCGCCATTATTTAGATTGCGTTGCCTTTACTTTAATCACTGATAATAGCGCGCTGCAATGGCTTGCTAAATTGAAAAACGCCTCATCTTAACTCACCAGATGGCTAATGAACTGCAAAAGTTCAACTTTAAAGTCGAACATCGGAAAGGGAAGGATAACGTCGTAGCGGATGCATTATCCCGCAGCCCTATTGATACCAATGACCACTTCTTAACCGAATCTATGCGTTTTAAAGAAATTTGCAGTCATATTGATAGACCCGCGTTATCCTCTCCTGGCGTTAGTGCCATATCCGCCGAAGACGACTTTTGTTCCCCAATTAGGGAATTGCGTACCTTGGCTCAGGCCCAAGATAAGGATCCCTCCATTTTGGCGTTTAAAACCTATATCTTGAGAGGCGCCCTACCCACGGTTTAAAAATTAGGGCGAAAAGTCAAAAGTAAGGCACCCAGTTATTGCGTGTCCGATGTCATACTTTACAGGCTAATTGAAACTCGTCCTTGCAGACACGACGCTAAACTCGCTCAACCAATCGCGTGGCGACCCATCATTCCTCCCTCTCTGCGTTTAAGCGTCCTTCGTGAACTTCATGATGACCCCACAGCAGGGCACCTCGGTGTTCAACGTACCCTATGGCGATTTCGCAAAACTGTTTACTGGGATACCATGGGCTCGGATTGCGCGCGTTGTGTCGGTTCCTGCGATATTTGTCAAAAGTTCAAATACGACAATCAGAAACCCGCAGGCCTCCTACAAACAATCAAGCCTACGGAAACTTGGGAGGTAATTTTTGGCGACCTGATGGGACCGTTTCTCGTTAGTTCTAAACGGAATACGTTTTAGCTCGTCATTGTCGACAATTTCTCGAAATATGTCGAACTATTGGCTTTGCGCGCAGGGACCTCCATCGCGAAACGTCTTACGGAAGAAGTCTCTCCTCGATATAGCGTCCCTCGTTACCTAATAGTTGATAACGGTAGCCAATTCGACTCTAATTACTTCCTAGAGGTTTGCTATGACTGGGGGGTAAAAGTACGCAACACCACTACGTACCACCCCCAAGCTAACCCCACAGAACGGGAAAATCGCACGATTAAACCCATGATTGCAGCCTATGTAGAAGGTCCACACCAGAAATGGGACGAGAGCCTCTCAAAATTAGCACTGGCGCTGCGTCCTCAACCGGATACAGCCCCTATTATATGCTCACGGGTCGTGAAATGAAGTTACCGTTACAGATGATATTATCTAGGGTGGGTCAGACAGCAGAACCCACTCCTTCCGCTCATATCACTAAAATAGTGGAACGAAATTAAATTATAAAAACTAATGTTCTAGCCGCAAGGGAACAGGCACATGTTAAGAAAAGACCAATTATGATATGTCTCACAGGCACGTTGAATACACCATTGGCCAACAGGTTCAAGTCAAGACGCATACGTTATCAAACAAAGCCGCTCGCGTAACCAAAAAGTTATCTGAACGGTATGATGGCCCTTTTGAAATTCAGAGTCAACTTTCTGACGTCAATTACGTTCTCGCTGAACGTAAAGGCTCCAAACTCGTACCAAAGTGCACGTACCACGTGCAAAACATTAAGCCCTATCTGTCGCGGGACTTCAACTCTGTCGCTGGTTCCTTAAAGAAACCTTTAATCCAACACCCTGTGGCACACATTGTTCAGACAGCGATAATGACCTTCCCGAGTCAATCGCTACGACAAAACCCAAACGTAACCCAAAATCCATAGCTCGTTATCCGGCTTAGGTGTGGTTTCTCGTTCTAAATTTTCATTGTATACTCTAGAAACATTTGTATAGTTTTAAGTTCCGCTGATTCAAGCATTCATATTTGTGTAATACCGCCTTACGTGTAACGAATATGTATTGTATATTTTTTGGGTTTTGTATTATTCAATTCGATTTCACCTCTTTGATGTCTTTAACTAAATATCGGCACCCTTAGGCGGGGGTATTGTAACGCCATGAATTGCCCAAAAACCCCAAAGAAAACTTTCCTACTCAAACTGTAAAAGAAGAGGACTCATGGTAGTTTTCCATACGAAAGTAAGGGGACGAGCCCGTGGCTTACAAAGAGCGATACGATCGCTCTTTGGGAAAACCCTGAAGAGGACCTCCCAAAAGAAAGGTCCTTCGAAAGGGTAGATTTTGTTTAGAAAACGAAATGAGAGGTTCTCGTAAAAGTTCGGCTTCATGTAATTTATTTTTCTCTTTTAAATAAAACTTTATTATTTTCTTTAATGTTATCTAAAGAAAATAGTTATTTTGTAAGCGCTAGGCTTAAACGTCCCCAAACGCTAAACGCCTAACTAATCTCGCTACATGGGTAGATTTAATCTCAACCAAGTATAGTATTTTTAAAATTTATTTGAGTTTCAATCCAAAAATGGTTCTATATTTTTGAAAAATTATCTGTCATATCGGTAAAAAGGGTTTCGATTGCTTAAAGCCTTACAATTAGTCATTCTTAAAAATCACAACTGAAAAGTTTCCTTGGATAGAACGTGTCTTCAATTTTTTTGGTTCAACTTCGCGTAAATTCCGAGTATTCCACCAATGAGCAAACGTTTCGGAAATGGTCTTTGATAAGGTTGCTTCGAACTAACAGAAAGAGGTTTGCTTTTTTTTAAGATCAGACCAGACGTACCATGATATAACCAACAAACACACCCTGCATATAAAAGACAAAAAGACCCGGTGATCTCTTCTTCCATGGTATAACTTGGACGTCATTTTGATAACGTGATTGTCAGAAACAACATTTAATTGAAGGTTAAAGGCAAATATGAAGGGAATACTAGCTACCAAGATTATCACCACTCTAATTAGCTAGATTCGCACTAAAGAAAGATCGGAGGTTAAAAGGCGAGGTTGCTCCTGCAGCGCAACGGCTTCGGGCCGATTAGTCAGTTGGCAGTCTACCCAATTTTAAAAAGAGTGTTACATAATGGGTCATGTGGAAGGCCTGTGCCGAATCAAAATGTGGCACCCGCCAAACAGTCAACCAACTTTTTTATCTCTAAGAAAAACAGACCCTTGTCCTTTTCTTGGGACAGCGCTGATTTCATTCAAAAATGTAATTCAAAATCTTTACTTTCTTAATTAGCAGCAGCCGAAGCGTCTTTACTTTTATTTCATTCTCTATATCATTAAAACTAATAACCAAGATGTGAATAGGCCATTTCGGTATTACGCGCAGCGCCATTCCCCGTCGTAGTGGAGCCCGTCTTTTTATAATTGAACGTTCAGCATTGAAAAAATGCAATCATTAATATGTTGTTTCCTCTTTGTCAATTAAATTTTAACCCGTTATAAAAGTTTACTTTGCTTAAATAAATTTAAACAGTATCAAAAACCGCGAATTATTTTTGGTTGTCTTTATTTTTCCACAAATACATTTTGTAAATATTTATTTTCTCCCAAATACATTTAGTAATTATTTATTTTCCCACCAATACATTTAGTTATTATTTATTTTCCCACAAATACATTTAGTAATTATTTATTTTCACACAAATACATTTAGTTATTTATTTATTTTCCCACAAATACATTTAGTAATTATTTATTTTCCCAAAAATACATTTAGTAATTATTTATTTTCCCACAAATACATTTAGTAATTATTTATTTTCCATTTATTTCTTAGAATACATCAATAAATATCTTTGTAGTAATTTATATATCTCGTTAACAAATTCATACGCGTATATTCGATTTAAGAGTCATCGCGGTTTTACAAAAATATTAGTAATTCCAATATTCTAAGTAATTTTAGTAGTATATACTATTAACTTTGGATTCCCTAATTGGAACGCACTATCACTAGGTCATGCAAATTTTTGGAAATTTTGAAAAAGACTGCTTTCATTCGCCGACAGAAGAATTTGTTTACAGTTACAATTATTGTAAGAACTTCTATTTTGTTTCACTCTGAACTTTGGTCAGTTGAGTATTTGCCGAAGATTGCGTTAGCTATTTACACGCTATTATAGAAACTTTAGCTTAACTTAATTAAATAAACTTGGTTTCATTCGCAAACGACAATAAATGAAGTAGACCCTAGCTTAGTATCACCAAACGTGGATGAGGGCAAAGTTTGAAAGTGGCCAGAAGTCGCGAGGCATCAGAGTTTCGCCATGATTGGCCGTTGAATCGGCGTAGCTATATTAGCCTTAGTCACTCCCTAAAAGTAGTCTTTGTGCTAGTTCGCAGTTACCGTCGTCTGCTATTGTGTATGCTAAACTGAATTCGGTCGAATGCGGCCTCGCTACAAGTCTTAAAATTTGTAATCTTTGCTTACGGGTGGTGTACAATTTTGATGTGTCATTTAACCATGAAGATACCTATGCTTTGTGCAAATAAATACTAGTCTGAACCGACTCTTAGCCATGTTTTTGTTCGGATCAAAATCGTTTTAAATCAGTTTCTGGTTTAAAGTTCCGTTGCGAGGGTTTTCTTTCCTACAATCTTCGTTTAAGCTTAATGATGTGCAGTGGTTCTCGAAACTGGAATCTTGTCAGTATCTCGACGGTGAAGACGAAAGAAGCGACTCCAAGCATTGCCGCCCACAATCGGAACTTGGCTTCAATGTCGTTGAACCCGAGTACGTGGACTTCATTCTCAGCCCACGAATGTTGAGGTTCCAATTCGAAGTGAAAGTCTCTTTCGAACACGCGGTGAAATGCTGTGATTTGGTCGGTTTCCACGAAAGTCCGCAATCTGCAATCGTAAATGGGTGAGATACTTTAATTTTTCAATTCAGTAGCTTAAATCAGGTTGCAAAATTTGTCCGCGTGATTAACGCTGACTTTATTTGATAGTGTCAAGGTACACACGATACTTTTGGCCGAAACTTGAAAAATGATATTCCCCAAAGATTTCAAGTGTATTATGAAGAGTTGACGATAATTATACCGATTTCGAATAAAATACGCGAGTTACTAAATGAATTCGGGTGGATTTCACTACGCATCGGTTCCGCGAGCAATAACGTAACGCAATACGAAGCTCTTGAACTCGCCATTACGCGCTCGAGAGAAGTTGTATAATAATTAGCATTTTTTCCAGCTTTATTAGACAATGCGCGTGAACGCCAGTTGAGGTATAGAATTATGAAAGAAGACTCAAGTAGCACGAAAACGCAGACTATTCGTGCATTAAGAAAGTGAACGAACCTTTGGTTGATGTTCTTCAGAGCTTTCGGATTCATTGTTTCATTGTCAACTGGGAGCACTAGCGGTTGTTCCAAGTACTTGGCCGAACCAAGATGATAATGCGATAGTTTCAGCATTGCGTCATCGAAGTGCATCATAAAGGCCATCTGGAAAAAAAGTATATTTGCAAACCATATGTCCTTTCTTGACTGTAGGTCTCCCGTTTCAAAGCGTTCTGCTCGCTGATGCCAGAGAGTTTTCATGTCATCGTCAGTCTGTTAGAATTAAAATTTTATTAATGGACTTTAGGAATGAGATTAAAGTGTACAAAAATCTCCACCGATTGTTTAACACAATCTTCTATTAAGTCAGAAATTGAAACTTCGACGTCGGGTACTTTCAATAAATCAGGAATTCCGTTAATGTTCTCTATTTTCTGAGACGAGAAATTTGCTTTCAAGACTCCATTGAATAAATTGACGAAGACCACTACTATCAAGAAGTAAACTCCAACGCTGAAGCGAATCGCCAGTGACAAAGGAATGTCGAAGCCTGCACCGACACAAACCAATTGAAAAAGACTGAGTGGTTGAAAGCACTGTTCATTTACTTCACTGTACTGGACGTGTAGGTGTGTCTGTGTCTGTGTGCTGCATTCTTACAACCAAGGGGACCGCGTTCGCAGTTTGCAAATCGAAGCAAACGTGTTCGCAAATTCAATACCACATTGATAGTTTAAGAAAGTTCGAAAAAGTTGTATTTCACTACCTTACCTATTCCGCGTTTAATAGTTGCTTTAAAGTATAAGGGCGCTTTTTTTAGAACTCCGCATTATGTCTCCATGTTATGAACGCCATTACTCTCGAAACTTTTGTGTTAAATCTTATTATATCCACAACTTCGTTTATAAATAATCGTTTATCCACTAATTTACGGAAAATGGATATAAAGGGTTATTTTTTCTTTTCTTTTGATTGGATGTATTTTTAACTTTGGGCGTCCATCATAGATGGCATGCAAACTTTATAGATTTATACGGCATCTTTCGTGTTTAGTGTTTTCGCGTGCGACGGTGCGAGACAGGCAAGGGGGGGCTCACGCTCCCTTCGAAATTTTTTCTCTCTCAAACAATTCGCTTGTGTGACGTCACACTAGACCACCGCGGCTCTGCTTGGCATAGGAATCAGGGCACGCTCTTTAAAATTTTGTAACTAACTGCCCCTTAATTTCTAAAATTTGAAAAGCCCGACCCGGCCCGGCCGGATAAATAGACGAAGAAAAAAAATCCGCCTGTAAGTTGTTTTCCCTCAGTAGTACTGGATTTTTGTATTGAAATCAGTTCGGTTCGGTTCATATTATTCTCGATTCTACTTGAAATCCTTCAACTACGAAGTTTTCATTTTATAATATTTAGTTGTCGTCTGCTTAGAGTCCTCGTTGTTATCAGCAACGCAGTTAAGGCTTAGCACCTTTTATATTGTTATTTAAGTTGTTAATTACCAGTTTCAAATATGAGGCTAAGCCTCGGTCACACCAGCTTACAGCTCTACAACACTCATGAGTATATTATAATCCTACGAAAAGAGTCGTGACCCTTCTGCTTTATTCAGAAAAATACATAAAACCTAATTTCCTGCCTGGTCGGAAAATGTTTTTGACGGCCAACTTGTCATAGAGTTATTAGTATAAAATTATCTACTAAGTTTCCCGCATATTCTGACGAATCATGAAGGTCCACACTTTTGAGCCTCTCGAGACGGTGTGTATTGCGGTAAAAACAACAAATAGGCGAATATTTTTCTTGGTCTATTGTTCGACTCTGGAGACTCTACCTTTTCCCAAAATGGCTCCGAAATAAAGAAAGAGTTTCTGAGCAGCGAAGGACATCATTGATCCTGGAATTCCCTTGACTTGCTTGTGAATGATGTCAACCATCGTTAAGACTCCCATGACGCAAAGCAACCCGCTCCAAATCTGAAAAAAAAGTGTTTTCAGAGAAGCAACGATTAAGAATTACTTTGTAAATAAATAGATGGCTCTGAAGCAAAGGGATTAACCTTAACATCACCGGCACTAACGACAGAGTTCTTCAATACACTTCAAATACTTAAAGATATACATTCTACATATTTACACGAAGACAAAACTCTACATATTTACACGAAGACAAAACTCTACAAATTTACACGAAGATAAAACTCTACATATTTACACGAAGACAAAACTCTACATATTTACACGAAGACAAAACTCTACATATTTACACGAAGACCAAATTCTACATATTTTATATACACTCCATTCTACATCATTATTTTGAAAGAAAGATTTTACACGAACTGCAGATAATTGGAACTGAAGGAAAATGCTTTCCCAAAATTGAAACTCGTTCCTCGACAACTAAATCTGATTGGCTGGAGTAGTTAGATATTTCTTAACTCTAATTTTTACGTTACGTTTGGTCATAGCTTACATGTAGGGAACGATTTCGAAATCGCCGTGTAATCATGTTACACCAAAAGTCTGATAAGACTTTTATGAAGTCTTATCAGATTTTTGGTTACATCACCCGATAGCTGGAGGATCCTAGCGGCCCACAAACTAAATGATATGTTTATTTCATGAATTAAAGTTAAGTAATTAAGATAAACAAAGGGTGTTGTTCTTCGCATTTAATTCTGACACCCACAATTGCAATGCTAATCATGTAAAGCTAGTTCACAAACTTAGCTTACACTTAGAGATCTGAAATTACCCTAATTTTTAACAAGTCACGAAAAAACATTTACATATCAGCTAGGTGTGGTTGGGAGTGGGGAGGGCGTGTTGGTTTCGTATGAGCTTATTTAGTACAGTATTCGTGTTTTTTAACTCGTTTAGGTAATATTCGGTTGAGGTACAATAAGGTCTTACCACACATAGCTGAAAAGGTCTTTTCGTCTACCCAACATACGTAGCCTAGCCTTCACTCATAGTGCCCTTTCCGCCTAAAAATGAATCTTTCACTCTAGCTACCTTGCCCGCATTCCCTATCCCCCTCCCCGCGTTAACCCCAAACACCGGAGTAAAGATAAAATTTTTTTAATTTGAAACGCTTTCAACAAATGGGCTTCGCTACAGCCGTCCATCAAATTAAACCAAATTGGAGGGTTGCCGCGATATAAAAGGGTGAATTCTTTGACGATACCAATGTTGTTTACTAATACTCCCAAGAGCCGGGCCCGCAAACAAAAGCCCCAATGTAATTTTTTTTATCGAAATTCTTTGCTTAATCGGTATCTAGCCTCACTTGTTCCTGGCGTACCCCGGCCACAAACACGCAAACAAACACACGTACAGATCATCAGTGCAAAGCAAGGTCCGCTTACATAACCACACCTAGCAAAATTACCTGTAAGTTAGCTATTAAAATTATGGAATAACAAAAATAACCGTAATTTATGGTATTTTATATTAAAACAGGCTTATTACCGTGGTAATTTACGTAATTTAGCGGTAAACGTTTTAAAATTACGGTTAATTACGTCGTACTCTCTATACTTACACCAACGGAAATAGTTTTTAAATCTTCGAAGGCTCCGACTGGAGCAGCGTTGAACGTCAGATTTTTGGCAGACAGTAATCTTTGATGGGCGTACGTGAATGGCACCGTCAATGTTGTGTACTTATATTTTCGCATTGCTAATTCGTAACTGATTGGAATTGCTGTCAGGTCCCCATTCTGGAAATGCGTATCAGGAAAACAGTTTGTAGTTGGCCCTTAATGGGAGCATGAAGGGTTGAAACAAGTTGAACACATTCGCTTCAAAATTATACAGTGAAATGAAAAAAGGTTAATGAAAAATAACGCCTTGCTTTTAAACGATTTTCATGTTGCCTGAAATGTATTGTCGACCATTTTCACTCTGAATTTCCTAGCAATGCTCGACCATCCATTTTAAATTGGCCTTGTCAAGAAAACTATAGTGCTCTCTGCAGGTTGAGAAGATTTCACCGCCCTCGACGAGTTTTGGCGGAGAACGTTTCGTCAGTGGAACACGATCTAACACGCTACTACGTCTCACATGTTACGTATTTGACTTATTTAAACTTTGCGGATCAAATTGTTTTGTATTACTCATCGCTAGGGGTCGCTAACGAACTAGTCAAAGCAGTATCATCGTGGTTGTTGTTTCTCATTCTTAATTAGTTAAGAGTGAAAGAAACCTAGCTAACGGTAATAGTTAGTATAGGGCGCTGTCGGTTAGCTGTGGCATAGGGGCTAGCCACCACCCCTCTATGCATTTTAAAGGCGTTAGATAAGTGGCCATAAGTCGCAAGATGACTTGGTCCAATTAGCTTATTATAAAAGAACGTAAAAACACATGAGGACCATCGCTCGGTCGAATTTTTCAGAGCAAGAAAGAGCAATTCTCTGGCAGTTTTTGAGATCAGTGGAAAACGCGACTCAGGGCGAGTGTTGCACACGGTTTCCCAGTGACGGACACTTAATGTTCTAGTGCAGTCGGTGGACATCGCTTTTAAGTTTACCCAGTTCCTCCTTTCAACCCTTCAAGCACTTTTTAAAGCCTAATCAATCAGCGAAGTGAGAATATAATTTTTCAATTCACACGTAAGTGCAATATTTGAGCGCTAAGTTTTTTAGTCAAGGCGTTAATTGTTGCAATTTCGACATCAATAGCGCGCTCTGGTTACATATTCTCGTAGCGAGATTTTCCGGAAGTTAAAGACAGCCTGCGTAGCGGGAGATGCGCAAATTTTCCTCTCTTATCTGGATTAGGCTTGCTTGGCACACAATGAAACCGAGGGTCGGGGGCACTTATTTCACACTTAGGGCTAAAATGTTTAATTTGTAGTGACAAACCTTCATGAAATCTCCATAAAGATCATTCACAATGTACCTTAAAATATAAACTCAATTAGGAAAGCGACTTTTACAACACCAAGAGCAAAACCAAGGGGGAGTACCAAACTATAAACCTTGACCAAATTTCATCGAAAATCAAGTTTGCTAAGGGTGGTTTTAGAATCCATGAAAAGAATCTGACTTTTTGGTGAGAAACACTAAATTTTCCCATAGAGATAACGTAGAATTTTTTTACAAGTGAGGGTAAAATAGAAACCGTTATGAAGACAAGTCACGTAAAAAGTTTCCGTATTAGCTACGTGTGGTTGAGTGTGGGGGGGAGCGTGTTAGTTTCGTATGAGCTAATGTAATACATTATTCTTTTTTTCTAACTCGCTACGTTAATATTCGAGATGTCACAACAGTTGGGGTACTTTAAGTTCTTAAGTTCTTACCACGCCTAGCTAAAAAAATCTTTTCGTTTTTCCAGCCTCCACACACAATCCACAAACAAACACACTCGCGGATCATAACCTGAAGTATCTTTCGTAGCTAAAAACGATTTACTCCCATTTAACCCAAACCGTTTCTCCCAATTCCCATATCTCCCAATCCCATTTGACCCAACACTATGTCTTTTCTCCCAATTTCTTTTGTCCCAATTCAGCATAAAACATATGTTAAAAGTCAGATTAATTAGGCCAGATAAGTCGATCTCTTTGAGCGTTAAAGGATTGGCTGGATGAACCAGATGTCGACTTCTGTAAAAGGATGACTTCGCTGAATAATGGGAAGGCAATGCTTCCCTGCTTCCCGTATATGATCTTCACGATCTGTTCCTTCTGCCACCGTGATAATTTGTGCACGAACTTTCTCGTGGATCTAGCAGAAAAATATAATACATTTAAAATAACACTTCACATTAATTGGTAGGAAAAATTATTTAACCTAACCCAACCTAACCTAACAGTAACGTTTTGGAAAAGGCATATTATTGGAGAAGTCAATGAAGCTAAACGTCAATATTTTGGAAAACGCGTAACATTGTTAAATGATTTATAAAATATTACTAATCTAACATAACCTAACCTAACCTAATCTAACCTAACCTAACCTAACCTAACCTAATCTAGAGGTTTTTATCCAATCGTCTTCCATTTCAATAAACGAATGAACCTCTAACTCAACTAAAGCTTATATATAAGGTAATATTAAAAAAGTCAAAAAAATACTCTAATAATTTGCCTAATCGCATTAAAAATAATCGAAGTCGTTTTGAAAGCAGTCCTTTGCAGCATAAAAAATTAGACGAAACCATTCGATTGGGAGAAATGAGAATTGAATAGTTTGGGATAAAAATTCCGATTGGGAAATATAAGATTGGGAGAACTGGGAATCGGAAAGTTTGGAATAAAAATGTATTTTGGGAAACACAGAATTGGGAGAAATGGGACCATACCGCTAAGATTTGATTACAACAACCGATTGAAGGGCCAACGACAACTATAATAAATAACAGCAACACAGCCATTATAAATAATGAGTGCGTGATAACTATTTATTTTTGAGAAGACGTAACCTTAAATTTCATAAGCAACAAACCGTTAATCATAGACTTAAATACGTTAAAGCGGTGAATTTAATTCCTGTCAGTAGCGTTTTTCGGTATCGTTTTGCTTCCGTAAATTTTACGGTAATTTCTTAGATTGTACGGACAAGATTAAGTTTGTTTTTGCTTAGACGCGTATTCGAGGCAATTATTAACAGCTGAGAATTGTACTCCACTTCCATTTGCTCTTGGTTAACGGTTACCTGGCATACTTTACCGGAGATGTTTATTATTTTCAAATACGTAATAAACCATTCTTTGGACAGAGTATTTAGGTAAATCCCAAAGCGGCTAGGAAATTAAAATTTGTTATAGAACTAAATCTTATTTTAAAAATTTAAATTTCATTCAAATAAGGGGATTAAATTTAATACGCTATCATAAAATTCACAACTATAGTCTGGAACGCGGAATCTCAATGCGCAATTTCTTCAAACTCAAAAATCTCCGATGCACTATTTCGACAATCTTACAGCGTCAAGTTAACGTCACAAAGAACACTATCTGTACAATATTCACAACTAAAACGTTTGCAGATATTAATAACTTACCTTTTCAAAGAAACTGGATACGCTTACGTTATAGACCTCTTCTTCCATATTTTAAGCAAATAGAAGCCCCTTGTCGAACAGCAAATTTATGCTAAACTTGAATACGTAAAATGAATCTACAGCCTGTCCTCACCAGGAGAAATCAAAACGAGTTTTACCGCCGGAATCGACTGAAGAGTCCAAGTAAAACTGCTCATTTTACTGTTATCATTATCCTTAGTAGTGTTTCGACAACAGTTAGTTAAAACGTTCATTTCTAGTCACGAAAACAGACTTGGATTAACAGCACCAAACGAGGAGCTCGTCACTCTCAGATTACCGCTCCACCTATTAAAGCATAGCGCGTTATAATTATAGCGCTGTCAAGAGTAGGCTTTAAAAATTAGGCGTCATCATTTTTGTAAAAAATAACGAGGGAGCAGACTTGTTCACTTATTACGCTGAGTGGCTTGCCCCTCGACGGCAAGTTGGAATAATTACTTTTTGAAATGATGTCATATACGAGAAGCAATCACGGAGTGTTATTAAAGTCAATATAGAGTCCGCTTTGTTTCGCACGCACATTTGCGATATCAAAACCTTAAAACTCGACAGCGTTACGACGCCATGAAGTTAAAATGTTCATTTCTAAAGGCCCGTTTACAATCAAGACTTTTTGATAAGAAAGTAAGTCTTTGCGTCAAATGCAATGTTCAGTCAAAGGCAGGAACACAAAATGTAGATGGTTTTCAAACATGCTTCAAATTCAGTTCGAGAAACGGATATCTAAAAGAGTTAAGATATTTGTTTCTCATTTTCTTTAAGTTTTAACCGCTCAAAGTGAAAGTAATTGAGTTACGCCCTCTTTAGTCAATTTTATTCATTTGATGCTTGTTTGAAAACGATCCGCGTTGCGGCTTTTCGATTTCGTCAAAAGCTCGAAAGGAAAGGCCAAAGGCAAAGAGCTTGGAAAAAGTTGACTTAAAATGGCCCTTAATTTAGAGACACGGATATAATCTCTATTTACTGTCAAAAATTTGCAATAATGGCTTTGGTAATGATGGTTCAATATTAGGAAAAATAGCTAGCATATCGGTAATTAAAGTTTCGATTGCTTAAACCTTAGATCTTACTGGGCGGAAAAATCAGAACGAAATACGGTGCAAGGAAGTTCGACCGAAATATTTCACGCCAATTGCATGACGGAATTGCCGTTCAGTTTGACAGAACGTGTTTGATATTTTTCGGTAGAAGTTGGCGTAAATTCTGGGTATTCCACCAATGAACAAACGTTTTGGAAAAGGTCTTTGAGCTAAAGGAAACAAGTTGGGAAACCAAACTTCATACTGGTTTGTATGTATAAGGAACAGTTATTGATTGATATAACTTTTTTTGTATCGTATTAACTGTTTTGAAAGAATTCCAAAGAACTACAATTCGGGCCCTCATTGTATGGTTAAAAGTTCAAAGAGATCCATTCAATAGTTTATTTTATGAAAAAATAAAGTTTCTAAGGGTGGTATTCACTTCAATAAATATAAACGAAAAACTCGAAATTTTTCCATAGAAATAACATGGGAAAATATTTTACAATTAACCTTTTTGTGGCAACCGTAATGCTATAACTAGGGTCAGCTGCCCTAATTTGGAACAGCTCTAATTTGGAACACTTTTCTTAAAATCGTCATAACTTAAGTTTGAGAGCTTCAAATGAATATTTGAGAGGCTCATTTGGAAGAATGAACATCCCTCTATCCATAACACACGGCCTCAAGACTCTATCATAAATTGCAGAGAAGATACATGCATAATTAGACAACCTCATATTTTGCAAAATTTATTTTTTCCAAAATGAAGGGAAAGTTCTCCCATGGGTCTCGGGAATTAAGATTTCACGGCCAATGGGGAAAACATAGGCTTACGAAAACGATTCCATTGAAAACTTCGGATATTTCTCTTCAAATTAAACACTTTAAACGCCAGGTTAGGCCCAAAAATTATTGAGAAAACTCGAATAGAAAATATGTCATAATTTGCCTAAAATGGAACACTCCGAAACTCGGAAATTTACTCAATCTTTTTACATCCATAACGAATGTTTTACTCACTAAAGTACAACAAAAAAGACCTTAGAAGATGCGATGATTCAATACCTGTTTAATAATTTTGGTCCCGTAAGCGTAGATTAAGATGCGGAAAAGATACGGGAATTATTATCCCAGTATCCAGATTTAGTCATAAACGTGATGCCAATTTTAGCTGATTTAGCATGTTTCGCCTAGTGATATTGGGTTTCAAACACCGTATCATGACTCACTTGATGTAAAATGTAGATTCGACACAATTACGCCACAAAAACATAACAGTATAGGTTACTTTGATCTAACTCGGTAATTATTTCATTCGAAATACCGTTAGAGTGCATTTAATTTACAATGTTTAACCGTAATGAACTGACAGCGCGCCAATTTTTGAAGCTAAAAGGTGACCGAACACGTATAAATTTTCGCTAAAATTGACGGTTTTTTCGTTGATTTTAGTTGACATCAACTAAATTGAGGATCAATATTGATGGTTGACCGCAGTAGACTCAAGTCTACTGCGGTCGACATCAACTTCGATTGATGAGACAACTAGCCAATTAGGAAACGTCTAATCACGTGCTTAGATGCTGAGGCAGCAATATGGCGAACTCTTTATGCGCAATAACTCGTAGTTTTGTTTGATATTAGTATAAAAATATGGGGAAAATTTAAAAAGGTATAACCAAGAAGTCCAAGAATGACTGGAAGAAGGAGCACGAGAAGATAGTTGTAGAATTTTATATGAGTTCATAAATATTGTAGATAAAAAATAAGGCGCGTGTTGGATGCCAGCAAGATTTGGCTATTGGATAGTTAGATCTTGTGCTCTATACAAATATTATAAGCTATCCTTTTTCAGTACATATCCAAATCCTTGTAAATAATATCACATTAATATTTAGATCATATGCCACTTTGGGATCGAAAGTATGAAGGTCATTTTAATAGTTTTAAAACAGACTACTTTAAGAAACTTAGTTCAATTGCTATGGGCTAGATGGTTAGGACCAGGCGTATACAGGTACCACACATGATTTAACTTATCTTTATATTGTGCATGACATATAAAGCCTAATATTATCGTATGGCCATCTCAACAAACAGCATCAATATTGATAAGGTTGAGGACTGTGTTTTCGCGCTTCTATAACTACCAATGTGATTGACATTGGCCAAAATGGTTGATACGTGTTCGGTTAGCTTTAAGCAGTATACTAGGTGCCACTACTCTATACAGACTAAGTAGCATAGTCGAGTCACAGCCTCCTAGATCACGCGACTCGGTGAACGCAGGCTATATTGCAAAATAGCCAAGTCAGAATTTTCAGGCTACGACCGCGCTGAGTCCAGCTGACACTCTCACACCCTTAGCGCCCTTAAGTTGACAATTACAAGTTTACAACAAAGAAAATCAAAAACATTTCGAATAGTATGCAGCATGTATGCACCCTCCTACTGCTTGCGAACCATAGAAACGATAGAGACGTCATGGGCCTGGCATAGAACCGTATGACCGTTGTCTGTCGTATCGCTGCTATAGACCCTTTCTACTTAAAAAAGAGAGATGTCAATCCTCAGTATCGGGATATACAGGGGGTTGACCCCTCGACGTCTCTACTCTTTTTATGATCTTTCAATCGAGCGAGATGGAAGGCAACGTACTTTCCCTCTTACATATATTCAGTTTAACCAAGACTAAAAATCATAACGTCCCTATTGAATGTCCTGCCATTGTTGAAATTTGCACTAAAACAAAAGGTTTCACTATTGAGCGTACAGGGCATGAACGGGGATATGTTAGCAACCTATTAACGACACAATGTCATACACGTACTCTCCTAAAAATGATAAATGTAGTTATAAAATGTAAACGGGGAATGGAATTGTGTTCGAAAACCCGAGATAAGTAAATTTTTAAAATTATTGAGAGGGAATAAATTGACTACCAGTAAATTAAGTTTATTCAATGGAATAGGGTGATGGAACATTAGTTTCTTAAAGGGGCTGTCCGACGCCCTCTCCTTTTTTACCCACCCGCCATGTTAAGCTCGACGAGGAGGATCGTCCTTTGTCCCACTGTCCGAACAGCATCTTAAGCATGTAAGTCTTAATTTAAAAAAAAACTTTTAATATCTGGTCTTTCAGTCACTTGCTTAACTCTCTTCTTATCGATACTTTTTAGGTCTTGGTTAAATCCAAGACGTTTTGATTAATGTAATATAGTGTTTATAGTGTCTTTCCTTTTAAAGATTATAAGAAAGCTAATTTCCAGCTCTGTTTTGGAATTACAAAATACGTAGTCTGCTTCGATTCATGCTACAAATAAATCCCAACCCTAGGGCCTAGGTTTTACGCTACTTCTATTCATGACAGTTTGTTGGTGCGTCTAGTTTTAAGTAAAAAATGGCATATCTATCCAAATTATTACGGTTTAGAAATCAACAGTAGGGTTTTCACCCTGTGAAGAATTGAACTTCAAAATATATACAGGGAAGATGACAAAATTTTCAATGTGTTTCCCTACGGCAGTTAAAAGAGTAGTGTTTACCTTAGCGCAGTTAATTCAGCATTCTCATTTGAGGACAGGTATAAACAGTTTCATTATTTATTAAGACGTTGAAATAAAGATAGTTCTTTTCACCCTGTGAAACTTTCGAGAACTTCAAAATACTACTGGAAAGGTGACAAAATGTGTGTTTACCCTGCGGCAGTAAAAGAGTGGTGTTTGCTACTTTGTGGGTGTGTGTGTCGGGGTACTTGTGGGTGTTTGTAGGTACTTGTGGGTGTTTATAGGTACTTGTGGGTGTTTGTAGGTACATGTGGGTGTTTGTAGGTACATGTGGGTGTTTGTAGGTACTTGTGGGTACTTGTGGGTGTTTGTGGGTACTTGTGGGTGTTTGTAGGTACTTGTGGGTGTTTGTAGGTACTTGTGGGTGTTTGTAGGTACTTGTGGGTGTTTGTAGGTACTTGTGGGTGTTTGTAGGTACTTGTGGGTGCTTAAGGTACTTGTGGGTGCTTGTGGTACTTGTGGGTGCTTGTGGTACTTGTGGGTTCTTGTGAGGGCTTTTAGGTACTTGTGGGTGCTTGTGAGGTTTTTTAGGTACTTGTGGGTACTTGCCCCGAGTGCTTGCCCCGGGTACTTGTGGGTACTTGCCCCGAGTGCTTGCCCCGGGTGCTTGTGGGTACTTGCCCCGAGTGCTTGCCCCGGGTACTTGTGGGTGCTTGTAGGTACTTGTGGGTGTTTGTAGGTGTTTGTGGATGTTTGTAGGTACTTGTGGATGTTTGTAGGTACTTGTGGATGTTTGTAGGTACTTGTGGATGTTTGTAGGTACTTGTGGATGTTTGTAGGTACTTGAGGGTGCTTGTAGGTACTTGAGGGTGCTTGTAGGTACTTGAGGGTGCTTGTAGGTACTTTAGGGTGCTTGTAGGTACTTGAGGGTGCTTTTAGGTACTTGTGGGTGTTTGAAGGTACTTGTGGGTGTTTGAAGGTACTTGTGGGTGTTTGAAGGTACTTGTGGGTGTTTGAAGGTACTTGTGGGTGTTTGAAGGTACTTGTGGGTGTTTGAAGGTACTTGTGGGTGTTTGTAGGTACTTGTGGGTGTTTGTAGGTACTTGTGGGTGTTTGTAGGTACTTGTGGGTGTTTGTAGGTACATGTGGGTGTTTGTAGGTACTTGTGGGTGTTTGTAGGTACTTGTGGGTGTTTGTAGGTACTTGTGGGTGCTTGTAGGTACTTGTGGGTCCTTGTAGGTACTCGTGGGTGCTTGTAGGTACTTGTGGGTGTTTGTAGGTACTTGTGGGTACTTGCCCCGGGTGCTTGTGGGTACTTACCCAAACTTTTAATCATTTACGTTTTTTTTTTGAAGTATCATTATAAATAAATGTCTGATTGAGCTAAATTTATGGTCCCCTTTATATATGTTTCTGCTTAGTTCAGATTTTGAAAATGTAAAAAATTCTTAACATTCTTAATTAAAATGAAGACTGAAGGAACAGATATTAATCAAAAATGTCTTGATTAGAATCAAGACCTAAAAAGTTTCGATAAGACTGAGGTTATCACGTGACTGAAGGAACAGATATTAATTTTTCTTTTTAATTGAAACTTAAAGGCATGCTTAAGGAAAAACAACGTTCCATTACCGTTTTCCGTTGAAATAAATTATTTTACTGGTAATCAATTTCAAAAATTTACTTATCTCGGCTTTTCGACCACAATTCCATTCCCCGAAAACATTTTATCATTACATTAAAGCTTTTGGGAGATAACGTGTCAAAATAAGCTAAAAAATAATAAAAAAAACTGTAATAGCGGTCTGTTTAGCCATGACAACAACCTTTTAAAAGTTACAAGCACTATATCACCCTTTCGAGACTAACAGGACCTGAGCAAACTATAGCTTAACCTGCTACTAGTACGACCAGGGAGAATTGATGTAAACTGGAGTTGAAATTTCCAGTGTAGTAGTGTGAGAACATACTTTTTCGCTGTTATCTGCCAAAATCAATCTTTCTAGGTATTGCCGCCTCCTCACTTGAATTTTTCATGATATATTAAGGTTTGAACGAACAAAATTCTAGATTACTATTTTCACTACCATGTCCCTCTGCTAACTTCAAGCAAACTTTCCTCCCTTTTTGCTGCTCATTACCGGTGCCATTCCCTTGACTTTCTGTTCGTTATAACTACTATCATGAGTTTATTTATTTCAAACCAAAATATAAAAAAATAAATTCTTTTTCCTTCTTAGAATTTACAAATGTATATAACGTTGTGCCGTGCCTAATCAAATACTCTCTAACCATTGTTAGAAAATAGAGAGAGAAATTGGGCATAACCTGAACTATGAGAAAGAACAATACGACGGTTGACTAAAGTACACTTGATATAACGTCATTTGCAAAACCGCGAGTAAAAATCTTACTGTCCCTATTGAATTTGGCGCCATTGGTTTTAGAATAATTAAAATGTTCCACTGCGAAGCGTGCCGGTCACGAATGGGAATGTAACGTCTTTAGGAACCTTTTAAAACGCCAAACCATACACGTACTCTCCCAAATGTTTTAATGTAATGATAAAATGTTTTCGGGGAATGGAATTGTGGTCGAAAAGCCGAGATAAGTAAATTTTTAAAATTGATTACCAGTAAAATAATTTATTTCAATGGAAAACGGTAATGGAACGCTGTTTTTCCTTAAGCATGCCTTTAAGTTTCAATTAAAAAGAAAAATTAATATCTGTTCCTTCAGTCACGTGATAACCTCAGTCTTATCGAAACTTTTTAGGTCTTGATTCTAATCAAGACATTTTTGATTAATACAATAGTGAGTTCATTGAAAATTTCGTTGGGCCTTTGCATTGAGATCGTGTGACTGTTGGGGTTGGGCTTGGGCTGCATCCACGTGGGTCGCCAAACCTACAAAAGTGATTATCCGTAGAATTAAGCTTATTTATTTCAATTAAAGTAATCTTTCGAATGCCCTAATTCGCATTAATTGCTAAAATATTTTTTATGTAAATCCAGATCTCTGGGGTATACTGCCACGTATTTTCCCTAACGATAATCTATGTTTGTTTGCTTCAGTGTCAGTAATATCCGTTCTGGTTTGCTTTAAACTGGGGTTTAGACCCATAAAAATACCGTATCGCTAGCGACAAAGAATGAGTGGCCAACTTTTACGCTAAATTGAAAATAAAAGGGCGCTAATAGTGTAAATATGACAATGAACAAGATAATAATCGATTATTTGTTTCGCCAATAAGCAAGAGGGTTTCAGATTCGATCCCCTTACGCCATTTGTTAAATTAGTGTTTCTCTTTGGTCTTACCTGGTTAATCCTTTTTATACAATACTATTTGAGGTTTACGGCACTGCAGTGCTATGATGCATTTGGTTACGTATGGCAGAGGGGCAACACATCACTAATACATCTACTCAATAAATGAGCCACAGTATTAGTACGTATATCCCTTAGTAGAACAAGATGGCCCCGGCCATATTAACGTTTTGCCTTGGCTAGCTAAATTTATTGTAAGGTGACCCCGGCATATATACTTTACGGTTATTTTTTTTCTTTTAAATATCAAATATCATTCCAATTATGAATAAAAATAATCTAGCTTGATTTTGGGTTATAGATTATGAAACAAGTAAATAATCAACTTCTGTCCTATGAACTGGAACAATTTTCTTGATATTTTTGTTGCAAACCTAATATTTGTGGGATAATTGATGCGTTTGGGTACTAAAATTATTCATTGATTGCACGCTATTAGCAATATGCAACAAGCGCTTAAAATTAGCCCCGAGTCATGTTCTCTTGAAACTTGACGCAATAGAAATGAAGTAATTTGCATAAGCCCTAAAGAACAACGCTAGACGGGACACGGAAACGGATGGTGGAGATAAAGAACAGAGAAAATCGTACTGAATAGAAGGCAGGTCCGATATATATTACCGCCAAAAACAACCTCATTCCTTTTTGTTTATGACGTACTAAGCGTTAATTAAACAGAGAAGCTGGAACCGAAAAACTTACAAAAATCTCATAATATTTGTGCCAAAAAAGTTAATTTAAAAACAATTTTATATATTTTATTTTAGTATAAAACAATTTTAGAACTAAAAATGGGGTTGAAGGGAGGCCCAGCTTGCCAGCTAGGGTCGGACCAATACTTTTCCGAACCTCTAAAACGCGCGAAAGTAAAAACTTAGTAAGGAAATAATTTATAAATAAAAATGTGGTTGAAGGGACGCCCAGCCTGCCAGGCAGGGTCGGACCAATACATTTCCGAACCTCTAAAACTCGCGAAAGTAAAAACTTAGTGAGGAAATTTTTCTCAGGCTTACAGGATTGGCAACTCCCTATGTTCGACGGCAGCTTATTCAATATAAAATTTGTTCTAGCTTTGGTTCTCAGCACGACCCTGGTTCCTATACTGGAGTGATTTTGCGGTAATCTATAACCTAGTTTTAAGCGTGCTGACAACACACGAAAGAAATATTTCGAGACAAAAGACGAAAAAATACTGATATTTAGGATTTAAAATCTCGACGTTTTAAATCGGAATGAAAGAACTTTGACTGGTAGATGGGCCCTGATTAGTAGGAGATTCGAACACCAACTGCCTCTCTAGTAGAGGACTGCAAAGGCTTTGGGAAAACTCCAACTCCATAGAAAGCCAAGGGACTCCCTCATTTTTGGTCGGAGTTGGAGTTGGGTAAAATAAACCATTTGACTTTGGGTGGCTTTGGGAATATTATCTCTGAAAGGGAACGGAGTCGGAAGGGAGTGGAAATATTTCGAAAACTTCTACGGGAGTCGGTCGGGACTGGATTATTGTTGAATTCAGATTCCGCGCCAAGAACGAAAAAAAAGATTCACTAGTGGCACCGTCCGGAGAAAACGCGAAGCTTGATCTAGGGGGAAAAAATGGCAGGCCTGAGGCCTGTAGTAGCATCAGCGGGAGTGTATGTGACGTTTAAACTTATAATTCAGTGCCAAATGAAAATTAGTACTCGAATTTCTTGCAATGAATGAACCACAATTTTCAGAAGAGAATATTTTCAAAAATGGTAAGTGTTGAAAACCTAATCACCCTAATATTAACCAGATTAGTTATGTAAACTCTTAAGCCTTGGTCATAACATGAGTATAAAAATTGGTAATACTGTTTTGTTTTGTTTAGTACCTGTTGCTCTCTCTCTTGTCAAAATTGCTACGAGTATTACACATATTTTCCAAAAGATCCTACTGAAAAAATTCAAAAAGCTCTTCAGTCAAACTTTAATTGAAATGAATTCACACAGTATGGAATTACAAACGAAAAAAAAACACTTGTTGCTTTAAAAAAAGTCTAATTTAAAAGTACCGAAGATTGGCTTTGAAGTCAACCCTTCTTATCCATTCTTGGGGTGTTCCCCTGACGGTCTAGTCAACGATAATTTGGTCGAAATGAAGTGTCCAGTCATTGGTGAAAAAGGAAACTTAGAAACAGTCCTCAAGAAAACTCCTTACGTAATCAAGAAGGACGGAACATTTTCTTTGAAACCCTAGCAAATGTATTATGGGCAAGTGCAACTTAGTTTGGCCCCTTTAGGACTTCAAAAATGTCATTTTGGAATTTATTCCAAACTGGAAGATGACTGTTTTGTTATTGATGTGCCTAAAGACCAAAAATTTACTAACAATCTTTTACCAAGATTATAAATTACTTATTTTAAAAGGTTTTTTTGCTTATTTTAATTACTACATTCCAAATTATTCGAAATGGAATAAAAAGGACGGAATGTAATGGCGCAAATAAGGCTGAAGAAATATTTTTAAGTTCCTTAAAATGTGATAGAATCTTACAAATTTATTAAATAAAATTGTTTTACAAAATGTCAGGAGTCTTGTTTCATTATTTATTTGCATTTTTTTTCACGGGTTTTAACAAGCTTGGGAACTGCGTAAGAGTTAATTTAAAATGATTTGAGGTCTGAACTTTACTTATTCCAAACAAAGCTGATAGAGCGGTGAATGAAATCAAATGCCAAGTTTTAGTTTCATGAGTGTCAAAAATACCCTATCTCGAGACTCGTACTTTCCCCCATTCTAGGCCCTCTCTACCTTATTTGTCCATGAAAAAGGGGTATGAACTTACTGTTAATATTTTTAATGATCGCATCAAATAGACCAGTACTTTGTAATCCTGTTAATGAAATTATAGAGGTGGCATTCAATATTCCATTAGAAGCATTAACATAACATGTATGATTTTCCAAGGTGTTGACCATAATGCATTTACAGGGTTGCCACGGAATATTCAAAACCAAATTCCCTGACCTTTTTCTGAGATTTTCCCTGACCTTTTAGGCCGAAAGTGTAAATGTTTACAGCACGTTTTAAGTGCTTATAATTAAATAAAGTCTCTACATTTAAGTTTTCCAATGTATTTTTCACACCAAAACGATTAAGAAACATTTTAACTATAAATAACAGTCTGGTAGATTTCTTTAGAGAGCATTAACTTTAGAAAAACAATTCTAGACATTTTTTTAGGATTGCTCTAGAGTTTTCTGTGTTAAGAGAGGATGAGAAACTTTCATTACTCTTTCAATAAAGACTTATCCCCAGAAATTTTACCTACTAAAATAAAATTCCCTGACTTTTCCCTGACCTTTTTGGCCCATTTTCAAATTCCCTGACTTTTCCAGGTTTTATAGGTTCTCCCTGACCCGTGGCAACCCTGATTTATCATTGGGGTTTGGAGTGGTGCATTTGTCGGTCGTAGTTTCCTCGGTAGTTTGTTGAACCGCATCAATCCCCAATCTTTCAGCTAGAATTTCTGGGTCTGCTGGTCCATTTATTTCAGCTGTTTCACTTGCATGCAAAGTTGGAGATTGTGAGAGCTGATTCCTTTTTTTTCAGTCTTTCCAATCTCCCATTAGCCTTGAACTTTTGTTGATCATGTTTCCTTAACGGGAGTTTTTTGGAAGGAACAGCCAAGGGTCTAAGTCTGGGAGGGTAACTTAACTTATCTGCCATAATAACTGTTATTATAATTGGTTTTAAATTAATAATATACGCTTAAAACATACCTGAATATTCATATTTCGGTTGAAGGCGGTAATCCTCTAATTTAAAATGAAGGGAGCAGACAACCATGGACTTGGTGTGTGGTTTACCCATTTTTAAAGCTATATCCCATTGTTTCGACAATTTAACGTCGCGTGGAAATTTACACCCATACACGCTGCAGTATTTAACCAACGTTTAATTACGTTTAAATAAACAGCATAACTGACAAAAACTAGCCAAATTATCGTTGAGCAGATAGTTGAGTTGTTGATTTAATTTTATAATTATCTTTGAGCAATTCAATTTAATTAACTTTAATTAAACCATGAGTATGTTGATTGCGTTTGTCATTAATCATGGTATCGCCGGGATTAAGTTACATTTAAACACCTGATTAAACCATCTAATCATCGATCATCCGTTAAGCCTTGGACCTTGCAATAGGAGCCTGGAGGCAGAGAGAAAAAACAAACTAATATCTATGACATCTCATGTTGCCCTCTATTTGGATCTTTCAGCAACTATCGTTAAATTTATTACTTAAAAAATATAATTTTTTTTAAATATAATAATCATATTAGCTAATTATAATTATCTAACTTTAAATGAGTATGTTTCATTGATATAAATTACATTGCAAAAAATAATTTGGCGGGCGCTACGCAAGCCTCCGGAAAATTCTCTCTACTCTCTCTCCTCTCCCACTTACAAAATCCAGTTGCAGCTGGTTGGCGCGCGCCGGGAAGGGGAGGGTGGGTGGGTAGGGGATCCACATCCTTCTACCCGCTCGCTTCTACCTCTCTCTACTCTACAGTCTAACTTAACTCGGGTTTTGTACTAAGCGAGCGTGGGTCAGTTGGTTGAGTCACGGATTCAGGCGCCTTCACTGGCGTCTAGTATGGATCGGCACATCGCAGGTTCGAGGCCCCGCACCGACGGAAAAATAATTTCAATTGAAATAAAATACGTTACGCCACCTATGAGGCGTAACGTGAACTTCGGGTGAATTTTCAGTTAAAAATCGCGGGAATTTCAAAATATTTATGACGAAACTCCTCAGGTCACAGCAAAAAAAGCCAGCCAGCAGCGGTCAGAACAATAGTTTTCCAGCTCTAAAGAGCGGCAAAACTAAAAATTGGAGACTTGGGGCATATGTTAGTTTTAACTGACACTACAACAATATTGGTTAAAACGAAGTTTCACAGAACCACATTACATTTTGGAGTTGAATTTATGATGCAGAGAAGGTGCTTTGTTATTTTAAAGTTTGTCATGTGATCTGTTTGTGGAAGAAGAGTGACGTTTAGACTAAATAAGTTTGAACTTTAACGCCTAGGTTCGTCTGAAAATGTTCAGTTATGTAATTCTGCTTAGTGATGTATCGGTTTAGAAGGGCTCAAGTTTGTTATATTTTAAATGTATCACTGAAAATAAGCCTGTGACCACTTAATAAGAGAGTAAGGCCTACTGTCGGCTTTTGTGTCACTATTTTCAAAAATAGTCATACATTGATTCAAAAATATGGGCCTAAAAAGTTACAAGGAGTAATGATTATGGAAATAAATAGTAGGAACTGTGGACATGACGTTCGTTTAAAGCTATTCCAATTTAGTTTTTGAAACTTTTAATTAATACATAGTTTACACGCAAGGAGGATTCATACCATTTGCACAAGGAGACCAGGCAACTTAAGTGTGTAAAATCGTCTGCCTTGTGTTAATGTCAGGAATCCTACATGCCTGTAAACTATGTATATATTTTCGAGGAGTAACGTTGGATATATTTTTGAAAAGATGGTTTACTCGCATGGAGTATTCATATGAT
This sequence comes from Phalangium opilio, assembly GCF_054372755.1. Lineage (NCBI taxonomy): Eukaryota > Metazoa > Arthropoda > Arachnida > Opiliones > Phalangiidae > Phalangium > Phalangium opilio. The sequence continues at coordinate 2,078,704 of NW_028324172.1, read as the reverse complement.
TTGCACAGTAAAGCCTGGCTAACTAGAGGACAAAAGCCGGTCGGCTATTGTCCTCCAGGGAGCCTGACCTTCAAGTTTAAATGTTTTAAATCCTCCATGTCTGTAAACGACCTATACTAATAATTTAATTTCTATGAATTTTTGTAGGAAATGTTTCAAAAAAAAAATTAACAAAATGAAATGGAAAGCGCAAGTAAGAATTATTGTCTCTTTTTCATCATGCAGCAGCATGAATAAAATTAAATAGAACGAAGCGTAATTTGCCTTTGCAAGCTACTTAGTTTGATGGGCATGGGACCATGAAAGATTGAAATCATTTACTCTCATTGAAAAATGTCAGATTTTTTGTAGATATTGGAGATGTCCTGGGTTTTAAATACATGTTCAGTAAGAAATGTACTGTTATCATTGAATCTAATTTTTAGTATTTAGAGATGAAGGGCTGATACCGTGTGACTTTTTCACTAAAAAGTAAAACCCCACGACTCCATCCCAACCTTGATTGTTATGTCAGTTTTTTTTCTCCGTGAAAGTCACTTATACGGAAAGTACCTATTATTTATCGCTATAGATTTTTAATTTTTTTGGTATTATTTGTTTTCTCAACAACAACGTAATATATTTCTATCACTAAGCTGCCGGACGGTTTTAACGCAAAAATAGTGACATGACATTTGATCAAACCCAAAAAATACTGAACCCAACTTTGCTCTATAACTTTTTTTTTTAAGTTTTCATTTCGTAATAATTAGATTGAAACGAATTATTTGTTTTTTTGCATTCGGATTCGAGATTCTAAAAGAACTTTATTCATGTAAAGAACAATTATGAAAACCTGTTTCATGTCTGAAAAAATTGTATTCGTCAAGGACATTTCTTTTTTTTTGTCACTTTAGGCTTGCTTTTTTATAAATTATAAATTTGAGCGTTTGAGTTGACGTGAGCCCTGCATACCATTTGGCTTATCTGGTGACTCTTACTAAAATAGGGTGTGTCAGAGAATTCGCCTTAGACAAGCATAGTAAATAGTTGGGTGTGTGAAAGTAAATAGTGTTAACAATTAATTTTTATGCGTTAACATGAAAATGTTATGAAACAACAGAGAAATTGTACATATTTGAGCAAGAGCTAAACAATGATATTGACTTGCTTGCATTCATTTTTGATTATTTAGGTGACATTCCAAATTTCCTGGGGTTTGTGGTGGTGGGAGACTACGTATCCCTTGGATTGCTCAAGTGTCTGGGCTATAAAGAAAGTAAATAGTTTTGAGTAGAAAACCATTTCTTTATTTAAAAATGCATGAGTAAGCTGTAGTTCAAGTGGGTAATAGCGTAACAATCGTCCGTTAACATTCTGGAAATAAAGCAAAAAATATCAGAGTAACATTTTACATAATGTTTGACTATATGCTGAAGGAAACGACACAGTTATGTCTCATTTTTGCTTTAGTTATAGCATTGCATGATAAGCACGATATTGGGCCTTGAAGCACAGCCTCTTACTATCGCGGTATTTTTTCCCCCTTCAGAACCCCTTTCGTTTTTCTGAAATGTTCAATGGCATTCCAAATGTTAGAAAGTGGTATAAGTGCGGGTTACCACGGACTTTTAAACAAAATGAAGTCTTTATTCTTGTTCTGCAACTTCAAATTATTGTTTTAGCTATTTAAAAATTTTGAAAACGTTAACCCTGGGCTTAATTTAAATTCTTTTTTTTTTGTTTTTGTCTTGAAAACGAATATGTACTTATTTGAACTTTTACAAGCGCCGGGTAATCTGAACTTGTTCCTAGAAAATTTAAAAGTAAATCGATGGTGCAACTAGCACAATTAGATAGTTTTGAGAGAGCAGTGCTTAGAGCTTTCAGGCTTATAATTGGTTAGTGTCATTCGGAAGGTAAAATTAGTGTGTAGATAATTAACCAGCATGTTAAGGACCAATATGAAGCCGCACTAGTTTTTATCATTGTAAAATTTAAGTTGGAAATTTTTAATTATTTAACTAACAAGTTCTAAAGGTTAATATGAACATTTTTAATATAATTATTATTTATAAAGCTATACAGAACAACCGTGCAAATATTAGAAATAAAATAATTGGATACGCCAGGCACCGCTCAAAATTAGAAGATTTATCTAGAGTGATTGACAGAATACCCGGAAAAAGAATCATTCTCTCTGTCGGGAACATAAAGAAATAAAAAGTTAGACATTTTTTCAAGTGTTGCTAATGATACTTAAATATATATACAATAGAATGTGGAAATTTTTACAGTACGCACGAGCAAAAGAATCCTCAATTATAACAAACCTGAAAATGTATAGCCTTCCGCTACTCACAAAACTTGAAAAGAGAAAAGTTATTTTACTAACGCCTTTACCATCCTGATCAAAAGGAGTTAATTGCTTTCATCAAGCAGACTGTAGAGGGTTTTCCCTGTAAGTATCAAGCGCTTCGATAAGATTCCCATTTATGGGTGCTTGGTCAAGAGTTTCATTTGTGTGTGCTAATATAATTGAATTGGTTCTTGTTTTAATTTTAGCATTTGACATAATTTCTCTAGATGAAATTATAAAAAAGTAAGTAACAAGGGTAAGACTTATTCGACTGCCCATTTAAGAGAGATAAATGGACATACGGGATATGGAACCAACCATTCCCAGAGGCCAAAAATTATAAGAGCAGGCAGTCGAAATCGCCTTTCTAATTGAACACCGTACACTACACTAAATTCAAGCATGTTATATTAACCATTCCAAACATTTCTTTAGAAACGGTAATCCGGATTATAACGAGCTGCCAAAAATAAAAATGAAATTTTTATCGAATCGTATAAAGCCAATCGTAAAAATAAACGAATACTCGAAAAAAGAAATAATTACCGTCAACCACTTGAAGGCTGGACTAGAAAAAATTAAAATACAAGACATAGACGAAGGTAATTAAAGAAATAAATTTTTAAGCAAAGAAATACTTTGAGAGTAAAGTTGAAATTTTGGCAGCATATTCGCGAAAAATTCACTCATTTATAAAGGCAGTATCTATAATTTCATGTTTTATTGATAAAATAGACAAACTTCCTTCCGATGAACCAAGTGGTTCTTGTGTCGTAAAAAAAAGAAACAACTTCCAAGGAGTCTACTTTCAGTGAACCTTTGGCACTTTCTAAAACTTAACATGAAATAGAATTTGAAGGAGAGCAGCATACAAACTGGATAAGGAGAGTAGTACTAAATCTAAACCCAAGGTTCACGGAGGAAGGATACCCCAAAATGGTTGACAATGTAAGATAATTTTTATTTATTATTATAATATTTTGTGAGAATTAAGTAATTCCAAACTTAATTTCTTAGGAAAGAACATCAATGCATGTTAATTTCACTGAATATCGGAAAATTCCGAAAATGAAAGATTTTGTTTAAAAAGGAAAAAAATAAAATTAACTTTTACATTTAATTGAAATTAAAAAAAAATTAATTGAAATTAAAAAATATTAATTGAAATCGCTACCCCGTCCCCGACACGCTGGAGGAATTGCAGGTCTTAGGACACGCGATTTTCTGCGCGAGGATAACAGCATCGTTGTTTGAAACTGACGATGAGGGATTCGTTAATTGACACCGAGTAACTATTGAAAACTATTTACAAAATAAGTTAAGTCGAGATCACGGGATCAAATGGTACATCACGATTCGCGCGCGCTACACTCGGGAGTTAGCGAACGAGGCTCAAAATACGCGTCGCACTATTGCCGGTATTGTTTACACCGTTTTTCCGGTTCCGATTCCGAAAAACGTCGGGATGAACACGTGATCGAATGCAGCATTCACGGGTCTCAGAAAATCCTTATGCTGACAAAGGATCCAGTTTTAGAGTTCAAGAATTACGGAAGGCGTGAAAAGGTCAGATATTAATTTCATTATTTTAATTGGTTGGTTTATAAATTGTGTCAATCGAGGTAATTAAGTTAATAAAATCTCTTAATTTTTCAGTTGAAATACGTAATCTTCGCGGACTTCGAGGCTATTCTGCCGAAAATAGACACTTGCAACCCGATTCCACCCTGTCTTCAACAACTCGCCTAACCCGCAGCATCGCCTAAGGATTCAGTTTCGTGGTCGTGGGTCCTGATGGGAAACCATCTAAGCCCGTAACATACCGCGGGGAAGATGCCGCAGAAAAATTCGTCGAGAATCTACTGGTTGAAGAGGAAGTTCTCTCCGAAAAAATTAAGGAGAATGTGCCTATGGACTTATTTCCAACGGACGTAGCCGATTTCGCAGCACCAAGAGCGTGCTTCATTTGCGGTGGTGGTTTCACCGTAAACGACGGAAAAGTTCGCGACCATGACCACTCAAGCGGAGCGTATCGAGGAGCAGCCCATAACACATGCAACCTAAAACTGAAAACCCCTAAATTCATCCCCGTCTTTCTTCACAACCTATCGCGTTATGACGCCCATTTGATAATGGAGAAGATAGGGCTCGTCAAGGATCAGAACATTAAATGCATTCCCTCGAACTCGAAAACCTACATCTCGTTCAGTTTGGGAAACCTCAGGTTTCTGGACACTGTACGTTTTATGCCCGCATCCCTAGAAGAACTCGCGAAAAACTTGGCCATCGGTGGGATGGATAAATTCGCCTGCATAAAGGAACTATTAACACCGGAGGAAGTCCAGCTTTTGTCTCTCACCAGATTGCAACAATCTTTACGGTACGGTAATGTGCGATTACCTTCCAATGGGTGAATTCAAATGGATTCACACATGTCCTGACTTCACGCAGGAGGTAATTCTCAACCATCCTGATGACGACGATTTCGGGTACATCCTAGAGGTTGACTTGGATTACCCTCAACATCTCCACGACGCCCATAACTGCTACCCTCTCGCGCCCGAAAAACGGGTAATTACCACAGCCGAGCTCTCACCCTTTTCCAAGGACCAACTACACCATCTCGGACTGAAAGAAAAGGATAGCTCTCCAAAGCTGGTGCCATCCCTCTACGGCAAAGAGAAATACGTACTCCACTATCGGAACCTTAAATACTACTTGGCCAAGGGACTTCTCATCCGGAAAATCCACAAGATTTTAACATTCAAAAAAGGAGCGTGGCTGAAACCTTTTATTGATTTTAACACGGACAAGAGAAAGGCGGCAAACAACGAGTTTGAAAATTCATTTTTTAAACTAACTACGGTATGTACCTACCTAACCGAACCTAACCTATCCTATAATAAACATACTAATTCATATGTATTTTTCATTTCTCTATAGGTAAAACCATGGAGAACCTCCGCAGCAGAATTGATTTCACCCTGGTCAACACTCCCGAGCGTGCCATCAAGATGGCGAGTTCCCCGGGTTTCGAACGGTTCATCGTCTTCAAAAATGATCTGGTCGGGATTAACCGTGTCCAGAAGACCTTAACCCTCAACAGACCCATCTACACCGGCTTCACAGTTTTGGACTTATAAAAACTCCTAATGTACAAGTTCCATTACGACGTTATCAGGGAGCAGTATGGAGACCGGGCAAAGCTGTTATTCACGGAGACGGATTCCCTTACATACCACATCGAGACGCCCGACCTCTACCAAGACTTTTCCGAGAAGCGTGAGATGTACGACTTCTCCGGATACCCCAAAAACCACCGCCTCTTCAGCGAGGAAAACAAGAAAAAGCTCGGGAAATTCAAAGACGAATTAGACGGCGTCCCGATCTCGGATTTCTGCGGCCTTCGGCCGAAAATGTATTCGATCCTGTCTGCCAAAGGGGAAAATAAGACTGCTAAGGGGATTTGCCGGAGAGTGGTGAAAAACAAGTTGCGGTTCACTCATTACAAAGAGTGTTTGCTAACCGCCAGCTGACGATGGCTGAGATGAAGCGTATCACCAGCAGTAAGCAAGAACTCTACACCGTGAGGCAAATGAAACTTTGCCTTAACCCGTGCGATGTTAAAAGGTTTATCCTCGACGGCACTTCAACATACGCCCACGGTCACTATAAAATTTAACCGGAGGAGGAGGGGAGGCTGACCTGCGCGGCGCGGCGCGAATACCGGGGCGATTCAACGCGCAGACGCGCGCTATTTAAATTATTTTGTATAAATTACCAAATTTTAAAAATAAAACTTTATTGAAAACATTTTATACATAAATTCCGATATCATCTCATCATTTAAACACTTATCTTTTCCAAATCTAGAGCATATATCTCTTATTTTAATATCCCTACACCTATATAGAGCGAAATATACGCAAAACCCACCGCAAGTCCTACTTTTATCGCCTTGAAGTTGTCTCGAATTAAAGGTTATAGTCACGCTATCTCTTTCAACGAAATTGTTAAATTTAAACATGTCAGGAGGGTTTCCGAAACTGTCAAAGAACTCTGTGTTCCGGTTTCGAGAAAAAAATGTTCTCCGTCGGTATTTGATAATCCAGTGTTTACAATATACAGAGAGGGGAAAGTCTTTACGGTTTTCGGTAAAGTATCTGCAGCGAAAACTCCACGAAATAACGCCTTGGGGAATTTATCACTTCGCATAATTCTAGTGTCCATATTTAGTTGTAATCGTAAATAACAGTCCGATTCTTATCAATTTGTACCAAATTCTCAAACTCAGAGTAATACAGAACCGTGACGGTCTGGGGCGAGTCTTTAGCGAATTTTAATTGCAGACGCAAGTTACCGTTTCTTATCAATTGAAATTGGGAAGACGAACTGCTGAGGTCGGGACTCAAATCAAAAGCAAAAATTCAATTTCCATTAGGGTATTCATCCCGCGAAATATAGTTCCCTTGTCCAGTAACCATTGAGAGGTTTGGGTAAAGAGATTGGTATAAGACCTAATATATTGACCGCCAGCAAAGTTCGGAGTGAGGGGTTTATGAGGGACGCTGGCTCCGTCCAGATACAAGGCGATATGATTTGAATCAAAATGTTTAAAAATAAGGGGGACTTTTTGTATTCACCCAAATAAGCATTCTGATCTACCAGAGCGAAAAGTACCCTTTTAGGTAGTTGACCCATGAATAAATTATCTCTAACACATATTTTTGTACCGCTATTAATAGAAAAGGAGATGCACTCTATGCGAATAATGGGGTATTTCATAGTTGTCACTTCGAGGCATTTGGCGTGGGCTATAAGCACTTCCGAGGGTAATTTTACTTTACGTACATAGAGAGATGCCATCTCGTAAACTACTTTCCATTTAACCACGCCTTCCGCGTGTATGCAAAATTCGTTTGGACTTTTAACAAACTTGAATTTAAGATCCGTCATATTTGGAATGTAACAATAATAATAATAATAATTAATAATAATTTTTATTTCTCAGTAAAAAAAAATACATTTTACTGATGGCAACTAGGTAAAGGACAAGTCCCATTTTTTCACTAGTTACCAGTACACACACAAAAAAAAAGAATAATAATTTAATTTAACATAAAAAAATGCATTAGACCTGATATGGCTGCGCTTTAAGGTGCATACTGAGGTCGTTTTTAAAAGTATACACCGACGTACAACATCTTATTTCAGCAGGAAGTACATTCCATTGTCTTATAGTGCGACTAAAAAATGAATATAAAAACGCGTCACATCTACATTTGGGGATATAAAAGGTTAAAATTTCATGCCGTTCATTGATTTTAACATAGTCTAATAAAGGTAGATAATAAAAACCATTAATGATTCTAAATAAAAATGTGAGACAGGCTTTTTGTTGTAAAAGATACATAGGTAAAATGTTCAAATGTTTAAGACGCGTACAATAATCCATTCTGTTATTTAAACTATTAACAGGCAAGTTTATACAAGGCTGTCCAACAAAAAATGAAGTAAAATGCCGCAATACTCTCTCCACCGAATTTTTATCTTTCATCAAATAGGGTGACCATACCTCGACCCCGTATTGTAGTGAAGGTATAACAAGAGCGTTAAATGAAATCAAACTAGCCTTGGAACGGCCGAAAATTCTGCGTATCATACCCGAAATACGACGGGCTTTCGCAGTTATGTAAAAAACATGATTCGCCCATTTAAGGTCACTCGTAAAAATAATACCTAGTAATTTACAATTAAAAACACGAGGCAAGACAGTGTCACTTATCCTAAAGTCAAAATTAATTACTTGTCTCCTTCTAGTGAAAATAATATAAGAGCATTTTTTAATATTCAAGTTCAAAATATTAACCGTGCCCCAATCAACGATTGCATCAATGTCCCTTTGTAAATTAAGGGAATCCTGTTGGCAAGTAACCGCACGAGATAAAAAAGAATCGTCCGCGTACTGCCAAAGAGTGCTATGCGGGGATATATTATATACTACTAAAAGGTGGTAGTCCGCAACTGAGACACACGAAAGATGAGTCTTGTAGAAGAAAAGATTTCTTTAAGACATTAGGGTATACACACTTCGCGTGAAATTCAAACACACAGACACAGCAGCGAAAACGTTTTTGATTCTTACGAATCAGTTTTTGGCAAGCTTTGCATTGTCTTTTAGGCAAAGGCCCGGGATTCAACTCAACATCACCAGAGAGTAACAGCACGGAGACGGAAAAAAGCTTACCGCCAAAGTCATAACCCTGCTTAACCGCCGGAGACTTTCTTTTGATAAAATACCGTCCATTGAAAGTTAAGCTAAATAAAAAACTCGACGGCAAAAAGCAACCAGCAAAAAGAGACGAGACGCGATCGTATAACTGTAATTCAAAAGAACCACTACACGACAAAAACAGTAGCGAAAATAATCCAATGAAATAAATTCCAGCGAAACCCGTTTCACGATATAACATACTGATAAGATAACGCTTATCGGAGAGAAAATTAAATGCGACCGCACGGCACGAAAACAAATAATTCAATCAACATGATTGTTGACACAAATCCAAGTGTACCGTTCCGATCATGTCGATCGTGCCACTTTTAGCGAAAGCCGCCCTCGCCTAAAAATCCTCGTTCTCGGCATAGACGTCAAATTTACCGGCCGTGTCTTTGTAAAACAAAGAACTTGTAAGAAAACTAGTTTTGGCCGGTCCCTCAAATGAAACCTGGCCCTGTAAGGGTAGTTTTGCGGTGACGGTGTCACGGATCTCTCCTGCATCGAAAGGTGTACTTCGCTGAATAGACTAAGGTGAAACAGATTGACGGGTCCCACATTTTCCGCTGCCGCCGGTAATGTAGTACCATTGGCGGGATTGACGATCCTAACTTGAAAATGCGTTAAGGTCTTAGACATGTCCAAGTAAGCGTCGGTACTGCCGGCCACAGAGAACGTGATGGTGGAATTTTCGTTAATGTTAGAGATTGGGCTGTATTCGACCCATTCTCCATTCAAAATACTGGTATTGGTTAGAGGTACGTTGAAAAGTTCAACTTCCGAACTGACGGATCCATGCGAATCGTTGTGAATGTGCGCCATTACATTTTAGAAAAAATATCAGGCCGTTTGAAAGATGATGCTTTCCTCTTCCTTCTCACGACTGAACTGACTAGGGGTTTGGTTTTGCGTTTCCTTTTATTACCACTTCCCGTCATTTTTCGAATATCTTTCGCCGCGCTGAGGGCTACGTCTTTTGCAGCGACTTTACCGTGGGTTTTTATAGATGATCTTGCAGGAATACCGCTAGCCACGTCGGTCGCGACCTTTGCACCCGTATTTAAAAAACTTTCTCCCAAGGAATATAGCCCCCTTTTTAATTAGTGGCATGGCTCGACGAAAAGCATAGGCTATTAAATTCCCTAAACCGTAACCGACGTGTTGCGACGGAACACCTGTGTACACAGCCAAAGAACCACCTAGCTGGAAGTGAAAGTGCTGATAGAAATCAACTCTTGTTCCATGTCCAATCTGGTTCAAAAAATGATGATCGTAATCCGATTGGGACATTTTCCTACTCGTGACGCGTTTCCTTTAACGTTCTAAATGTGAATGATGCGTGAATCATCGTCACTTTCCTATTTATAATGGCGGCCATATTCTACGAGGCCTAAAGTGTAAGGTCACGTGAAGTCTGCCGCGCTCGAAATGCACGGGAATACCGAGCTCGCTCATAATGTCAACCTCAATCAAACCACTGGAAAGTGTTACTAGCAACGGGAAGGTAGTGCGGTCTGGGAAAGTCCTTATCTACAGTCTCACCATCATTACCCTGTATTCTCACGATTCTGAGCAAAGGTACGTGCACATCTCCAACCGGTCTACTTTCGACAATGTCCGAATAAACAAAGAGAGAATGGAGACCCGCGTCCGAGTCCGAGTCCACGAGGTACGTAGCTGTTCTAGAGTGAACAAAGGTTGAGGTTTTCGATGGGTCTTTTAAAAATCCCAGCATGACAGCGAGTTGTCCCGGTATAGTTAACATGTAATTATCTGCCACGAAAATTTCCACACGGCGTATACGTCGAATGTAACTGAAACTATACTTGGCATTTGAAGGGCTTTCGGACTCTATGATATCGTCATCATCGCCGACGTGGTTTTCAAGAATAGTCATATCCGAAACGTCATCCTCGTTGCTCTAGGAGATCCTCTATATTTCCATAATATCCTGCGGGTAATTCCACCATTCTTTCCAATACCGGTGAGCGTGGACGTAACGTTCATTTTATTCCAAGTGTGTTTATATAAAATTTCCGCTAGGCCAACCTCAAACGGTCCTTGTAATTAAACTGGTTCGGGCAGATAAGTCCTAAATTTACTTCTCGTATTATCCCATCGACGAATCGGAAGGTAGAGTAACGTAAAAACTCATGCTATGTCTATTTTCTGAACCCAACTATCGAAGGACGGTGGATAACCTTTCCAACGAACTAATCTCTCTAGTGTCCCGTCTGGTCTGCGACGTTTCCGCAAGATCTTTTCTATCTTAAACACGCTGGTACTTAGGTCTTTCCCAATTTTCTGTAGTTGTTCCTTGTAAAAAATTCCAGTAATGGGGTCGGAATTCAAGTCATGGATCTTATGTACCGGCGGACTTCGGGGTAATCTCTCCGCTATTTTAAAGAGTTCTTCCGTCCATGTGGGTAAATATCCTTTCTCAAAGATATTCTTATGCTTGCTTATGCGAACCACATCGTCAACATCAAAAGGATACTTTAAAAGGGGTGAAACGTGTACTCCCCCGTAGAGGTTTTCCCAGACGCGTTTCGAGGTTTCCATGGTGACTTCAATCGGTTTGCATTTTATGGACCGATGATAATTGTTCTTGTAGGCCCATACCAAATCTTTTAGCACGTCAATGTACTTTAAGGTTTTTTTTCCGTAAAGTTACGATACATACCACTCTTTAGAGTCCTTTTGAACCTCTCGACTACCGTAGCTTTTTGCCCTCTCCTTTTTAATTCACGTTGAATGTCCTTGCAAATAAACTCATTTCCTTGATCGCTTTGCACCCTCTTAGGTGACCGACCAGACTCTTGAACCGCCTTAAATGCTGAAAGGATGGTTAGCATTTTCTTGTCCTTGGTTGCTACCACAAAGGCGTACTTACTGAAAACGTTTATGCAACAGAGAAGGTATCGGTAACCATTATTATAACGAGTTACGCTTTTCAAATCTGCCAAATCAATCTGCCACTGTTCGTCGATTGCAATTGTTCTATTTCTTGGGAAATTTTTCATGGCACTCTTGTGTAGAGTATACGTATCTTGAGTTTTCAGGAAATTTTCAACCTCTTTCAACGAACATTTAACCCGTGCTCTTTAGCCGCTCTATATAAACTCTGCACGCTACCGTATGAACCCGGGTCGGACACATTAGAATAAATCTCTTTTAAGTTATCCATTAAAAGTGCAATTCAGGGAATTTTGATAATGCCAGAAGAGAAAATCACTAACTTCTATAATTATTATAATAAAAATTATTAATATAACGCTTAAGACTTTAGGGTATTTAAAAAATGACTCGGGTAAACTAATTAACAGGCTGAAAGCAGCCACCTGGCTATCACAACCTTTCATGGCTTAATACTTTAATCAAATGAAACAAAAATCATAAATGAAACAAATTTTATTCTGCATGACAAAAATACTACAAACAAATCCAATCTCTGAAACCCTCACCATCCATGGACTCGGAAGCTAACTTAAATTCATCAAATTCCCTCTTTTTCAGCTTTTCGGGAGGGCCCAAATCACTTTTTCTAAGTTTAATTAAAGTTCTGGGAACATTCGAGTTATATAAAAGTTCGTAAAACTGGTCAGAACCAGAGACGGGGGTCTTTTTCCTCGATTTCACAGCTAATAAGTCTACTATATTAAAACCGATTATTCTACACTTCTCATATAGCCCAGGACTTTTAGCTTTTGACCTAGAACATTTGAACATAAAAATGAAAATTGGTACATGTGTTGTTTTTGACTCAACAAAAAATATAGTAAAAGTCCCCTGCTGTAGAGCGCGAGCTTTCGCCGCCATCTTGGAAAATGGCCGCCGGGAATGCCAGCTACAATGTATTCCACGTTCTTTTTCAAAAATTATGAAAATTGGTACACATTATGATTTGAACAACATGAAAATCATGGCAAAATTTTACAGCTCTGTGTCAATAGTTTGGTCGCCATATTGGAAAATGGCCGCCGTGAATGCTGAGTACAGTATATTTCACCATGTTGTTGGAAAATTATGAAAATTTATAGGTATGATAATCAGAGCTGTGTGAACCTCATAGTAAAATATTGAAGCCATTAATCAGATAGTTTGGCCGCCATGTTGGAAAATGGTTGCCATCAATGTCATATAGATACAGTATATGGTTCAAAAATTATGAAAATTGGTAATAATTATGTTGAAGACCGTCTAAACATCATACATGAATATTGAAGATGTGCTACTGATAGTTTGGGCGGCATCTTTGAAAATGACTGCTGAAAATGCTAAATATATTTCAAATATATAAATCTTTTTGAAATTCCAATTATGAATAGATGATTTTCATTAATCAAAAAAATGTATATTTCGAAGTCGAAATTATCGACACCATCTTTAAAAATGGCCACACGAAAATCGTTGCCCTAAATTCTGAAAGAAAGAAAAGTTATTCTAAGCTGTTGTTCTCAAAATGTTGATTAGAGAATATAATTTAATATTTGGTTTATACATTCTAGTGTTGTTTAAGATTAGATTTTAGACAAATTTCTAACATTTCACTCATATTCATCGTCATCCTGAAGTTTTTTTTTTCATAATAATTGCATGTCAGAGGCCTTAATTAGGCGCTACACCTATGCGCCCCTCCCCATCATATTCCAAATTGAACCTGAGGATCCGCCGTCATGGCACACGGGATTGGCCAGCGGGCCCGACGAACGCCACTAGAGCAGGTGACAGAAGCTGGACACCATCAGCGTCGAGCCAAGTCAGGAGGTGCTCGGTGACAGGGAAGTATTAGGGCAGCAGAGGACTCGAGTGGACGGGCGAGTTCTCTCCAAGCACAACAGTGCCATACGGCCCAAACAAATAGTGTATCCGCGACCCCTAGAGGGTTGCCAATAGCGGGGGCGAGCCAAGGCAACACCTGAGCGGGGGCGAAGCGGCCGAGCAAAACCTTCACGGAACGGGGCAAGGAACGGTCTGAACCAAGGGCGAACCCAAGGAACTCCCGAACCGTCACACTGAACTCGGGCCCCCTCCGCCACGACAAGTCCTTTGAGATTAAAAGGTTAAGAGAGCACTTCTTTCATTTACGTGCTGTAACTGGGTGTGGTTAGGATAAGGCGTGGTTTAAAGTAATGACAGATAATCAACATGTTACAAATTTGTTGCGCTTTTTTAATGACCATATTGCATCTAAGGAAGCCATAGCTGCTGCCGAAGAGATTCCTTTTCGCTTTTTTTAGGGTGATAATTGACAAGTCACGCTTCAACTATGTAGATATTACACGTACAATGGAACCGTTGCCACACATACTGTCAAGTCCTCATTTGATCTCGCTAAGCTTCATCCAACAACCGACGCCGCAAAACTAAATTTTTTCCGAGCGTATCTTCAAGTCCAACAATAGCTCGGAAACGATTTAATCCCGAACAGTGGGGATTGGTTCGCGATCGCGAAAGTCGAAGACCCATTCACACCATTCTCCTTCCGGCATCAGTAGAACTTATAAACCTCATTATTTGTACCTGCAGTCTGCAGAACATCTTGTATAAAGAACTGTGAATGTAGACGATCTGGATTAGCTTGCTGGCAATGTGTGGTCATTGTCAAGGTATTGGCCGTAATAAAAAATCTTCAGGATGACGAGAAATATGAAAGAAATGTTAAAAATGTGTCTTAAATCTAATCCTTAACGACACTAGAATGCATATACCCCATATAAATGGTTTTTACTAACCAAAATCCGAGTAATATGGCTTTCCTTTCCTTTTGTTCCAGATTTTAGGATTGTAATATTTCAGCGACCATTTTTGATGATAATATAGACTCGAAAATAGTTATTTTTATGGCGTTTTATACGTTCATGTAAATCATCTACTCAATAAAAAAATATCGAAATAATTTATATATCGGTAATATATTTGGCACTTCGAGCAGTCAATTTCGATGATGGCGCCCAAACTATCAGTAGCACGTCTTCAATATTCAAGTATGATATTTAGACGGTCTTCAACATAATTTCTATCAATTTTCATAATTTTTGAACCATAATGGCATTGATGGCGGCCATTTTCCAACATGGCGGTCAAACTATCTGACTAATAGCTTCAATAGTTTACAGTGAGGTTCACACAGCTCTGATTATAAAACCTATAAATTTTCATAATTTTCCAACATCATGGTGAAATATACTGTACCTAGCATTCACGGCGGCCATTTTCCAATATGGCGACCAAACTATTGAACACAGAGCCATAAAATATGGCCATGATGTTCATGTGATTCCAATCATAATGTGTACCAATTTTCATAATTTTTGAAGAAGAACGTGGAATACATTGTAGCTGGCATTCCCGGCGGCCATTTTCCAAGATGGCGGCGAAAGCTCGCGCTCTACAGCAGGGGACTTTTAGTATATTTTTTGTTGGGTCAAAAACAACACATGTACCAATTTTCATCTTTATGTTCAAATGTTCTAGGTCAAGCCCTTTTTTGGCCTATCTGTCCTGGCCTAATAAATTAATCCACCGGCGTCCGTCCATTTTATATCGTATGCGAGTTCCATCCACTTGTACAGGTTTAAACAAACAGTCGCAGTATAGGCTGGAACCGATGATGCAATTTCGGCGGATCAGTTCCGTGTTTTACCCGGTTTAACCTTCTTGGTCTTCCTTTTCTTTTCTTTTTTATGTATTTGTCATGATAAGACTTGATTATATCTACTGAGTTTTTCGGTATTGTTTAGTTTCGGATCATCGATAATGGTCTTTAGTTTATCGTCCTTCTCCAACTCTAGCGTGGTATCAATTTTGAAATCGTTTTGAGCCTTATTCAGTCTCTGGTACGCGTCTTGCGAAATTAATAGCATTTTTTTCGCCATTTTCTACTTTATGGCTCGGCTTATGGCAGCCCCAGCGACCGAGCTTATGATGGATAGAAGGGGGGGTCAGAAGCAGGGGGAGAAAACCACCGTTTTGCGTCAGTATCTTCTTTCTTTCAGAATGTGAAATATTATCGGCCACTCTCCGTATAGATCTACGATGTTTCTTCAAGCGCTTCTTCTCGATCACTGAGAGTGGTACGTTATTCCGAAGCACATTTAAGCAACATTCTGCTATGGCCTTTATCGCTTCCTTGTTGGCAAGCTTAATGGCGGCGTTCCTCTGGCACGCATTGCAACAAATAAGGTATTTCAAAAAGTCTAAATGCTTTCGCTCTCTGTGACGGAGCCATGCCGCCAAACGGAACACCTTGACCAGGGTGCAATTATTGATGTTTCGGTGGAAAGTGCAAGCTCTGGGATGAGAGCACACTACGGTCGTCAGTCGGGGGCAGCCTTGATCTTCCGCGTGAAGAACTTCAGTTTTTAAGAGGCACGATAACACCGATGCCTTTTTCAACTCCCGTAGTCACGAAAACGCTGGCCTTTTCACGGATTTCCTAGAGAATTTTGGGTAATTCGCTAAAGTCGTGGTCACCCTCCTCAATACGTAAGTCACAAATGTTCCGAGTTAGCCAGGAACATTGCCTTTTATCGCTACGCGATAGATCAGCAAAGGGGCAAGGTGATTTGAAAATCCACACCTCGTAATCCTTCGTCTCCTCAAAGTATGCGGCCATTTCCTTAATTATCCATGCATCTTTAACTCGAAAGAAGTTAACCTCGATGAAGGCAGTCATTTTGGAACGTAAACTGCAGCTTGTTCTCCGGGTAATATTCCACTACGTAGTCGATGATCGTCCGAGGTACTAGCTTTGAGGTCTACGAAAAGATAACCGAAACTTTCCGAGGTGGCCTGTTTAAACGCGTCTACCACGTATTTGCTGTTGGTTGGGTAAATCTGTTTCGCAAGATGGATTATGGCCGACTGGTCACGTGGTGTTTTGATTATAACCAAGTAATGAGCGTTTAGGGGTAAAGTACGTATCTCCTTTCCGGGATAATATAGGTTCTGCATTAGAATTAAAACTGAGGTATTTCTATGATGGGAACCCCGTATAAAGAGGTTCATCACATTCACATCCTTATTATTGGCAATTTCACATAAAAGATCATCTAATATAACAAAATTTTTCACACCGGCATCTAAATTGCTAACATCTAATAAACCCTCATGAAATTCTACCATCGGCGAATGTGAGGATATAGCATTAAAAAGATTCGCCTGATATTCCGTGTAACACCAAATTATCCTTTCGGGTGACGGTAAAATACATATTTCACGATGTTTAATTAATTTAGCTACAAAAACACTCTTCCCACAACCAGTGACCCCGGCTACGAGCCCAGTAAATGGGTGTTGTAAAGTTAAATCCATCTCTTTAAGTGATTTAAATAACTATAGTCATACTCTATAAATAATTAATTCCGAGTAATGGAAATAAAGAAAACTCGAGAGAGTGTACTTACATTATAACGTAGAGTTTCCTGCGGGACTATAGTTGCTGAATTCAGCTGCTGGGGTACTTTAGTTGCTGGAGAGAGCTTGGTTAGCCGTAAAATAATCTTATCACTACGTGCACGAGTTTTTATACTCGATAAACCTTTGATAAACCCAATAACACTCAATGAAGACATCGATAAGCCCGATAAGATTTCTAGTTTCGATGAAGACATCGATAAGTTTGGAAATAGCACGTTATCGGTTATCGGTTCTGGTTTACCCCTGCCATGTGGAAATATATCGATAAACAGTTCTTGTTTCCGTTATCGGTTCTTGTTTACCCCCGCCACGTGGAAAGATATCGATAAACAGTTCTAGTTTCGGTTCTTGTTTACACCCGCCACGTGGAAAGATATCAATAAACAGTTTTAGTTTCGGTTCTGGTTTCCGTCGCCACGTGGAAAGATATCTTATCAATAAAAAGTTCTAGTTTCGGTTCTAGTTTACTATCTGGAAATTTTCCTACCACGTGGAAACATATATTACTACAAACGACTTGATTTTGTAAATTTACTTAAATATTCAGCATTAATCTCACTACGTAACATGGGCTCCGTGGCTTAGTAGTTAAAGCGCCTGTCTAGTAAATAGGAGATCATGAGTTCGATTCTCGTCGGAGCCTCGTTGTTATGATACTTGAACTAGTTTTCGTAGCTATTAAATTTTGAAAACTAAAAATAATAGTTGCTTGAGATGTGCATATATGCAAACTTTAGGGTAAAACTACAAACGAGTTAATTTAGTAAAATCCTGAAATATTCAGTATTCATATTGCTTCAAAACAATGGCTTAGTGGTTAAGGCGCCTGTTTAGTAAACAGGATCTCATGAGTTCGATTCTCGTCGGAGTCTCGTTGTTATGATACTTGAACTAGTTTTCGTAGCTAATAAATTTTGAAAAACTAGAAATAATAGGTGCTTGAGATATGCATATATGCAAACAATAGGGTAAAAGGGCAAATGAGATTAATTACTGAAATATTCAGCATTAATCTCGCTTCACAACAAGGGCTCCGTGGCTTAGTGGTTAAAGCGCCTGTCTAGAAAACAGGAGATCATGAGTTCGATTCTCGTTGGAGCCTCGATGTTATGATACTTGAACTAGTTTTCGTAGCTATTATATTTTGAAAAATTAAAAATAATAGTTGCTTGAGATGTGCAAATATGGAAACAATAGGGTAAAACTACAAACGAGTTAATTTAGTAAAATCCTGAAATATTCAGTATTCATATTGCTTCAAAACAATGGCTTAGTGGTTAAGGCGCCTGTTTAGTAAACAGGATCTCATGAGTTCGATTCTCGTCGGAGCCTCGTTGTTATGATACTTGAACTAGTTTTCGTAGATATTATATTTTGAAAAACTAAAAATAATAGTTGCTTGAGATGTGCATATATGCAAACAATAGGGTAAAACTGCAAATGAGTTAAATTACTGAAATATTCAGCATTAATCTCGCTTCACAACAAGGGCTCCGTGGCTTAGTGCTTAAAGCGCCTG
This sequence comes from Phalangium opilio, assembly GCF_054372755.1. Taxonomy (NCBI): domain Eukaryota; kingdom Metazoa; phylum Arthropoda; class Arachnida; order Opiliones; family Phalangiidae; genus Phalangium; species Phalangium opilio. Next base: position 2,060,149 of record NW_028324172.1, on the reverse strand, counting down.
TCTAGTAAACAGGAGATCATGAGTTCGGTTCTCGTCGGAGCCTCGATCTTATGATACTTGAACTAGTATTGGTAGCTTATAAATTTTGAAAAACTAAAAATAATAGTATGGGATTCGTTCCAATGGGACTATACCTTGGGCACAGGGATGAATGGCTGGAGGGGGGCGCTGTAGATGCCCCCCGCAGGAGCAGCGCCTTATCAAGTGCTTTCTGAGTGCTGGTAGATCTGCCATCTGTTGCTTTAGGGTAGTAGACTTCTGCCTTGTGCATTGTACGCATTTTCGGACGTGAAACCTGACGGCGTCTCTGATACCAAATATCCAAAACCGACGTTGCAGAACAGTCGTGAGTAATTGAGGTCCGGCATGGAGATGTTTTAGATGCTCGTAAGTAATTAGTAGATCCGTTAGTTTACTTCTTCGTGGCAAGATTATGGGATGTATGAGATCAGTAGTTGCCTTGGCGTGACTTATACGGCCGCCAACTCTAGAAAGTCCAACTGCATCGATAAAAGGTTTGAGCGACAACAACTTGCTTTTCACTGGTAGTGGCTTGAGTGAGATCAGGAGATGAATCTCTTCTTCAAAGTGTCGCTGCTGAACCGCACAAATACAATGGTGCAAGGCTGATTCGGCTTCGATTGCTGACAATGGTCCTAGGGTTCGCTCTCACTTGGTAGTTCGGGTGTTTTTAACGAATCGTTTTATGTAGGCTGTGACGTGGAGTAGTTTCTTTAACGACGAATAGGCGTCGAGAAGGGTGAAGTCGATCTGAACATGATTTGATATAATAGTTGTAGGACGGACTTCCAGAAGGCATTCCCTGGTTTCGACTAGTGGCTGTCTCGAGACCTCGAGACAGCCAGCGTGGACCATGCCACCATAGCCCATGGTTTCGTAACTCCGAAGGAAAAATTCCTTGAGATGCGCAATCAGCGGGATTCTCTGAGCCGTTCACATGGTGCCATTGAGCCTTGGGTACGCTATCCTGAACTTCACCTACTCTATTAGCGATGAACGTTTTCCATCGTTGAGGTGGAGAGGCTAGCCATCCCATTACAGTCATGGAATCTGTCCAGCATTGAGTGTCTGCTATGTTGATTTTGATTGCGGTTTGATAAGTCGAGTTAACAGAACAGCCCCACATAGTTCGAGCTTCGGTAATGATATCTGCTTCAACGGTGCTACCTTTATTTTGGCTGCGACCAGGTGCGTCTGAATTCTTCCATACTGATCCTTGGTTCGCAGGTATACTACCGCTGCGTACGCCCTTTCTGAAGCGTCGCAGAAAATTTGGAGACTAATATCTTCGGCTTTTGGTTGAGACATACATCGTGGAATGTTGATGGCTTCGATTTCTGGCAAGACTGACTGGAAGGCTTTCCACTTAGATACGAGCCCTTCTGGAGGTCTATCGTCCCAGTCCGATTTTAGCTTCCAGAGATCTTGAAGTAGAAGCTTTGCCTGGATCGTGACAGGTGCAAGAAATCCCAGGGGGTCGAAAACCTTGGCTGTCTCGGAGAGAATAGTCCGTTTTGTTATTCGGTCTGGGTCCGCAGGTACCGTGACTGAATACATGAAGTGATCGGCTGCCTGTGTTCATTTCAAACCGAGGGCTTTAACCGATTAATCATTGTCAAAACTGAGTGGTTGTTGGATTCCGCGCAGGTCTGTTGGTAACTTGGTAATGATTGTAGTAAAGCAGGACTAATCGATACCCATTTTCGAAGCTGAAACCCTGCTTCTTGCGTTGCCTTAAACAGTTCGTCTCTCAGTTGAAGTGCTTCTTGGATATCTTCGACGCTGGTCATTAGATCATCCATATAAAAGTCGTTTGTTAATGCATTGGCGGCCATTCCATATTTGGCTTGAATGTCTACGGCTAGTTGCTTCAGAACTCAGGTCGCCAAAAAATGTGCGGCGCTGGTTCCATAAGTGACAGTCAACAATTGATAATCTTGAATAGGTCCGGCTGGGTTGCGTCGCCAGACAATTCTTTGCAAGGGTGCGTCTTGAGGATGGACCAGGATCTGACGATACATCTTTGCAATATCAGCAGTAATTGCTATGGAGTATAATCTGAAGCGAAGAAGTAGATCAATTAAATCGTCCTGGATCTTCGGACCGACGAGTAGTAGATCGTTGAGAGATTTTCCGTTTGCTGATTTGGCCGACGCGTCGAACACGACTCTCATCTTCGTGGTGCTGCTACTGTCTTCAATTACTGCATGGTGCGGGAGGTAAAACACGTTACGTATTGAGTGCTCTTCTGCAGTCACCGGTCTCATGTGTCCCAGGATCAAGTATTCTTCCATAAACGCGTGGTATTGTTCAGATAAACTGGCGTTAGTTCGTAAAAGTTTCTCGATATACGCGAGTCTTCGGATGGCTATACTTCGAGAGTCTCCGAGGTCTATGGTACTCTTAAACGGTAGGCGTACGACGTAGCGGCCATCTTTATTGCGGCTGTAAGTGTTCAGAAAGGTTGCTTCGCATTGTAGTTCGCCGGAGGTTAACGCTCTCCGAGGGGACAATTCTTCTAACTCCCAAAACTTTATAAGCTGATCGTCGATTGTCGAAGTGTGGACGGTTATTGCATGGCCAGGTTGCGCCGTTTCCGGGGATCCTGTTGGGCCACAAACAACCCAACCGAAAATTATGTTGAAGCAGCCAGCAGTACCAGGTTTTTCTTTGCGAATGCCATCTCGGATTAAACGTAGATAAACATCAGCTCCAAGTAGTATGTGAAACGGACCCGGGCGATAGAAGGTCTTGTCGGCCAGTCTTAAATCCTTGAGATGAGTCCATGACGCAGAATTGATAGGATTATTTGGTAAATCTTCCGTCACCTTTTTCAAAACCAAGGCGCTGACGGAAAGGGATGGACTTCCATCGTTATATCTGATGGTGAGTTGAACATTCCCTCGAGAAGTTTCAACGCCAATGGCCCCAATTTCACCAACGGCGACAATGAGGCGAGTTCTCTTTAGCTGCAGCTTCCGGACGCAATTTTCACTGATAAAGCTGGCTTGGGAACCTGAATCTAGCAGTGCTCGTACTGGATGGGTGTCGCCATTTGGTAGTTCGATGTGAACAATGGCTGTTGCTAATAGAAATTGAAATGCTTGAGAAAATTCTATTGCCATGAGACAATTGACCGGAGACACAGGGGTTGTAACCGGCTCTTCTCGTGTTCTTTATTCCTGATGTAATAGCGTATTATGTCGTGAGGACACTTGCGGCAACTTCCAGATTTTCATTTCGAGGCCGGGTGGTCGATTTTAAGGCAATTGTAGCATAACGAGTGTTCCCTTACAATTTTCCAGCGATCGTCACTCTTGGCCTTGAGTAAGGTTTCGCACTTGTATGTGGGATGTGATTCCTTGCAGACGGAACAAGCTTCGGTTCTAGCCCCATGGTGAGCTAATGTCGTTTTTCGTGGTGGCAATGCAGGTCGCATCCTTTGAGAGCCATGCGATGGTTGTGCTGCATGTAGAGCACGAGCCCGTTGTTCCATGATTGTAGTCAACTCTGAGAATGTCGGTCTGTTTGTGCCAGTTAATGAAAGTTCCCACTGTCGTCTAGAGGCTGGATCAATCTTCTTCTTGACCGTGAATAGTAAGACTGCATCCCAATGGTCAACGGGTTCCTTCAGTACCTTCAATGATCGCATACATTCAGTTGTTGTATCGATTAGATTGCGAATCGCCGATGCGGATTCTTCTTTGATACTTGGCTGACTGAAGGGTCTTTCCAGGTGCGCATCTATAACTTCTCTTGGGTTGTTATAGTGTTTTTGCAAGGTGTTCCAGGCTTCCGGATAGTTCCCATCTGTGACCATGAATGACTGAACTTACAAGGCAGCTTCCCCTCGTAGTGAGGATTTAAGATATAGTAGCTTTTGAACTCCGGAGAGTGAAGAGTTATGGACTGTTGCCGTAAATAAGTCATTAAAAGTAAACCACTCGATGTAGTTTCCGCTGAACACAGGCAGTTCCAGTTTTGGCAATTGATGGCGGCTGATGCTTGAGACGTCATATTTTGTTGAACTGTTACAGGACATTGGCTAGAGAGATCGTAGAAGAATACTGGATTTTGAATGCAAATGTGTCGATTTATATTGGGTTTACAATAAACTAGATTAAAACTAAAAAACCATGAATTGCCGTAGCTTACTTATTAAAAAATAAACTATGGTTTAAATGGGGAGTTTGAACAGGCGGTCACGATAACATTGGAATAGTTTTGATATGCCGTGAAATCGGTGCTACCGTGGGATATGATCGACATACCCCCGTTACATGGGTTTAACATTCTTCAGCCTCGTCAGGGCTATAATCCCCAGCTTTCGACTGGTCCTATTAAACATCCCGGACCTCCCATATCCTTGACATTAAACCCAAAACCTGGCAAAGAGTGTAAGTTGCCATCTTCTTCCGGCACGTCTGAATTAATGGCCAGGTTCCTAAATGATTATGATTCCAAGCGTAAGGGTTCTCGAGGTTCCAGACTTTCCCATAAGGCCAATTCGAGTAAATCGTCGGGGCCAAGCAGTTATTTACGGCCATCTGATTTAGACGCCGTGGAGGATCATCGGCGTAAAGACTGGCAAGCCTGGGCTAGGGTTGAAGCCGAGAGAATTCGGGCTACCGTTGGTCATTTTGGTAAAGAACCGGAGAATATTGATCCACCGAAGGGAGTTACCCCTTTATCACCATTAAAGGCTCCTCTTCAGCCCCATTTCCTGATATTGAGAGCCTCGTCACCCCTGCATCAGAGGCCGGGACAAGCCTCTGCCCCCTCTCACGTTTCCTCCGTCCGACCAGCAACTGCCAATCCCCCTGTAAATGCATTGATCGGGCCTTCAACTTCCCAGATTGTCCCGCCAGGGGTTCAGGGTACCACAAGTCATAATCAAGCTAGACCACGAGCTTGTAACTCTCCCCGGGGATCTAGTCCAAACCCTGAGCATGTTCCGGTGGATAATACTTCACAACACCGCCTCTTGTAACTCATAGGGTTATTGGAACCAATACTTCACCCCATGCTTCTCTTGCTCATCATGTTCCATTGGTTAATCCTTCTCGAACACTTCCTCGTGTAACTCATCGGGGTATGGGTACCAATACTTCGCCCCATGCTTCTCCAGCTCAAAATGTTCCGGTGGTCAATCAGCCACAAACACCACCCCGAGTACCTCATAGAGTGATGGGAACAAATACATCCCCACCGTTGAACCCAATTAACCCGGTACAGGTAGCCCCGGGTAATAGTCCGGGAAGGGGCCAGCCTTCTCTAGCTCAGTCTGTTCCAGTGGTCATTCCTTCACAGACAAAACCCCGAATAGATCATAGAGCGACGGGAATTAATACGCCCCCAACTGTGAACCCCATCAACCCGGTACAGATAGTCGCAACTCCAGCTGGTGGCACGCGTTATAACCCTGTCTTGGGACAGGCCATACTGTTACCCAGCTGTTCGGGTTGGGAGGATCCCAAGTTATATTTACGCCAAATGGAAATGTTTATACGGTATCATAGATTTGAGGTCCAGGACGTAGAGTTATTTATACCTCTGTCATTAAAGGAGGATGCCCTCAGCTGGGGGGAAAATCTAAGTCGCTATGCTAATCGCCCCAGGGATTGGGGTTATTTTCTTCAACAATTCAATCAGAAATATTTGTTCTCCCGAAGAGACGGGGAAAATAAGGCCTCCCTTTATAGTATAAGACAGGGTGTAGGTGAAGACCTACAGTCATACCGTAGACGAGTCGTACAGTTGAATGATACCTTGATGGATCCTATTGCAGAACAAGAGTTAGTCGAAATTTTAATCACCAATGTTTTCCGGAAACAACCTTGCTGTTGCCGGAGGGTCTTTGTCGTACCATGGCTCAAGTGCAAAGAGAGTTTAAGCGTATCCAGAGCGGTTTCAACCGAAAGTATACCCCAGGAGGGTCAGGGGGATATAATTCAAGTCCTGGCCCGAGGGTGCGATTTTCCGATCCTCCGGGAACCGCGGCTTTTTCGGCAGCCAGTAATAACGGTCAGACAAGTGGCCCTAATAGACCACCTCCATTCCAGGCATGCTATCGTTGTGGTCGCTTTGGCCATCTTCGCCGGGATTGTCCTAGACCCGCGGGTACACCACCTCGCCCAGGTCAAGCGGTAAATTTACCGGCACTTCCACCTGCTGCCCCACAAGGTCCGGCACCAGGTCAGGGAAACGCTTAGGACGCATCCTGGACGGGTCTCAGGATTTGCGCCGGAACTCACAAGACCCTATCCAACTTCATTCCGTCAGAGGGGATGGTGTTAACGATAGTCGAATCAAGGGGATTCAGGTCGCATGTAAACCATGTGTTGCTTTTCTTGATAGTGGGGCAGACCACAGTATTGTCGCTCTGGACTTCTTACATAAATTGGGAGTCATTTCGTTAATAGTTCCTCAATCAAATATTGTCAAGGGGGTACAAAAGGGCATAACTACGACTTCTGTAGGCTATATTGACTTGGAGATAGATCTGGGGAGGCAAATGGGAACAATACCGGTACGCTTTCACGTTCTGAAAGATATAGAACTCCCAATTATCCAGGGAATGGACCTATTGGACGAGTTGCGAGCCAGCATCGACCATGAACGTAACGAATTCCAGTATTGTGGATATACTCTTCCCCTCATTTATTTAAGAGATCATGCGCCCGGGTTCACCCAAAACCAAGAACTCGACACCGGGACAGTTGATGTGTCCCAGTTAAACATGGGTACTTTGACGGAACGAGAAGTGGGGGACTTAATCAGAATCTGTCAAGAATTGTCATCCCTTTTCTCCGGTCGTCCGGGTAGAACCCACCTGTTACGACATCGGATCCAACTAAAACCTGGTACGGTCCCGATCCACCGTCAACCCTATAATCACAGTCGGGTAGCAAATGAAGAAATCGATACACAGGTAAAAGAATTATTGCAACAAGGGTTAATTAGACCTTCAGTTAGTCCGTGGGCATCACCCACTATAGTAGTAGGTAAGAAAAACACTACCGAAAAACGCATGTGCATAGACGTTACCCGGTTAAATAGCGTTACTGTGGACGATCCCTATCCGGTGCCACGTATTGAAGATATTATAGATTCTATGGGAAAGCCTACATATATCACTAAGCTTGACCTTAAATCCGGATACTGGCAGGCAGAAATGCACCCCGATGATATTGAGAAAACGGCTTTTGTTACCAGGGAGGGGAAATTCGATGCCGTTCGGTTTAAAAAATGCCCCATCAACATTCTCCCGTTTAATGAAGAAGGGTTTAAAATAGGTCACGACGTTTTGGGGTGTATACCTGGATGACATTGTCATCGCTAATGCTAGCTGGGAGGAACACCTAGAAGCTCTTCGGTACGTGCTTTCATAGCTGAAACACGCCGGTTTAACGCTTAATTTGAGAAACTCGAGTTTCGGAGTTTCTAAGGTTGCCGTCCTCGGCTACGTTGTAAGCGCGCAAGGTGTAGAAATTGACCCAGAGAAAGTAGAAGCAATTAGGAACTTTCCCAGAACACGAACCATAAAACAGGTTCCATCCTTCTTGGGTTTATCCCTCACTTCGCGGATCTTACTTTGCTTAATCGATTAAAGCGTAAACATCAGCGATGGCGGTGGGGGGACGATGAGGAGACGTCTTATCAGGGTTTAAAGCAGGCCATAGCTATGCTGCAGGCCCCAACCCCCGGTGGGAAATTTATTGTTACCACGGATGCTAGTGGCATCGGTATTGGGGGCATGTTAACCCTGATTCAAGGGGAGGTAGAAGTACCACTGGCATATACCAGTCGTCTTTTAAGACCTTCAGAATTAAAATATAGTACTCCAGAGCAAGAAGCATTAGCAGTCGTAGAGGCCGTCCGTAAATTTCGCCACTATATAGAGGGCCGGGAATTTGTGGTCTTGTCGGATCATAGGGCGTTATGCTGGTTACTACGCTTGAAAGATAAGAAAAGTCGGCTAATGCGGTGGGCATTGGAGCTGCAGGAATTTATGCCGTTCGAAATCCTGCATAAGTCCGGAAGGGAAAATGTGGTTGCCGATGCCTTGTCTCGATGCCCGGTATCAGACTTGGACACAGTCAGTCCAAAGGTCTTAGAAAAGGACGACATAGATCAGTCGCCCGGTCCTGAAGGCCAGGAAGTCCGGGTTAATATGGTATCGTGCAATCCAGTGGCATTAGGTCTCCCGTTAGATGTAGCAACTAAGACCGACATGAAGTTAGCACAGGCTGGTGATCCGTACTGGCAGGCTATTCGACAGGACTTAGAAAAGAGAAAGGCATCCAACTTATATATAATAAAGATGATATGTTATACCGGAAAGCCCGGGTTTTCAACCGGAAAAGGTAGTTATTCCAACCGCGATAGTGCCACGGATATGCCAAGCCTATCATGACCACCCACTCTCGGGTCATAGAGGTCGCACCGCTACTTATAAACGGGTGCAGGCTAAATACTACCATCCTAAGTTGTATTCCCTGGTTCAAGACTACGTTCGGGGATGTGAAGTTTGTCAGCGATATAAGAGTAGGAATACAAAGAAACCAGGTTTAATGATTCCTTCTCATAAAATCCATCCCGGGGACTTGGTTGGGATTGCTATTATGGGTCCCTTACCAGTAACGAAATCCCAGAATAGGTTCTCAGTGGTAATGGTAGATTATTTAACCAAGTATGTAGAGATATTCCCGGCACGAAGTGTTACCGCCCCTATACTGTGTAAGATCTTACGACAGTATGTTTCACGTCATGGTACGATGTAATGAGTTCGGACTGCCTCCGGTACTAGTTTACTAGCATAGAGAAATAATCCCGGCTGGGCCCCCAAATTGTAACGCTTTTTCTACTACCATTGCTTATACTAGCTGCCAAGCGTTAACAAATCTACTACTACTATTGTTCGGTTAATGCTTCAGGGTATGAATAAGAATTAAACGAAGGTTTGCCATACGTAGAGTCAGTTTTATTCAATTGTATCGAAATATTTTTAATGTTTTAGGATAAAACTATGGCCATTATAATATTAAATAAATGTCTAAACATAGAGCCTCTATAGGCTAATTTAACTATGGGGGCTTTTGCCCTTATTACGACATAATCCCCTACAATATTATTTAATATATGGTTATCCCCCAAAATAGTTGTTTAACATGATAAAGTTATATCTTAACTCATGCAGCATGCATTTTTGACCGATGCCAGGTCTAATAACTACGACGTCTCATATTAATATATTAATACCGATGGCTTTTAATTGCCTTTAGTTTAACACAAAAGTACTCATCACTTTGCAACGGTGCGGTGAACGACGAACGTTGACAAAAGTCTATTAGATGAAGCAGAGCGACGTACGAAGATTACGCGGGAACTAATGGTGACGATCTGATGGGCTATGGCCCGGAACTATGTTTAAACTTGCCATTAAAAATTGGCGGCCAGCGCTAGGACTTTCAATGACTTGTCCATAGTCTCGGTTCGGGTGGGACGATCTAGTGGCATCCTCTGGAATCCCTCAGTCGACTTGAGTTGGCTCCAAATTCCCGATCTCCATCAGCATTGAAAAAGATAATCGTAATGATCCTTTGTTACCAGTGTTCCCGGCTTTTATATGTTTGAGAGTGCTTGAAATTGCCATCCAATCATGTACGGTATTTTTCGAGGTCCATCGTCTATTGGTTATTTATTTTGGCGCGAAAATATCGCGCTATTTATTTTGGCGCGAAAATATCGCGCACTGTACCGTGGTGTATCCCATGGGTATTAACTTAACCCTACCTTAACTTAACTTATCAGATACTGGCATCGGTACTGGCATCGGTCATTGAAAGAGCATGCAAAGATATTTTATTTACGGCTTCTATAGCCTTTTGACACTTTGACGACCAAGTGACGCCCGAAAGGGGCTTTTACAAACCGACTTTGTTCATAGAAAATACTTGGCGACTAAGTGGCGCCCAGAAAGGGCTAAGACTTCCAGGTATGGCATTTTATCAGAGAGAAAGTGAAGGAATACCTTTAAGCTACTGCGTGGGGGACAATAACGATTGGCAGCGCGCAAGGGCAACGGTGGAGATTCTATCGATAAACAATCTTAGGTCCCCAATACAATTCATCCCCAAAAGTAGGCCTATAGGTCACTGGAAACATTGAGAGGGGTGATTCTAGTTCTATTATGATTAAGGAAAATATGGCTACTCATGAATCTAAAACTTAAAGCAGCAAATATTCCTACTGTAGGGGATCTAGTAAAATATACCCGCTACATGTTATAGGCGAAATAATGAGCATTTATACCGGGAATGTCCATACGAAGTGGGACGAAAGCTAGCCCCTTATTCAGTTGGCCATTAACAGTGCCATTCATACTTCCACTGGTTCATCCCCCTTTTATTTGCATCATGGTTACGTTACATAGAAGGAGAGATTAGAGGTTATGAGGATGGGCCACTCCGGGAATGACAGTTGTCCATTGACTTTGCTCAGGAAATGAATGAGCAAGCCAGTGCAAACAAAAACGTTTTTATGACCGGAACTATTCCGATGGGGAACTAGAAGTGGGGCAATTAGTGTGGAAAGTAGGACATAGCTTATCGAACGCTGCAGCTAAATTCTCGGCTAAGTTAGCCCCAGCTTGGGAGGGTCCCTATCGAGTAGTAGAAAAGATATCCCCAGTTTCCTATGTTATTATGGATTTGGAGTCAGGGGCTTTGGCCGATACTTGGCATATAAATCAGCTGAAACTACTGCTGAACTCTGTGGTCCTTGAAACTCAGGAAACCACGGAACTTGAAATCTCGCCGGTAATACAGGAGCTGGAGAACGTTGCGGACCCAGATGATGGGCAGGGACATGAGCTGGTTGTAACGCAGGACGAAAGATCGTTTATTGAGGCAGATTCTCGGGATGGTCAGAAGAATGTCTGGGATGCGGTGCCCGTTAGAGTGTATGACTTCCGGCCTCGTCAAAGCCAGGCAGAAGGGGTCGTTGATAGGCCGTCGACCTCGATAGATATAGAACCAGATATAACCGATCCGAATCCTAGCATTCCGGTAGAAAACGACTCAGTTCCCACCCCGATACCACGGCGGGAATATAATCTCCGACGCCGGGTTCGAGTTGAGGAACAGGAAGAGCAAGGGGTAGACCTAGCGGTAGCAGGTCCTTCCGGGGAAGGAAGGCGGAATCGTGGGGTTAAGAGGGACCCGGTGTTGGGCACAGCTAAGTTAGGGACCCTCACGGGGATTAGTCAAAATACTCAGGACGATTTGTTAATGGCTCCTTTTCGGTATGGCAGGGCGCCAACTGGTCCTATAATTCCTATAAAATCCTATATTTTGGAAAGTGTCCTATTTTATCCTATATTTTCACAAATTGTCCTATAAAGTCCTATTGCGGAGCTCGCTTCGCTCGCTCCGGTTATTTATGATTTACTTAATGTTAAATTTAAACAAATTAATTGGCTAATTTTTATAACAATAACAACTCGTGAAAAAATTATTCGACTGAATTTAGACTGGTTTTCATATATGTTCGCCTTGTACGTTATTGCAAATGGTCAGGGAAATTTGTGGAACTTAGTCAGCGAAAACCTGGAAAAGTCAGGGAATTTCATTCCAAAAATTACGAACCCCGTAAAGGCCCAAATTCTAGTTCAGTGGATTTTTTAAAAAACAGTAAACATGATACGAAAATGGTTACTTCTAATCAGAAAACCTTCCTTATACATTAGAGCCAGTATCAAGTCTTACCTACCGCTCCCTTAGAATTAGAATATAAACAAAAGAAAGTCAGAAATAATATCCTATTTTGTCGAAAAAATTTAAAAGAGTAATAGGTTCCTAACTGTCTGTTTGTGATATTTTCACAGAATAGATATTTTGTTTTACCAGTGGTCCCTTTTTGGTTCCTACTTTTAAAATTTAGGTCCTTATTTTACCCTATTTTTATCGTGAAAAGTCCCTTTTTCCCCTATTTATTTTTGAGGTTTTGGTGGGAGCCCTGTAAGTGATATAGTTGGTGATATTTTTTTTAGCAGTGCAAAGGCATTGTATACTATTTTAATTGAAAAATTAAGCAGTATTTCATTAAAATTGGTCGGTTCTGGTTATATACTAGTCATTTAAGAGTCCTATATTATCCTATAATTTCATGAATCTGGTCCTATAAAATCCTATAATTTCGCCTGGCGAATCCTATTTTTCCTATTAAAAATTTCTCTGCAAGAGTTGGCGCCCTGGTATGGGTGGAAAAGGGAACTAGTTTTGCGAAAGGATACCGGAGGTAGAATTTGGGATGTGAACTATTACACCCCGGAGCCAATTAAGGAAAAGCTGCGATCCTATAAACAAATTTCAGCCTTTCTAGGAACGCATCGTGACCAAGCCCGCCGGTTGGGAATGCAGAATTTTAGTATGAAGCCCCAACCGATCTCGTATCCCCCGTTTGAGATTGTCCGCCATGCTCTATGGTGAAGCACGACCAGTCGGACTACGATTTGATTTTAATTTATTTGGGTGCTTGTTTGTTAAGAACATTGGCATGGACCGTTCGATTATAGCGTGATGAGACTAGCTGTCTACAGTTACCCTTTTTATCTTTCAGGCCATGGCTGATTCACGCCCAAAAACTTATTGGGGGCAACTGTTTGGTTTCATGGACTTGTCGTCAAGTGACGAAGACGACGTCCTTGATTCACGCCCAAAAACTTATTGGGGGCAACTGTTTGGTTTCATGGACTTGTCGTCAAGTGACGAAGACCACGTCCTTATTAACGTGTCTACTCGGCCATTAGTAGTTGAAATTACCGGGGAGACGGAGCACGCGGAGGACACTCAAGCGTCAGCTGCTTTACCACCAGTGGTAGTTGAGATTACCGGGGAGACGGAGAATGCGGAGGACGCTCAAGCGTCAGACGAAACTATGGGTTTGATTGCCACACCTATCCCATCCGTGGAGGAGCAGGCCATAGCCCTCACTACTACAGACGGTGCCCCGACGAACAACGAAGATGAAGTGGTGCCACCTCCCCGCTATGTGGACATCTTCTGTTCGCTGCCATGCTACGCTTCCCGGACCGGAACAGATCTAAAGAATTTTTCTCGGCAAGTCCGGGCCCTTCCAGAACGCTTCCCGTAGAGATTTAAGGGATGTATCTCCCACTTTGGAGCCATTCCTGACGAACTCAACATTGAGTTCACACAATCCGTCATGGCGCATTCCGGGGTTCTTGGTGCAGTGGGCATCCCGCCCCTGTACGCTAAGGCCTATTTGCAAGACGTGCGCATAGAACAACATTTAATTAATGCCCTGACATTCAACAAGGTCCGCGCGATCGGCGCAATTGGCTTAGATTCATCCCGGGTAATCGACCTTTGCCCCACCAGGAAATCCAAATTCAGGCCTTTCGGCGCCAGTTCCGCTTAGCCGCGACCTATGATTACCCGGTGTTAGTCCAATGCAGAGATGGGCGACAAGAGAAGGACGCCTTTAGAACCTGTTACCGGCTACTAGGCGAAGAACTCTCTCCCGGACACGTCATCATTTTACTCAATTTTTCCGGTGGCCGTGACGTGGCAGAAAAATTCCTCGCCCGGTTCCCCCGATTATACCTTGCTTTATCCCCGGCTATGGAGCCGCAATATATGTGTAGGTTCCTCCTCGTTATCCCGGTGGAACGCCTACTAGCGCAGTCAGGGGCGCCTATGTTTGCTCTGACCCGAGCTTCCCCGGCCGTGCCATCCCCTGGACTGGCTTTTACCGTAATCCAACGGATCGCGCAAGCCAAGGCTTTACCGTTCGCGGACGTGGCCGCTACTTTGTGGTCAACTTCTCAGAAGTTGTTTCGGTATTCCGATTAAGCCCGGAGGAAAAGGATTTGTTTTCCCGGGTTATCCGAATATTTTGTTTGATTTCTTTGATGATTGAGTCATATCTGTAACTTTTTTTGTTTTGTTGGGACCCAGTGTTGTTCCCCTCTTTATGTTTGGAAATTAACTTGCCCGGAAGAGTGGTTTCGGATACCACCATTTTCTTGAGTCGTTCTCGACCACGTTTTTTTTATTTTCGATTACCTATACCAACAAACCTACTTTATTTATTTTCCATAATACCGGGGTAGTTATTAACTCTTTGAAAAAAAAACCAAAAAAAAAAATATATTCTTTTTGATTCTCTTTGTATGTCATTATGACTATTTGTGTACCCTTCCCCAAAGTGGGCATGTCCCCCTCTCGGGACTTAATAAATATGTTTCCTCCTTAACTCCTTGTTTGTGGTCCACCCGAGTTTTTGAATTTGGTTCCCTGGTTCTGGGGGTGTACCTCATATGAGCAGTTCGTTGCAGAGCAGTTCTCGAAATAGCAACCGCGATTCCAAAAAAAAACAGCGGAGTTTTTCAAAACTGCTGTTTTAGAAATAGCGGCTGCTATTTTGAGAAATAGCAGTGTTTGTCTTGAGTTTCGAGCATTTCTTAACAATACAGTTATATTCGTTAGTTTCAAATACTACCTTTTCCGTGATCATTTAATGAGGAATGTGACCTAATAAGACATCATGTTTTTTGGTAGATAATTGTAAACAGTAATTGTTTTGGAAAAGGCATATTATAATTCGAGAAAGGTTATTTTATTTCGACAGTAGATCATTGTAAACAGTAATTTTTAGGAAAGGCATATTATAATTCAAGAAAGGTTATTTTATTTCGGAAGTAGATAATTGTAAACAGTAATTTTATTGGTAATCGCTGTAATGGGTAAACTGCCATTTTGGGAACCGCTATTTAGGGAACTGTTGTTATGAGGACCGCTATTATGAAATCCGCTCATAAGGGAACTGCTCATATGAAGGCTTCCCGTTCTTGGTGGGGTTTCCCTTCTCATTATTTCTTTTGCAGACACTCGCAGCGGCGTTACACTGCTGATTCCCTTGCACCCGGGGCCTCTGCTTGTTCCTTGCAGAGGGGGAGGATGTAACGGGGAGCCCGTTACAAGGGCTCACCACCAGATGGAGAGATCTAAACCGATACACGAGTTCGCCGCTAGACGGCCCCGGAAGCGGAACTTTAAACGGTCGTCTGCTCGAGAGCCGGGATTGGCTGATCCCCGGGGGCCCGAGGGGATATATTTGAACCGTAGCCCGGGAATCAGGGCAGTTGAAGGAGTACCGGCGTCAGAACTAGTTAATAATTGACTTTATTTACTTATTTAATGTTATTTAACGGATTGTATATTTATTGTTTACTAACAGATTGTATATATAATTTAACCGGATTTATATGTTAATAAATACATTGGATTAACTGAAATTACGTACCAACACCTTAAACAAATGAATAAAAACGTCGTCATGATATTTAGTTTTTAATATAAATATGAATCAATTTGTTAAATAAATTCTTACCTCCAAATCCCTGAAGGTGAATGCCGGAAGGTCATCTCTCTTTGGTATTGGCCCCAGGATGGCTGTATATCTTATTATTGCTTTTACTTCCTCGCCAACGGCAAGACTCGCGGACATTTTCTATATTAAACTGTGGCTTTAACTTGAAAATCCTACTCGGGAATGATGGTTCTTGAAGGAAGGACCTATACTTATATACTCTATCACTAGAACGAATAAATTAGTATAGTATAATATATATACACAATCTGAAAGAATTCAAACTCACCTACGACAATACCTCATAATCCTTATTGAGGTATTTTAGTTACGATGGAAAGCGGTAACTTTGTTATCACTAGCATATTACTTTTGTCACTAGTTAATCCCAACTCGAACTAGTACCGTACGTGGTCAAATAGGATATTTAAATATACCATAAACTCATAATCGGTGTTTTCTACGATAGATCACGTAGAACTTACTTTCATAAAAAAATCTGATATACATTAAAAACCGAAGAAATCACAATCCATTATTAATTCACCCGCAACTAACGGGGCTGGGAATATGTACGATTTGATACCTCACAGTAAAAAAAAGAGTATTTCAAATTGAATGTTTCAACGTGCAATACCTTGCCACTGTGGTGGTACGCATTAGCAATCAAATATGAACGCATAAAGTGGTATTCAATTGTACACGTTTAAGAAACGTTCATATTTGAACACTAACATTGATATTCAAAATTGCACGCTATTGACGCATTCAGATGAGTTCATTTTGCCTTTCAAATATGATTGCATTAGCGTTGAAACGAGAGCGTTTTGGCGTTCAAACTAGAACGATTTCAATACTCATACCTTACCGTTTTTGCGTTTTAATAGGATTGGATTAACATTCAAACGAGAGCGTTTTTAGCGTTCAAACGTGAGCGATTTCGGCGTTCAAACGAGAACGATTTCAATATTCAAACCTTACCGTTTTTGCGTTATAATAGGATTGAATTAACATTCAAACGAGAGCTTTTTTAGCCGCTAGCGTTCTAACGTAAGCGATTTTGGCGTTTAAACGAGATCGAATTCAATATTCATATTTTACCGCTTTTGCGTTATAACGGGATTGAATTAACATTCAAATGAGAGCGTTTTTAGCGTTCAAACGAGAACAATTTCGGCGTTGAAACTAAATCGTTTTTGCGTTATAATAAGATTGGATTAACATTCAAACGAGAGCGTTTTTGCTGTTCTAGGCCAAACGAAAACCATTTTGGCGTTCATACGTGACTGGTTCTGTTTTAAAGTAGGCTTGTATTAACATTCAAACGAGAGTTCTTATTGGTTTAAATATGATCGGATTAGCATTCAAATGATAGTGTTTCGGGATTTAAATAGGATTGCCTTGGCATTCAAACGAGTTTTTTCTAATAGCAAATAATAGGATAGTATAGGCGCAAGAGTAATTTTCTTAACAAATTTCATTTATTACGATCATAATTACCCTTTCAACTTTTTGTACACGTTCAAAACTGGAGCAGTCACTTCCTGGTTTTCAATGCGAAATTCAATTTTTTCTAGGTATTCCATTGTTTTTTTAAAGATTTAGGGAATAGCAATTGCGTTGCGTAATAGGCGCTAAATAATGACGTGACTGCCATTTTTAAACTTCCCACTTCAAATGTGATTCCATTGACTCACTTCATATGTTGAAATAAAAATGGCCTCTGCTTGCTCTTCAGAAAATACAATGGTCGGAGTATTTACAACTGCTTCCTGAAAAAAATTAAATTTAATAAATTATTCAAAATAAATCAATAGTTCAAATTTCATAATTTGTGTAACATCTGCACTGAAAAATTATTAACATTTACTAACATTAAATGCAATCCATGATACTAAACTTTCGTTAAATATGCAGGGAAGAAGCAGCAAAGCTGCATCAAGCTCTCGCTCTGAAACAAATATTATTAGTATGGTAGTTCTATTATTTATATGTTCCGTTCAACCATTTTAAAGAAACAGTTATCGTTGGTATCTCTCAAACTAAATAGGAGTATTATCGTATAGACACTTAAAAAGAGTGTATTCAATAATATGCGGTGTAAAGCCAAGACTAATTTTGAAGAAAGAATATGTAGAGCACCCTCCAAGTTAAATCGTGCATAAATTACGAAAAGGTTACCTTCAAATACATCAGCCGCCAAAACACCTCTACTCTCTTCCAATACCTTGAGTAATATTTTTGCATTTTTTCCTTGCTCCTTTGAGATATTTGTATAATTTTATGGGCCAAGGGTTTGAAGTGGTGAACCATCAGCTTTTCCGCCGATGGTCTAATATTGTGAAGCCAGTCCTCACAAGCTAGAAAAATAGGCTTGTTACTTATAATTTTAAGAGCAAATTAAGGTTCATATAGAAGAGAATCAAGTCTTTTTAAGCTATTTCAGGGCACTTTTTTGTTCTGACCAGGAGGGGCTAACAAAGACAGTGCACTTAAAATGCCATAGACCAACGAAGGCGATGGGAGAACATATATTTCTTTAAAAGTTTCATTCGCTATTGGTTCTCGAAATACCTCGTTTTTCTGGCTTAAAAGAGGGAACTCTAATTAATTCTTCGGATTCGTGCTTCAAAGCAAATTCTTGCCGATAACAAGCTGTTCTGTACATCTTCTCTTCCAAAATATTTTGGTCCGGTTTCGATTTTTCCCACTCTTCATTTAATGCCTCAATGTGGCTTTTAACGGAATGAATGTCCTCTGCCATTCCAGGAACAGCCTAGAAAAACGATATTATCTTCGACTTTGAAACATTGGAAGTCTCACTCTGAACATCTGAGGCCTCGCTTACGGATGCAGTTAGACTTTGAAAATCTGTCAAATTTTTTGGTCTCTGAATTAAGGATTCAAATGCGTCTGGGACTTCTTGCTCGTTCGAGAAACCTCTTTCTGGAGAGTATGGAAGGTTTTCATTTTCGTTTATTCTCTCAGTAGAGTGAGGCCGGGTGTTGGCACAGCTGCTCTTGCTGGACATAGTGGTGGGTGAGCGACTATTTGATATTTTCCTGTGCATTTGTGGGCAACGCTTTCTTGAAGGGCTTGCAAGCACTTTTTCACAGTGCCTTTCCTTGTTTCGGGACTTGTTATGAAGTTGGTTGTATCCCTCTTTACTAGTTGACATTTATTGTGTGGAAGAGTGAGCCCAAGATACTGACGGTTGGGGAGATTTATTGCGAGGCTGAAAATTAAAAACATATTACTCCATTTTGGAGCAAAGTATACTAAAAATTTCACACGGGAGGTAGTTCCGCTAAATGAAAACGAATCCACACCTTTGATACCATAGATGGAATCTTTACCCATAAGATCTAAAACTTTGTTTTCCAGCTGTGATAAGGGCTTTACATTCGATTTACCGCCACCCGTTTTTATGTTTTCTTTTCTGACCTCTTGGGCTCTCTTTATGCACCTAGTTTTCAAATCATTCTATTTCTTTCTTACATTCCGCCCTGTTCGTCTAACGTTACATCCTTCGGAATTTATTTTTTCAGCAACCTTTTCCCAGGCTTCATTTAAATCCAAATTAGATTTATATTTTCCATTTGGCTTCAATTCCCCTCTTGCTAACTCTTTCTTTGTTCTAAATGACAAATTTCCATCCTCGTCCAACGACGACATTTTCTTAACACCGAGAAAGTTTGAGAATTAGGCTTAAAAGTTTATTTCTTTTTTACATTTCCCGCCAAATGCGTTCTTTAATTTTATTGGAGCGTCGCGTAGTGACGGAAATTTTAACTAGGTCGATTTGCGTTTCTTTTATGAATTTGCAATGATCGCAAATTTTATTTTATGAATTTGAGTTGTGCGCAAATATTTCCGTCGGGCGCAAATTTCGTTGCGTTCGACGTTTATGAATTCCACCTCAAATCAACAATTTCAAATGGATCTTTGTGACCTACAGAAGATAGCGAGGTATAATAATAAAAATCGTTATCTCCTTTGTTGTATCGACGTTTTCAGTAGAATGGCTTTCGTGGAACCTGTTAAAGATAAGCGGGGTGTGACGGTTGCCTCTGCCCTCAAGAAGGTTTTGGATAATGGAAGAAGCCATATCCCTAATGTTATTCAAACTGACAAAGGCTCAGAATTTTTATCACAATTTGTTCAAGATGAGTTAAAATCACGGAAAATTAATTTTTTTACGACAAATTCCGAGGTTAAGTCAGCCCTAATAGAAAGATTTATTAGAACGCTTCGATCGAGGTTATACAGATACTTTACCTATAAAAATACGCTAAAATACGTAGACGTGATTCAAGATCTAGTTAGTGCCTATAACAATTCATACCACAGATCTATCAAGTGTAAACCGATTGAAGTTACAGCGCGAAATGCGAAATACCAAACAAGTTTGGCTTACTCTTTATGGTGATTTGGATTTCAGCCCCCCATCAAGCTACGCCTTCGAGTTATGTTATATCTATGGGAAAATTTGAACGTTTTCACCAAAAACACTGACTAATTTTATGCAAAGGAAAACTACCCTATGCAACTTCATTTTTTATAAAATAAACTAATGGGTGGATCATTTTGAAATTTTAACCACATATTAAGGGTCCAAATTTTAGTTCAGAGGAATGTTTTCAAAACAGTAAATATAATACGAAAAAAAGTTACATCCAATCAAAAAAAAACCCTAATACATTAATGGCAGTATGAAGTCTTATCTAAGAGAGCTACCGCTCTCTCAGAATACGAATTATTTAGAATTGTAAGAAACCCATTTAGAATTATATGAAAACGTTTTGCAATTATATGAAAACCTTTTTGAATTATATGAAAACCTTTTTGAATTATATGAAAACCTTTTTGAATTATATGAAAACTTTTTTGGAATTATATGAAAACTTTTTTGGAATTATATGAAAACTTTTTTGGAATTATATGAAAACTTTTTGGAATTATATGAAAACTTTTTGGAGTTATATGAAAACTTTTTGGAATTATATGAAAACTTTTTGGAGTTATATGAAAACGTTTTGGAATTATATGAAATCTTTTCTTAATTATATGAAATATTTTCGGAATTATATGAAAACGTTTCAGAATTATATGAAAAACCTTTAAGAAATATATGAAAACTTTTTAAAATTTTATGAAAGCGTTTTAAAATTATATGAAAGCGTTTTAAAATGATATGGAAACTTTTTGAATTGTATGAAAACCTTTTAGAATGGTATGAAAGCCTTTTATAATTGTATGAAAACCTTTTAGAATTGTATGAAAACCTTTTAGAATTGTATGAAAACCTTTTAGAATTGTATAAAAGCTTTTAGAATGGTACGAAAACCTTTTAAAATTATATGGAAGCGTTTTAAAGTTATATGAAAACCTTTCAGAATTATACAAAAACCTTTCTGAATTATATGAAAACCTTTTAGCATTATATGAAAACTTTTTACAATTATATGATAACCTTTTGAAATTAATTGAAAGCGTATTAAAATTATATTAAAGGTTTTAAAATTATAGGGAAACTTTTTGAATGGTATGAAAACCTTTTAGAATTGTATGAAAACCTTTTAGAATGGTATGAAAACCTTTTAGAATGGTATGAAAACCTTTTACAGTTGTATGAAAAGCTTTTAGAATTATATGAAAACCTATAAGAACTATATATGAAAACCTATTGGAAGTATATGATAACCTTGTAGAATTATATGAAAATCTTTCAGAACTAACGAAACCTTTTATTTTTTAGAATTTTATGAAAACCTTTTAGGATTATATGAAAACCTTATAGGATTATATGAAAACCTTACAGAATTACTTAAAAACCTTTATTTACGAATTATGTCACGAACGGCGCCCCATAAACCTGCATCGAAAACTGCTAAAATATGCCAGTAGCAATTACAAATTTATACAAAACCATAATCCTTAAGCCTCGAAAAGTTTAATACTTTTCTAGGTAATGTGTCTTATCCCTTCTATAATACCCCTGCTTTGGCAAGCACGCTGACAAAATCGCCTTTCCCCGATTCTCACCTCTCTCTCGCTTTAGTCTCGACGTTACTCAGCAATAAGTTCTTCATTTTCATTTCTTGGAGGTCCACGGGGCAGGGTGGTATTCGATAGTCACCGTGCCGCTTAACATGGGTTGAAATTAGGTTATATTGTAATAAAGTGACGTTAAAATGATTAAATTCAATTGAAATAAAAATATGAAGTTCCGAGAGAAGTGCGGACTTCTCTGAGGAGCCTTAATGCGCTCTCGGAGCGTGAATACGGCTTTCTTAGCTAGAACAGAGAAGCCTTTGTTACCCAAATGTGTCGATGAAAGAATAAATATCTAAAAATTATGTGTAAACACATTGACTACTGTAGAACGAATAGGAGGCTTTGAAACAAGGAAAGTTTTTTCGTAAGGACTTTTCCCATCAATGCTTAATATTTTTTAAATATTTCAATATCGTAGTATGGTAGGTTAAGGTTTGGCTTTGTAAGCCACGCCATACTTCTCCCTTCCAATTTGTTTGAAAAATATTAATTGCGGTTTGAAATCTTTGTTCCAATGCAATGTTTTTATGAGTAGACATGTTTCAGATATAAGGATATGAATAGTTTTTAATATTGCAAATAAATAGGTATTTAATCTAGTTTAGATATATCTTGAATTGGAAATAAAAGAAATATCTTTGACTCGAAATCGGTTTTGAAAAAGAAATATATGGGATTTGAAGCAAGTGTTCCTCATCTTTGAATATCTGGGCGTTAAGACCCATTTTTAGGTTGCAAATACCTGGGATTGAAACCTAGAGTTTGGGAAATGGGAATATCTGTGTTTTTAAAACCTAGTGTTTGGGGACTGAGAATGTCTGGGTTTTTGAAACCTAGTGTTTGGGGATTGAGAATATCTGGGTTTTGAAAACTAGTGTTTGGGGACTGAGAATATCTGGGTTTTTGAAACCTAGTGTTTGGGAACTGAGAATATCTGGGTTTTTGAAACCTAGTGTTTGGGGATTGAGAATATCTGGGTTTTTGGAACCTAGTGTTTGGGGACTGAGAATATCTGGGTTTTTGGAACCTAGTGTTTGGGGACTGAGAATATCTGGGTTTTTGAAACCTAGTGTTTGGGAACTGAGAATATCTGGGTTTTTGAAACCTAGTGTTTGGGGATTGAGAATATCTGGGTTTTGAAAACTAGTGTTTGGGGACTGAGAATATCTGGGTTTTTGAAACCTAGTGTTTGGGGACTGAGGATATCTGGGTTTTTGAAACCTAGTGTTTGGGGATTGAGAATATCTGGGTTTTTGGAACCTAGTATTTGTGGATTAAGAATATCTGGGTTTTCGAAACGTAGTATTTGGGGACTGAGAATTTTTGGGTTTTTGAAACCTAGTGTTTGGGAACTAAGAATATCTGGGTTTTTGAAACCTAGTTTGGGGACTAAGAAATCTGGGTTTTTGAAACCTAGTGTTTGGGGACTGAAAATATCTGGGTTTTGAAACTGTAAAATAACTCCAGTAGCAAAATCGACGTTGGGCCAACGGAGTTGGCTCGAGATTCAACCGACACTGCCCTATACTGCCGCAAAATGGTAGGTAGACTTTCCTTTTGACAGTCGAAATGCCCTACCCGAAAATGGGTCGGTCCGGCGGTTTTCCAACCTTTTCAAACGTGCACGGAAAATTTTCGGGATTTCCAAAATGAGGTCGGGATAGAAATTTTGCCAGCACTTTAACCGACTCTAAAAAGTAAGCATGGCCAGCTCTTACATTATCAAACAAGAAGGGCTTTGTTATCTGGTTATGGTCGGATTATTAATTTAATTGCGGTCGGATTCATCGACTGTTATTTGTGGGATTTATGGCTTGTTTGTGGTCGGCTTTATGGCTTGTTTAGGGTAGGCTTTATGGCTTGTTTAGGGTCGGCTTTACGACTTGATTATGGTAGGCTTTACGACTTGTTTATGGTAGGCTTTACGATTTGTTTATGGTCGGCTTTATGGATTGTTTATGGTCAGCTTTATTGATTGTTTATGGTCAGTTTGATGGATTGTTAATGGTCGGCTGTAGAATTTTTTAAAGGTCGGTTTAGAGATCTTTTACTGTAGGTAATGCGAAGTGTCTCTGATGATTCGATTCCATTGGACCGAAATCCCATTCAACCGAAACCAGGGAAGGGAGGTCCCATTGGACCGAATTCCGCACCTTGGGTGGTTTACGAAAAGTGGAGATAGCCATGAATGACTGCACTTAACTTAAGTGTACACTGCAGTTATCTCCGATAAAAACGAAGTAGCAATATGAGTTTACCATGGAAACGGTTTAAAAGGCTTATGTAAATTTAAGGGAAAGCTAAAATAGGCCGTAAGCCGTAACATTTTCTTTAATTGTACTTTAAAATGATACTTAAAACGAGAGATTTATATTTATATCAAGGTGAATAAACATATTACACTATATTGTTGATTCTAAGATTTTATTTTATGTTTTGTTTGTAATACAAATCCAAGTATCTTTGATTTGTCTAAAAACATAAGAAAATAATATATAGCTCCCTATAAGTATGAAACTTAGTACATTTTCATACTACAGCATTTGCTCCCAAATTTTCCGCGCTTACGCTTTTACGCCCCGTGGGAAAAGTCTCGGTACTACGAGTAAAAGGGGGGCGAAACCATTGCCGCCACCTAAGGTGCCCGTGAAAGGCACGATGGGCCGGGGAAATATCGCCGCGCAAGTAGAGACACAAGATTTTCCTTACCTCGTACCAGTGTAGGCACTAGCCTCGTTCGTCAAAATCTCGCGCCATCTATTAATTTATTATGATAATTTTGCAATGTACTTAATCAGTTATAATTATCATAATAATAATTTCAAGACCTTTAACTATTTAATTACGATATAAAATCTGAAAATTTTCTAAACAAATATTTCAACTTTTTAACGCCAAAAGCTCTTTATAGGTAGCATTAGAAACTTTTTACAAATTGCAATGGAAGAAAATGCTGTTTACATGGCTTAAATGGAGAGTTTCATACTTATAGGGAGCTATATATTATTTTCTTATGCTTAAAATAACGAAATTTGAAATGTTTAGTATTGATCGGTAGGTAGTCGGATATGCCGACCTCTCGTCCCTTGTTGTTATTTTGATAAAAACCAATGTTAGTTGGTAAGGAGTTGAGCAGCCGACCTAATCCTTTCTTACACCAACCGACATAAGATGTAACTATCAGCCAACTCTGTTTGTTCTCACGTCCGACTTCAAAGCGGAGCTGGTATCTGAAGTTGGATAAGAGTCGGACTTTAGTCGTAAGTGCTGACTAGGCCATAAAGCGAAGACTCTACCTCGAACCGACTCAAACGCGGAAGAAGCTTCATTACAACGAAATCTGAAATGTTCAGTGTGATCGGTAGGCCGTCGGATATGTTGAACTCTAGACCCTTAGTGTTATCTTTTATTTGATAGAAACGCATGTTAGTTGGTAACGGGTCTCCGCGAGAGTCACGACGAGATTGTAGTAATAATTTCCGAATCCCCTTCACACGCCGGTAGCGTAAGACGATGTAGGGGTGTCGCCCATTGACTCTAAGAGACCCTTGTAACTCGATACTAAAGTTTCGTTGATTTTGGAAAAGTCAAACGCGAAATGAAAAATGCATTCCACGCACTTTTCTTCCTTGATGGGCAAATTGTTTTCCAAGAAGTAATTACTTTTTGCAACTGCGCGGAGGTTATTGAGGCGAATAAAAAAGAAACGTTACGGGGAATTAAATCATCGGCGGCTATTCTTATTGATAAATTTCGGGCAAAAACATCACCGAAACTTTCAAAATCGCAAAGCGATATCACAATTTAGGCTCCTCTACCGTATCGATCGGAATACTTCCTTTGATTTTTGCGAAAGAACGTGGCTGAATCGATTTTTCTTAGGTTATTAATGAAATTCGTATTTCCGGAAAATCTCGATATTTTTAAAGGGTGTCATAATGGAGAACGATAAACTGATCGCGATTACGGCGTCGATTAAAGAAACCATTTTAAAACTTTCACAAAGGGGTCACTGTCTGGTTCTTTCGCTTAGTAGTACAGTCATTTTAGCTCAAAAACAGAGGGAACCCGCAACAAATTGAAACAAAGCTGAAAATTTCAGATCTTATAGATTTTTGGGCGCTCTTTAACGTGGTGTGGTCTCCCACACTCTCCCATTGGAGGAATTTCCGCCATATTGGAAAATGGCGGACAAAATCGAGAAAACGTTTAATAACTCCGGTTCTACTTAACCGATTAACACGTAATTAGGCTTCAATTGTAGATCACCTTCAAACACATAATTCATGTCTTAAGATATTTTGTCCTTCAACTAACTGGAAGTTCACAATCTGACTCTGAAGATTAGCCTCAAATAAAAATGGGAATTTAAAGCATTTTATGGTTTCTATATTCAGAATACATTTCCAAAATCGAGAAAAAATTAATAACTCTGGTTCTACTAACCCGATTAACAAGTTATTAGGGTTCAATTGTAGATTACTTTCAAACACATAATTTATCCTAAAGATATGATGTCCAACAACTAACCGGAAGTTCACAATCCAGCCCGGAAGGTAAGGCAAATCTAATTTTCGAGTATTTCGAAACGGTTTCAAGCGAAATAAATGCAAAGAGGGTTTTAAACCTAAAATATATTATTCCCATTATATTTTTACCTCTTTAAGTGACGATGACGTCACGGAGAGGTATTATACTGGACGTGTGTGTGGGGGGTGTCTATCTGTCTGTGTGTCGGTCACTGCGTCCGCAGTTGGCGAATCGGAGCAAACGTGTTCGCAGTAATTTTTGGCTTCTACTCCCAACGTTAGAATCAAGAAGTGCGTGGCGATCGGCTAGGGTTACGAGAAACGTCTAGCCTCCCAATTGCAGGGCTTCAACCAAAGGTTCATGCAATTGCGGATTTCTTATCATTTATTGTGAATCAATCGCCTTATATACCCTAAATTTTAAAACATTGTTAAAGAGGCTTACGCTAGAATTCAAACGTCAACAATAGCGATGTTTAAAATTATTTTAGGAATTAAGTTTCTTAAAACGACTTCAGTAGAATTACGTTAAACTACTGACGACTAAAACAATTAATATCAGTTATATTTTCTTAATTATTTAAGAATAACCTCTTAATTGCGTCTCGTATCGGAGAGGTTTATTTTGGTTTACCAACTTGTATATTAGTTATTTATCAATATTGGTTAAGCTTAAGTTTAATCATAGTCCTCTACTTGAGGTTGAGCCTCAAAATCTCTATGTTCATTTGAACAAGATACTCCCTTGCATTGTCTACAAATTGAAGAACAGACTGGACCAGTTTTACCGCATTCATATTTCAAGTCACAGACTTCCTTGCATTTACGAGGGATCATCTGCAGAAGCTCAGCTGGAGCAGGTTTTAGAGTGGTAACGATTGGTTTCAGTTCAGATCCTATTTTTCTCCAACCCCATTCTCTAGCATTTAGGCTGCTTCCAAGCCACGTTTGAACTTTGCGATAAACTCTATTTGAATACTGCTTTGCTGCCGCACTTGTTGGTGGAAGAGAAGCTAATTCAAAAGCTCATCTTCATTGAAAGTATACACTTGGTTATGTCAACTTTGTTTCACACGCTTTAACTCAACTTTAGCCGTATTGACAAGTGTGGGCGAACAATGGTATATATTAAAACATTTAGTTTTATGATGGTACAAAGGCTGTTTTACCCTCTCCCATACTATACATTATAGCTCCGGTCAGAAAAGAAACAAAATTTGTCAGTAATCGGAACTATATGTTTAATTTTGGAAACTTATTCTGAAAATAGAAACCATAAATGCTTTAAATCCCCATTTTTTATATGAGGCTAATCTTCAGGGTCAGATTGTGAACTTCCGGTTAGTTGTAGGACAAAATATCTTAAGAGGTGAATTATGTGTTTGAAGGTGATCTACAATTGAAGCCTAATTACATGTTAATCGGTTAACTAGAACCGGAGTTGTTAAACGTTTTCTCGATTTTGTCCGCCATTTTCCAATATGGCGGAAATTCCTCCAATGGGAGAGTGTGGGAGACCACACCACGTTAAAGAGCGCCCAAAAATCTATAAGATCTGAAATTTTCAGCTTTGTTTCAATTTGTTGCGGGTTAAAACCTATTTTTCCTGTACTATATATTGAGTTTGAAATCTGTTATAAAGTAGTATATAAAATTTTAAATATTCTAAAAGGATTACGTCAAGATAAACAAAAGCGGCTGAACATCAAGCTCACAATTAATAAGATGAAATTCCATGAATTATAAGATTAATAAGTTGATACTTAATATTTAAGTTTTTAATTTTATGCTTAATATTTAAATTTGTAATTTCATGCTTAATATTTAAATTTTTAATTTTATGCTTAATATTTAAATTTGTAATTTCAAGCTTAATATTTAAATTTGTAATTTCAAGCTTAATATTTAAATTTGAAATTTTATGCTTAATATTTGAATTTGAAATTTTATGCTTAATATTTAAATTTGTAATTTTATTCTTAATATTTAAATTTCAAATTTTATGCTTAATATTTAAATTTGGAATTTTATGCTTAATATTTAAATTTGGAATTTTATGCTTAATATTTAAATTTGTAACTTTATGTTTAATATTTAAATTTGAAATTTTATGCTTAATATAAATCCGTATTTTAAAGCTAAATACTAAAATGTTTAACTAAATTCACATATTGGCCTAGGTTTAATAATTTCATAACGGCAGAACGTTAGTAAGTACAATCAGTAGAAAGACCATAATTAAAATGAATACATACTATTGCTTAATAAATTGAGAATGTTCGGTAATCAACATCGATTCAACAAAATTCAAATCTCTCAAAGAAACATATTTCTTTGGTGGAATAACACCATTTACTGATAGTTTCTCGTATTTGTATTTTAAAAAAAGAGCTGTACTACCTTACCTATCATAACTTCTTTCCTAGTGAAAGAAGCCTTAAAACCTTCTGCGGGCTGTTCACATCACGCTTGAAAAAAAAAACTTCCCTTCATTGGCAATGCCTATTCCCTGCCTGACCCAAAACTTTCCTACTTTGTCAATGTGCCTTCCCAAAAAATGAAGGTAAACATTCTTCTCGAGCTAGTTGCCTTCTTTAATTCGGAATAGTAAGCGCTGCCATCAAAGAGGGTTACTGAACGTACCCAAGTACTTAAATGTCATGAGCAGATGATGGACCACACAAAGATACCACAATCTTGCAAGCAACAAAATCGAAGGCCTGAGGAATACCTTTCATTGACACCTTGGGAATTAAAGGAGCAACCATCGATTCAATGGGTGTCAATGGCTCAGAATCAGGTGTTCCCCATCCAGTTTTACAGGACTACCACATTATTTTTGCCACCTTCTTGCGAACCTCACTCTTTAAGGTGCTCCACTTTTTTAATTACTTGAGAAGTTAGGTATTGATGGTGGACTTCATTTACCCGATTTTTTACTTCTTGCCACATACTTCTCTCTTAGGGCGTCTTTCCAAAGTCATTGACCACCAATGAGCGTACGGCGTCCAACTGAGTAAGTAAGGTGTCTAACTCATCTAACAAATCACGGGGGCTAGTTGTTCTTTAACAACTATAAAATCCATCGTTTCTGAACCTATTTAATATCGTCCTGTAAAAAAATTCCTATACTTTTATGTTTGTCCAATATTGTTTAAACAAAAATTTACCAAGTTATTAAAAACTGTCATGGGCCGTATTTTCAGGGTGAAAAGACAATTGCAAACTTGGCTCTATTGGAAACATGACATGATACTACAATGGGTTCTGAAAATCAGCTTGAGATTAGGTTATAAATTTAGAAGCAATGTTTTAATTTACTTGTGTGGTTACTTGAATCCTTAACTACAGAATTTAGTCTCTGAATCGTTGGTTAATTTTTTTGGTTTGAAAGGTTTTAACAGTTTTTATAAGCTTACAGAAATCGATATGTGAAAATCCAAGTTAAAAGCCATAAATATGGATGAGACACAAAAATGGGATTACAGTGAATGTGCTCAGTGATAAATTATTTCAATCGGTTTAACAAAAGAAGTTTTTATATCTTATGTGGGCGTCCAAGGTAAGCTTAACTTTGTCCAGGGTTAGCCTATGGTGTCAATAGTGGTTTTCAAAGTTAGACAGACTGTGTCCAATGTAAAACAAAAGTTTTCGTGAGTTGGTTAGACTGATGCTCATTGTATAGAAAGACACATTTTTTTTGCTAGAGAAGGTAGAAGCTTGAAACTTGATTTGTTTTAAAGAAAAATATTGGGTTTGCAGTAACGAGTGCTAAAATCTATTTGCAATAACCCAGAAGCATCTTGCGAAGGCTATTTGTAAAGTGTCCAACGTTAGAATTATTAACCCATACTTATGTTTTTACTGAAAGCGAAAGCATTGGAAAAGGCGCGAAATCTAAAGCTCGTCTAAAACTATGGAGTGAAATACTGAATGACCCTTACCAAAAAGTGAGTCTCATTTTAGTATAAGGTGAGTCACAACCAGGGATCCAGGGATCAAGGATTTTTAAGTCTTTTTTACGTCTCATTCTCGTCTTAAAAAACACATAAATATCTGAAGACTAAAAGGAGTTTAGTTTAAAATTCATATTTGACTCGAAAAGGGAGCTTCCTTTTTCGAGACTTATAAGTGATAAGATTTAGATTTAAACAAGGCTGGAAAGATAGGACTTCTTGAGAGATTCGTTTTAGACTAGTATAAAACCCGTATTAGACTCGGATAGGGAGCTTCATTTTTCAAGACTTGTAAGTGATTAGATTTAGGTTTAAACAAGGCTAAAAGATAAGACTTCTAACGAGATTCGTTTTAGGGTAGTTTAAGACAGGAAAAAACGGGCTTTTTTGTGAGACTCAATTAGGATTTGTTTCAAATTTGAAAATTCTTTAGGATTTCCTTTTGGAATTAATTATGAGACTGTGCATGTGTATAATTTTTATTTTGCATTTTGATATACCATAAGATAAATTTACTTCATCATCTTTGAAATATTAACATTTGCGAATTATTAGTTTCCCTCTGTAAAATTACAGGGTTCAAATATGTATTGAGTTTGTTTAATTATAATGTTATAACAAATTTCAACGAGATTTTCAACGGGCACACCCGGTAAAGCCAATATATCAGAATCATTTAAAACCTTTTTAATATACGGATGTGTCTGATTTGATAATGCACCAGTTGAGAACGTCGTGTCGCAGCAATATTTTTGTACCACTGCGAAATATTTTGGTTGGCAAGTGCACTGAAGTTCATATAAACATTGTGGAATATGCTTAGTAAAAATTTCAATTCGGCCAAAACTTAGGTTATTTTCCTCTATGAAGGAGATGACCGTGCAATTATGTCTTTTTTCTCTGCTGTAGTTTTCGCAATAATAGAGCAGGTTATCTTTCTTTAACCTCAGGAATGTTTCATAAACATGAATTTTATCCACAACCTTGGATAAACTCTCTTGAACATATTGCAGTCTTAAATTTCTAGCGTATGTCCCAATAGAAAAAATATTTTCGGAAATCTGTTCAAGAATATTTCCAATTTTCCTCCCAGTAGCCCACATATCGTGGCAAAATGAAGAAATACTGGAATTCGGATCAAGTTTCTCCAAAAGCAATGGAATAATTAGTATTGTGCTAATTGAGTTGGCTTTCTGTGTTTCCGAAGATCGCGTACCATGAACAAACTTAAGGATAGTTCCATTTAGGTCTTCGAATGAAAAGCAGCTTGTCACCCACAGGGGTCCAAAGTGTTTCACTGGTTCAACTAAATGGAGTAGTTGGTGTAAATTTGCGGACATATGACGCTTTCCATAAAGTGTTTCAAATTTCATGACATATTGAATCAGTAGATTTTTTGAGAGTAATAGTTCCTCTTCATATATACGTACTTTGTTTAAAATATGTACTGCTAAAACCAGGTGAAGAAAATGCTCAAAATATATTAGTGGCAATACGGCAAACAACAAGGGTACAGAATAATAAAAAAGAACCAATTGCGGCATTCGGTAGCTTTCCAATATTTGTTTTCTTCCATTGATCTGGGGACCCTTTAATAATAATAATAATAATAATAATACTTTATTTAGTAACAGACGTTACAGGCAACCACAGAAGGCCTAGGCCTGTAAAGTGTGGTTCATTAGAGAGAAAGCTCTTCTCAATGAATACCAGTGAGGATTTTCCTCAAGGATGTTAAAATCCATTCTACATGGATGAAAAACGCAACATCTACTTCTTGTTTGATCCACCCCATTTGTTAAAAACCACCAGAAACTGTTTATTTACTAGTGAGCAGTTCTGCAAAGTTCGACTGATGTATAAAAATGGGTAAGATATAGTTTGGAAACCAGAGAAAGACGTTTTTGAAAATGAGAGACTAAAACCGGTGAATTTGAGAAAGGCTCATAAACTCACTGGCGACCACATTTATTTGAACTCTTATAGTAAAATGAAGGTGCGAGTCAAGTTTTGAGTGAAACAGTTGCTAACGCAATCAGCGAAAAATTAGGAAATGAATATAGTGAAACAGTGAAATTCTTAAGAACCTTTGATATTTTCAACACATCTAATTTCCAAGAAGCCTACTTTAAAAGAAAACCAAACAAAAGACCATTTAAATATGTCCATGACCAATGGTTTCAGGTACTACTTGCATAAAGCTTCTTGCGCTTGCCAATCAGAATACTAATATTATACTTTCTTCCGTAGTGGTTGGAGGAAGATTTTTTGGTTATTTAGAAGAATGGGAGGGGGACGTACAAAATAGGCTGGGAAAATTCAAACCAGAAGAGAGAAAGAAAATGTTGCTTTCATCTGAAACATTATCAGGCTTGAGGCAAAGTAGTAAGATATCTAAGGATTTCACAAGTTGCGATGAAATAAAAAATAATTATTTTAGCGAAAGCTATCATTGACATAATAAGGTTTCTGTTGGGCAAGAAAGCTAGTTTTGTACTAACAGCTAACTTCAATCAAGACCCACTGGAAGTAGAGTTTTCTCGGCATCGCGCAGCCTGTGGGAGAATTGATAACCCCACAGTTGATGCGTTGAGTAATAACAGGGAAACCTTGCACATGTTGAAAAACTATCGTTTTCAAACCCACAACACTACTGGAAATACGACTATTGGAAAAGATGACTCTTAAATATAACCACTTTATTAAATATTTTAGAAGCAGTTACGACAAAATATAATAAATAGTATACTCTTGGAAATGCATAGGTTAAAACATCTCTAAAGTTCTATTTCATTTGATAAGTAAATGAATAAGCATAGGTACTTATTTGGTACACCTGCCATTTGTTTCTTGAAGAATTCTTTTTCTCTGCCTGGCTTTAGAATCGGATTTTGACTTAATATTCTTTATTCTCAATTTAGCTTTAAATTCCTCTTTTAGTTTCTTCGGGTGCCCATTAGCTACTGTATTAATGAAATCTTTGAGGTCGTGGTCAAAAAGTACTTTGTTTTAATCAAAAACACATCCTTTAACGCAGAAATTGTCCCAACTATCCATAATTTCAGAGTCTGCTTTGATCGCTTCTTTTAGCCCACATACACGATTTTCCATAAAGTTTTTCCCATAGAAAATGACAACGTGTCGGTAAATTAAAACGAAAAAATTATAAACTTCTTCAGTAGGGTATAACAGGCCTCCCCTGTCTTGGGCTTCAAACCAAGATTTTAACATCGAAGGTACGTTTTCTTCGATCGTGTACATTTGCTTCACAATCAATCTTCCTTCTGTCGATTTTCTCATTAATTGTCGCAAAACCGCTCCAATGACATACATCAGCCTGCCAGGTTATTCATCCGCAGATGCATCAATAGTAATTTTTAATAATTAAGATTTCTTTTGCCTAGCTTCAACGATGAATTTTTTAAGGGCATTGATGCCACAGAATCTCCGATTTTCTTTGAGGTATTTATAGCCCTATTGAACAGTGAGGTACAAAATTTCAATGTATATAACTACCTTGTGAATAGAACAAACTTGGAACATTTCTTTAAGGGCTGTCACTCAAAAAATACCAAATTAAGCCTATATGGATGTTATTCAAAATAGGAAGAAACAGTTTAAAGTTTGCAAAGACGCGGAAGAAATAATAAATTGATTAAGAACAACTCACAGTTGTGTGTTTTAACGATTTTAAAACTCTGGTGGTTTTTTGTTGGCAATGAATTAAATTCATCATCTCCTTGGCAACTTTATCTTCTTTCGTCTGAGTCAAAATGGGCTGAATCAGTTTTTTAAGTTCATTTAAATCTCTTTCATGAAGACTCGCAATCCACGCAAACATTTTTTTGGCAACATCTGTATGGTTCATAACTCGAAGTTCGAAATTTGTTATTTCAGCTTTAACTTCTTTTAGGATCCCATTAAAGGCCGCATTAAAGTCTTGTACTAAAAAAGAAATGTTTTCTAAATTAAATAGTTTATATATATATTTAAATTTAAATAAGTAACAGAACTTGGAATCATATGAGGCCGAAAAACCTTTTGCTTCCACTTAGGTTTATCGTGTTTTTCAACGCTGAAATAATAACGCGAATTTTGGCAAAACTTAAATTCGTTCTTTCTGAAAATATATTTTGTCAATAGTACTGTGCTTTTGAGCTTTGCGGTTTGGACACGGTCTCAATACGCCCAGAAAGGACATTATCACTCAAGTTTATAATAGCTCTGTCCAGTTCTTCATCACATAACAAATCTTCATCCTCCAATTCGCTAAAATTTACATCATTAAATTCGTTTTCGTCTATATAAAAGAAAATCAATACATCAAAGATTTTCACATAAATAAATGCAGGCAACTGTAGCAATCCTTTTAGATATAATTTTACTTTAACAAGCACTTATTTAAATTGAAAATAAAGTCGATATTCACTTTCAACACCCTCAAATTAGTCAGAATCAATATAATTTGAACGTCGAAAATGTTTTGGTTCAATCGCGGTAAATTAGCTTTAATTTGTGCTTTTAAGCAATAGTCCTTTATTTCGTAACTGAAGCGCCCGCGGTAAAGTCGTTACATATTTTATTGTTACTTACAAGGAGAAGGATCATCATAGACACTTAGGTCACTCTCATCTACATGTAAAAATTGATCTTATAAAATAAAATTGGCATTAATTCTAGGCCTATATCAGAAGATTCGTTTACAATATCTTGTTGGGAAATAGTATTTATTGAAAATGTGCTTGGGGCCAAAACGCCTACGACATCATAGGTATTTACTGTGGCCCACATGCCTGAATTATTATTCAAAACTAATAGAAATATTTATTGTTTTTAAAAAATTACAAATTCTTTGTTGCTAATGTTTTTGAAAGACGGTGTCAGTCGCCGGGAGTGAGCATTGTTTTTAAAATTACAAAAGGTTGACATATTATTTTCTGGTATCAGGACCTTTTGCAATCTTGACTTCAACGAAGAGGATGGCAAGGCTCCAGAACAAGTAAACATATTAATATGAAATACTACGTAACCTTAACTAAATACCATCATAAACCGGATTAATATTAGTAGATATTATCTTCTATTGCCTCTCCAGAAACCCAAAATGAGGATACTTCCCCAGCCCTGACCGAGCACGATCCCCAGCCCCCACCAACAAGATCTATTTCTAGTGGAAAGAGCCAGTTCACCGGTGGCAAGAACCAGTTCACCGGTGGCAAGAACCAGTTCACCGGTGATAAGAGAAGCATCGCCAGTGACAAGAGCCAGTACATCGAAAACGACTTCAAAAAAGCGTAAAGATTCAGTTGAAGCTAAAGATAATGTTGATGAACCTGTTTAGAACAACAACGTTTTATTGTTTAATGCTTAACCCATGCGCAAATAATCAAGTCCGATTTTGACTTTTTCTGTGTACTATTATATTATATATTTAGAACATACGGTAATGAAAACTTCCCGAGGTCGTTTTTTATTATCATCTTGTTGCATAGTCATCAAATAGTGGCGTTTCCAAGGCAGAAAAATGCATTTAAAACGCTTTCATTAAAAAACGAAATTAATAGAAACTAAACTACTTATTTTTTTTGGGGTCGCTTAATTCGACAAATAGCGTCGTTTGAATTGTATAGACCAAACACACGGTTGGGCTAAATCCATTTAAAACAATCGCAGGACTCGGTATAATGGAATTCTGCGCAATCGGAATATACCACTCAAATGTTTTAAGTACTGATCATAATTTTAAAAAACTAATTTGTTTAATCTTCGGGTTATATAAGGAATTAAATATATTTAATCAAACAAGTACCCTCGAAACTAATAGGCTCGTGATAGTGGCCACATCATACCTTACTTGACAGGAGTGACGAAAATTTGTGTGAACAGCCCCTAAACATGATGCCTTTAAAAACAGCGCTAAAATTATTATCCGTAACCTCTGAATAGCCCTTATTTCCAATCCTGTCTAAAATTTTAATTGAGTATTTCCTCGACACGTTACCTCACCAACTATGTTATTGATGTTGAGGAGGGTACGCGCCCTAGCACCGATGCCAAAGGCATATTGTGCATCCTCATATTCAGGCCTTGAATAGGCCCGTAGCTGCGGCGTAGCGAAGAATTCGCTCCACCATAATAGAGGAGACCCTCGAGTGTTCCAAAGTATGTGAATCAAAATATTCTAGTCTAAGCGAGGCGAAGCAGTCGCACTCGCAAAGTACGTGAGCGGATGTTTCTTCCTTATCCTGACACGACCTACAGAGAGGGTCGTCGGCAAAACCCATCAGATGGAGGTGCCTATTAAGCCGACAGTGCCCGGTCAAAAGACCGGTGGCCAGCCTAATATCCCATCTGCTGAGCGAAATTAGGTCTCTGGCACGAGACCTGCAGGGACCATTGACAAAAAGTTTAGTCTGTCTCTGGCCCTCCATGTTATGCCAGAGCTGGTTTTGTATGACAGTCAACCTGTCATGCAGACACCATTTGACGTGCCTGTAGGGGATGGGGACGGCCGGCTCCGGCCCCAAGAGCTTGGCCTCCGCACCCCTTTTCGCAAATCTATCGGCTTGCTCATTGCCATGATATCCGCTATGCCCTGGCACCCAGTACAACAGAACCCTGTTGCAGGATGCCAGTCGCGCTAGCAGATCAAGGCAGCTGCGCACCAGTTGAGAGGTAATCTGACACTGGTTCAGCGCGTTCAGGGCGGCCTGACTGTCAGAATAAATTCTTACAGTCCGTCCGGTTTACCCTTTGTTAATGCAGTAATCTGCGCAATAACAGATCGCGGCAATTTCCGCCTGGAACACACTAGCGAAGGTACCCAGGCAAGCAGAAAAGCCGACCCTTGTGGTTTGGCAGTAGTAGCCAGCGCCAGCGCCGGAATCGGTCTTGGAACCATCGGTGAACCAAATAGTTTCACCCCCAGTGCCAAGAGGTAGCAGGTTAGTCCACTCTGTCCGACTGGGAAAGTAGATGCTGAAAGGCTTAGTGAAATCAAAACTGGTAACGGTTTTGTCAGAGAACATCGTAAGCGACGGCTCAAGTGCGGCGCACTCCCGAAAGAGCTTCGTATGGCTGTAATCCCAAAGTCTTGGAACCCAGCAGCCACTAATGTTGAGCCTGTAGGCTCCCATGACAGCCTCCCCTTCAATGAAGAGATGAAGAGGAAGCATGTCAAGGAGCACCTCCAGGGAAGCAGTTGGGGTCGATCTCATGGCCCCCGTAACACCAATGCAGGCAAGCCTTTGAAGCTTGCGCAAGGCAGCCTGCACCGTCTTAAGCCGGACCCTTGTCCACCAGACAAGTGCCCCGTAAGATAGTATGGGTCTGATGATCCCAGTATAGAGCCAGTGTACAGCCTTGGGGTTGAGGCCCCAAGTCTGGCCGACAGAGCTCCTGGTCCTCCAGAAGAGCATCTTGGCCTTCT
Source organism: Phalangium opilio (assembly GCF_054372755.1). NCBI lineage: Eukaryota > Metazoa > Arthropoda > Arachnida > Opiliones > Phalangiidae > Phalangium > Phalangium opilio. The sequence continues at coordinate 2,022,761 of NW_028324172.1, read as the reverse complement.
TAATACACCGATCAAGATGCGGCTTCCATGTGAGTCTACAATCAAAAATCACCCCCAGGTATTTCACCTCGGAGGACTTTGTCAGGACCTGGCCAAAGAAAGAGATATCATTGAACAGATCCTTAGTATTCTTCCTCGTAAAAGGAACAAGGACAGTTTTATCAGGATTAACGGTGAGGTTAACCGCCTGACACCATTGCTCCACGCTAGAGAGAGCAGATCTCATAAGCGCGGTGACAGTATCCGGGAACTTCCCCGTAAAGACTATCGCTACATCGTCCGCATACCCGAAGCAGCAACAGCCCCCAGCACCCCCGAGCCTCCCCAGGAGCTCGTCCACCACCAGGCACCACAACAGGGGGGAGAGCACTCCACCCTGAGGGCAGCCCCTGCTGGTAGTCACCCCTAGAGAGTCCCCAAGGAGGGACGCCGACACCTCGCGGTCGGTAAGCATGGACTTGATCCAGCGGCCAAGAGTGGCGCTGATGCCAAATCTCTCAACAGCTTCAGTAATAACCGAGCTAGAGACCTTGTCAAAGGCCCCCTCGATATCGAGGAAGACAGCCAGTGAAATTTCCTGAAACTCGAATGCCCTATCCAGGCAATTCGTAAGGCCGTGAAGGGCCGTCTCAGTGGATTTGCCTTTTTGGTAGGCAAATTGTGAAGAAGAGAGAGAAGTTACCGAAAGTACCTCGTCTCTGATGTACCTGTCCACCAACTTCTCCAGAATTTTGAGGAAGAAGGAGGTCAGTCATATGGGTCTAAATGCTTTCGCCTCGAGATAGGAAGCCTTCCCGGGCTTGGGAATAAAGATGACCCTAGAGCGTTTCCAGTCACGAGGTATGTGACCGAGAGCAATGCAAAGTCTGTAGATCTTGCATAGCGGAGAGGCGATGTGGTCTAAGCCCTCCTGCAAAAGCAGAGGGAAGACCCCATCGGGTCCCGGAGACTTGTAGGGCTCAAAACAGTTGACAGCCCACCGAAGCTTGGGAATCGTGACAACCTGTCTGGCTACAAGCCAGTCTTCCCTCTTAGCCCTGTGCAGGACAGGGTAGAGAGAGTCAGGGTTTGTTGGATTGATAAAAGTAGAATCAGGAAAATGGACCTCCAGCATGTGCTTGAGAGTCTCAGCCCCAGATTTAGTGTACACACCCTCCCGTAGCTTAATAGCATTAAGTCGATGTGTGCTGTCGTGCGCTAGAATCTTCATGACCCTAGCCGTGGCAGGGACATTGGAGATTTGCTCACAGAAGGTCCGCCAGGAGTCCTTCTTAGCAGCTGTAATGGCCCTGTTGTAGGTGTTAAGGGACTGCCTGTATCCAGCCCAGTCACCCGTGCGCTTGGCTTTGTTAAAGAGCCTGCGCGTGTATTTACGAAGCCGGCTGAGATCCGCGTTCCACCAAGGGACAAGCCTCGAGCGGTTGACAGTCTTAAGTGGGCAGTTCCGGTGGAACGACTCCATGATGGAGCACTGTAAATCACCAGCAGCCCGATCAAGATCCTTAGGTGAAGTAAGTTTAAGAGTGTGACCCCCTCCGTAGCGTAGGATTAGGTCTTCCCTATAGCCGGCCCAATTAGTCCGTTTTGGGTTGCGTATCTCCGTCCCCGCCGGGACAGAAGTAATCGCGACAGTAAAGCAGATGTGCCTATGATCCGACAGAGACGGTTCATTTGACACATGCCAGTTAGACACGGAAGACACGAGGTTTTCTGTGGCTAGCGTGAGGTCAATGACCTCCCTTCTATTAGAAGTAACAAAAGTAGGTTCATTGTTTTGATTAAGAATATAGAGTTTACAACCAACTAAATATTCTAGTAAATCATCACCCCTCTTGTTGCAGTCAGAGCTGCCCCACGTGATGTGATGAGCATTGGCATCGCAGCCAATGATTAGTTTGTCCCCTCTCTTTTCACATTGATTGACCAAATTGATCACCTCAATTGTCGGGAGAGAGTCCGCGTCGTGGGCAAAGTATGCGGAGGCAGCCGTGATAGTCAACTTGGCATGCCCAGTGGCCAGGACTAGATTCACGGCCGCCGTGTCCTGGGACGTGTACAGCGGTAGAGAGATACAACAAAGATCCCTCCGAACCAAAATACACGCCTTAGGTCTAGCAGCAGTTTGGTCATAAAATAGTGACCCCGCCGCGTCAAGACCGAGGATTTTGCCATGGCAAATCCACGGTTCTTGTATGAGGGCCAGATCAAGACCCTCTATAGCAAACCTCCTGCAGAGTACCGCAGAGGCCGCCTTACTATGGTGCAAATTGATTTGAATTGCACGTAGCGTCCCCATGGTCCCTAAGAGAGGGGTTCAGAAGGGACCTAGCTACACCTCATCGGTCCCGAGAGGGCTAATGGCACCTCCCCCCCCCGACAGGCGAGCTCCCAGTCCCAAGATCCTCCCCCTCACCAGGACCACTAGAACGCTCATCGGCTGAACCCCGAAGGGTCCCATCCGATTCTTCCAGTAGGGTGGACTCATCCATGGAAGAACAGATTTCCAAATGAGCCACCCCCCTCCCCCTCTGTGCCTAGAGCGACACCAGAGAGCTCCTCCGCGAGATCCCCCATCTCGCTAGTCCCACCCCCCGCCGCAGACTCGGCTACAGTGGTTTTAGTGGTTTCCGTGTTCTGAAGGAGTTTGAAGGAACCCTTGTCCACTCCAGTATAGCCCACGAAACCAGCATTCTTAATGGCTTCCAATGAGGAGCCATCAATTAGCAGTACCCAGTACCGTACGGCCCTGTCCACGTACGTCCGGATACATTTCCAGCGTTCAGTGGCAAAACCTGCATTAAGGGCCTTTAGGCGCCGAAACAGCACCGCCGGCTCCTTGGTGATCTGGTCCTTGGTGCGGAACATTACCTTAAACGGCTTAGGGAGTTCGCTAGCTCTCATTACTGAGAGCACCGCATCCCCCACCACCGAGTAGGCTAAGTTGTCCTTCAACCATTGCCCAGTGAACGAATCCTCACAGGAGTATACTAGGGCCCCGGTCGTCAGGCTAAAGTTCGCAAGGCGCGGTAGAGGGCTCCCCGAAGGTATCCCATCCAGCGCCCTTAGAATCGCCTTCTGAATTGGGCCCACGTCTTCCTCCGTGATGACCGCCGTCGGATAGCCTTTTTTGACAATGGCCATCTTTTCTGAGCTGGCGGCGTCACTATAGGACTTAGCCTTTTTCGACGCCGCCTGCGAGGTACTTGGTGAGGGAGTCGAATCCTCCGCTCTGGGCCTCTTCATTGGGTTGTCACGAGCCATCGCACCCCCAGCGGGGGTGGAGACCGTTTCAGACCCCGATTTGACCTTTTGCCGAGCAATCCGTCGTTTGAGACGACGACGCACGGTGCGTTTCGAGGGCTTGCCAGACACACGCACCGATAAATCGGCACGAGTATCGCTGGATACAAGCCCTTGTAAAGTGGTATCAGTGTAGGTTCTGCCTTGAGCAGACCGCTGCACCGTAGGTTTGGTAGTGTTAGAGTTGTTTTTATTAGATTTATCCATGGGAATCCCACAAGTAAGGGGGCAAGTAAAAGGTCACCACCCGGTAGTCCCCCACCCAGGTGGAAGGCTAGATACAACGGGGTGTCGCCCGGTGCCCCGAGGGGATCGTTAGCGATACCGTAGTTTTACTTCCCCAGTACCATGCAGCCCTCGGCACGATGCCTCAACACCTTGGCTTGGGAAGGGCGCGTATCCGCTTAGCCCACACAACGTAGTGGTTAACCAGCTCTCACCACCGAAGAGGTGTGATACTCCGCATCGATGAGGACCCAAGCTAGCGTGTGTGAAGTTAAAAACGCGAGCGGGAAGCCAAAGCAAGGGGGGGGGAAAAGATACACCCCATCTAGCTTGCGTCCCCAACTTCGAGAGCCACACCACTGACTAACCTCACCATCCTATCTCTCTGCTTTGCCGCGATTCTCTTCACGAAGCATACCGTTCTCAAATCAAAAAATATATCGGCGATCGGTTTTGGATAATAAATGTTTTAAATTCGACACGAGTGACTCTGCCTTCGCCTCTAGAGCCTCTATTGTTAAAAAACCCTTATGTTGCTTGCGGCTTTTACAATTATCATGTTATAATAGTGTTGTACGAATGAGTCCCTCTCACGACCTCACCTAGAAATGTTTTCGGAAGTGTGTTGAGTGAAAGGGAAGGGTTTAGCAGCCTTAAAAACTGTTGCGCTTCCCCTTCCCGCTTAAGGTGCGTTTTCAAAGGCGCGTGTTGAGTTTATTTTTTAGCGAGATGCGGACCACGCAATTTCTTTTTCGCCAAGAAATTTTCTTTTTCTCGCTATTGCTTGCGCTAGCGATACTTTTTTTGCCAACCGTTTTCATGTGCGCGATAAACGTGCATAAAAAGAGCGTTAAGCCTAATTTTTCAGTAAATGTTCATCTCCATTTTCGTTGCTACTTCCATTCATTTATTCTCTTTAAATCTGTGTGGCGATAAGCTCCATATAATGTCTCTTTTTTTAACTAAATCACCATCTTTTCATCTAAAACTCTTTTATTCTCAGCTCGAATTAGTTATTTATTTTCGTTTATAAAGAATTTTTACCCATTTTTATATTCACTTTTAAAACTCGGAATAATTAGGCTTAAAACGTAGACTTTTAAGTCTCGTGCTGCACCTAAAACACGTGCCAAAGTTTTCGACGCTCCTATCGACGAAAAAATGTTCTAATATTAAAGAATTCAGTGAATTGTTTGTATGTTTGGAAGAATTTTGTCAATAAACACTATACATTTTTCACTTTGTGTAGACAGGGGCCTCAAATTTGTCTTATAGCTTAGGGCCTCTATAGTCCTTAATCCGTCCCTGAGGGACAGTGAATGAAAGACGACTGTGTGAGGTGATATTTGTCGTTATTTTTTTAGATGGATGCGGATTGTAATAGAAAGTTGAAGCATTTCACTTAATCGTACAAGTGGGTTTAATGATTGTGAATTGTGTTTTACGTTTTCACGATATATCTAAAGCGAAAGAAACGATTATTGGATTGCCTTAATATAATGGAAGGTGTTAAACTCTCCCGTCAATATTTCTGTCACCCGCCCACAATAAGGATTTCACGCATTCAATCCCGCTCTGCTTTTTAAACATTCAAGGAAATCGAGGTTAACTTTAAATGCTAAAGCAAGTATATACTGATAAACGTTAGAAAATATACAATTCACATTTGAAGGAGAGGAGAATAGAAGTTTACCGTTCCTAGATATCTTAATTAAGCATAATAATGAAATATGTATATGCTCTATGTATCAAAAACCGACCCATGCAAAATCATTTTTAAATTTTAATTCGGCACATAACAAAAAAATTAAAATTGGCATTGTTAAATCCTTTAAGGATAGAATTTAACGTTTGTCAGATGAACCTTTAAAGGACAAGACTATGTTTAAGGGACAATTCATAAAAAGCGGATATCCCAAACAATTAGTTGATAGCATATTTAATAATCACGAAGTAAAAAATAACAGTACAAAAGAAAAACCGGAATTTGTTATATCACTACCTAATCTAGAAGGTATTACGGAAAAAACAATTAGGCAATTAAAAAATACAGTGTAACATTAGTAAGTAAAACGACCAGCACCCTTAGAACAGAATTAGTAAAATATAGACCTTAAATAGACAAACTAAAAAATACAGGGGTAGTTTACGAAATTAAATGTAAATGTAATGAAAAATACGAAGGCCAAACAAAAAGACGGTTACAGAACATAAAAAGTGTGTAAAAAATGAAGTAGAAAATAACGGATTAGCAATACATATTAAAAATAACAAGAAGCATGAAATAGTTTGGGAATCGGTAGAGGTGTGTCAGGAGGTGGGGTGGTATAAGAGATGCTTTAAAGAAGCAGCGTACATAAGAGATAGAGGCAGCTTAAATTTAGACGAAGGAACAGTAAAAATAAACGCATGGGGGGCGTTTAAATTTTAAGAAATGGGGTAATATTGTTTTTTGTTACTGATATGGAAATGTAATGAATTCATTTTAAGTTTGTACGGCTGAGGAAGAACCACGGTTCGAAAGCTCCCGAAAATAATTTTTAATTTTTAGTTTTTAATAAACTATTCTTCATGAAGTAGCAGCACTTATTTCAAAATCAATTCTTAAATACTGATGGTATATTTTTTTTGGTTTTTTGAATGGTCTTTAGGCGGTGTTTATCACGATCCCAGAATTTACGTGTATTTCTCCAGAAAGCTAAAATAATATTAAAAGCAAAAGGAAGTATATAGTATCTTTATATACTTAATATGTTGTATTACAATTAAAACAGAAGTAAATTTATGAACGCAAGGATTACGGCCCAGGTAATTATTTTTTAGGTCAGGGAAACGAGGGGCTAATCACGTGGATTTTCTGTTCTTCAATTAAGGTTTAGGTATGCGTTATTATGGGGCTACTCACTCAAGTTTTCTGTTTGTGTCGCATTATTACAAAATTTTATAAAAGAAGTTAAATTATTGATGTACAGATTACGGGCAATCATTTTAACTCAGTTAAAGATAGCGCATCGAGGGACCAATCAGTCTAATTTTCTGTACTTCAATTAAGGGTTTACTTATGTGTTACGATTAATCATTTTTGCACTGTTAAAGGGTGCGCAAGTTTCCTATTTGTGTCGCACTATTATAATTATAACAGAAGAAAATGAATTGAAGGTAGCATTACTAGTAATCATTATATCACACTTAAAGGTAGCGCATCGAGGGGCTATTCACTGAAATTTTCTATTCGTTACGATGTGGCTAAAATTATGAGTCCAGCCCTTGGGTCATCTTGTTTTTTTCGCGCTCTTTACCTAATCTTCTTCTCTTCCGTTCCTTCTGGTCGCATAAAACTACGAGGTCAGACTACTTTTGGTAAACCTATTTCTCTTTTCCTCAGCACATCGACAGTGCACAGTGACCTCAAAGGGGGCTTAAATGAAAATCCCCCTCTCCGACTCCGTGTTTTTATTATTTTCGCAAAGTATAGTTTATATAATAATATGTCTATTGTCTACAATACTGAACTTTAATATATTAAACTTCTCTATATGAATAATATGATAAAATAGTTGTTAATTTAATATTATCGACGCAGTGCAACTAAATTTTTCTCTTGAAATTTTATAAGGGGCCCCCAAATTTTCCTTAGCCTATCTGTAAAAAAATCCTGGCGGCGCCACTGATAAAAAAGCTAAATTTGACGCTAAACTATGCGAAAACTTCGTCTAAGTCAAAAATATAGGATATTATAGGACTGGTTCAAAAATATAGGATAATATAGGACTGGTTCAAAAATATAGGATAATATAGGACTGGTTCAAAAATATAGGATAATATAGGACTGGTTCAAAAATATAGGATATTATAGGACCGGTGGGCTCCCTGCAAGCTCTCAGTAACCATTTACAAACTTATGGAACATATCTTATTAACTTATGACGTGAAGTAACCCAACAATGCATAGCTTCAATTGAAATAAATGGATAAACGGTGCAGATCATGAAAGTATCAATCGCGACAACTTTGAGGAATAATAGCAAGGCTAAAGGCATGTAGTTTCTTAGCAGGAAAGAGAAATAGAAATTAGAATTTAAACTTTAAAGCTCACACCTGACCTCTCGGTTAATTTGGAAAATAACTGTGATATATGATAGGTTAAAGAACAAAATTGCAAAGATTTGTTTAATTTTTTTATTTTTTAAAAAATTAAAATTAAAGATTTGGCTCCCCTTCCTTTTTTTGGGACGCGTCGCCTCGCAGTCGTTGTACGAGTGACCCACCACCCCACATTTGAAGCATTTTTTCAGCTTTTGCCGACGGGGTGGTGGGTCAATTTTCCTGCGGTCGGCTCGTTCGGGCCACTGGCGGATGGGTCGGTTGGGCGGCTGGCGCTCCGGGTTGGGCGGCTGGCTGATGGCTTGTTCGGGCCACTGGCGAATGGGTTGGTTGGGCGGCTGGCGGATGGGTCGGTTGGGCGGCTGGCGGATGGGTCGGCTGCGCGGCTGGCGCTCCGGGTTGGGCGGCTGGCTGATGGCTCGTTCGGGCCACTGGCAGATGGGTCGGTTGGGCGGCTGGCGCTCCGGGTTGGGCCGCTGGCGGATGGCTCGTTCGGGCCGCTGGCGGACGGCTCGTTCGGCTCCGCGTCCGGGGGGCAGGTCTCTGATTAGAAATGTACCGCTCCCCCGGACCTTCCTGCGTCCCTTGGTAAGTGGGCGGACATCGGCTACGGCAGGGCCATCGGCTACGGCAGGACCATCGGCTACGGCAGGGCCATCGGCTACGGCAGGACCATCGGCTACGGCAGGACCATCGGCTACGGCAGGGCTATCGGCTACGGCAGGGCCATCGGCTACGGCAGGGCCATCGGCTACGGCAGGGCCATCGGCTACGGCAGGGCCATCGGCTACGGCAGGACCATCGGCTACGGCAGGACCATCGGCTACGGCAGGACCATCGGCTACGGCAGGGCCATCGGCTACGGCAGGACCATCGGCTACGGCGAAGGGCCGGCTGTTACAGCGTAGTTGATTGCCCATTTTTAAGTTTTCGCAGCTAGTTAAGGAATGATATTTTTCGACAACACTCTCTCTCTTTTTATAGTCGATTTCTCTCCCCCTAAAAAAAACTGCACTGGTGAAGTAACAGTGCTAGCAGTGCTAGGCAACGCGGGTTTTTTGTACTGTCAGCTTGAAACTCAGGTTGGGGGGTTAAAAGACGGAGTGGCATTGTGGCCGAAGCTAGGCGACGGAGTGGCATTGTGGCCGAAGCTAGGCGACGGAGTGGAATTGTGGCCGAAGCTAGGCGACGGAGTGGCATTGTGGCCGAAGCTAGGCGACGGAGTGGCATTGTGGCCGAAGCTAGGCGATGGAGTGGCATTGTGGCCGAGGCTAGGCGATGAATTTTCAAACCCCGAAGAGGTAGTTGAGTTAATTGAGCCCGTGTTTGTTGTAGATATGTTCCACTGTTCGTTTAACGTAGGCATGTTTAGAATTGATTCATTGGGCGAATTGCGTGACGCTTCTGAATTTTTTTTATCAGCGTGTTGTTTTTTTTTTTTTTAATTTGGCTGTCGCGCTATTCGTACTTTCTAGCTTTCTTTTCGCGCTTTTTTCTCTCTTCTGACGTGTCTTTCCTTCTCCTGTTCTATTTCTTTTTCAATTTCTTCGTCTTTTTGGTTCCGATAATAGCAGATCTTCATCACCTAAAAATTTTAAAGATATGTATCCAAAAATAATTAAATTGAATGTCTACTGGGTGTTTTTTTACATAGAAAGAAACCAACACGCAAACTTTCCCCCACCCAATTATACATAACGAAAAATTCCTAAAATCAACATTTATTTTCTCAAAACTCACTCCCATTGGACGTGAATTCTCTACTGGCCTAACAATTAGGCCACTTAAAACGCCTAGTTAAAAGGCCAAAGTATTACGCCATTTCATTTTTCCTGTTTAATCACGAATGGCAAGTAAGCGCCTCTTTTCAAGGAAAAAAAACAGCAAATAGCAATATTTTGGAAAAGGCGGAAATTTATGGTTAGTCGGCACAATGTAGCAATTTATGCTATTTTCTCCATCATAGATTTTGCTTTGCTACGTAGGCAGGGTGACCACAATTCCTATATTTTATAATTTTTCCTTATTTTTCGATACCTTCCTAATAGTTTCTATAATTTTGACAATTTTCCTATATTTTCCTATTTGGCGCGCTCTCACTGATGGTTTTAGTTTGTGTCACTAGAAAATTTGAAGTGTGACAGACCTGAATGCAGTTTTGCATTTCTGCCACCATGGATCTATAATTTAGTAGACTTATAACTCTGGTACTACTAGACATACGGGGACGCCCTTTGATTATATTATAATCCCATTTGCACCCCCCATCCCACCATACTAAAAACTTGGGAATCGAGTGAACAAGGGTCAAGTTATTGAGGAAAGTGTTCACTAACATATCCCCCTCAATAGGAATAGGATTACACTATAATTTGGAGGCTCGTTACTCTAGTACTAATAGAATTACGGGGATCTCCTTTGAGTAGGCTATAGTCCAATAGGCCCCCCATCCAACCATACTAATTTTCGTTTAGTCGCCGGGACGGCTTTTGTTCTTTGGGGAGCTGACACACAACCCGCAAGTCCATAGTACTTAAAATGGACAGACAACTTAACGAGAAACATAAACCCGAGAAGAAATAGACAGACATCTTTAAAACAAACATAAACCCGAAAAGAAAGCGCGCGCCAACTACCGCAGGTATAAAAGGGCGCGAGCCCCGTAGGAATCGGCCAGTCTCTCTCCGGAGACAGCCTTAGTAGGAACTTAAGACTGAAAAGTCCAGCCAACTAATGTTCGGTACGAGCTAGGACGTGAAGCTGAAAAGCTTGCCTTAGACTACCCAGTGTGATCACGGGGATCTTAAAGCTGAAAGGCACCGCTCCGTGAGACCACTTCGCCGACGAACGTCTTGACGTTAGTCTCGCGCGCGCCAAAATTCAAACTTATATGTTATTATTTTGCTAATAAATTCTTCCATCCACGTACAACGTTTAGTCTCGTTCTTTCTAACGTGACAGTACCGAAATCAATAACGATACTTACCGAAACCTTAAAAAAATTGTTGTCTGACCACTTCATTATCCCTTTAACTGAGTTGAAATGATAGGAGTTTCGTATTTGTTAACAAGTTATTTTCGCTGCTAGGCCATTTCGAGAAGGTTGTTAATATTTTCTTATATGAAGGTATTTGGAAAATAATAGCACCATGATGTTCGAAGCCCAACATATAAATATAACCAATGATGTTTTAGCAAAGACGATGTATGAACGCTTCATAAATTTAAATATTCCCCTTGATGAGGTGGACAAACTTGTTCACTTTAGAGAAATTGCAAAAACCTTTGGGGTTAGCGCGAGAAGCCGGGAAAACGCTTCTAGAATATTTAGAAAAAGATATGTGAAAGATTATAGAGATAATCAAGTAGATATAGATCGAAAAGGGCTAAGAACGATGTTCATAGAATTAGTGAACAAAGATATAAATTTCATTGATGAAGGAAATTCATCGGCTAGCGAAGGGCCCACTGACGGTCACTGACGCTTATGCGTTACTACCTACTTGTTCAAATTGTTTTCATAAATTCATGGTTTTTTTTGTAAAGCTAAAATTAATGCTGAAGTGTAGCGCAATAGTGTTAGTTCAATTTATAGTGTAGTTTAGTTTTCGCCGAACTACCTGAATTTTTAAATTTCGCGCCTTTTCATGAATTTAGATGATAGTGTAAATTTATTTAAGTGCTAAGTGTGAAATAGTCAATTTGAGATTAGACGAACTACTTGCGTAGTTATAATTTTAGACTTTTACCCAAATTAAAAGTTATCCATGAATTTTACCCAAAAAAGGTTGTTTTCGGTTCATTCCACTTTAATTACGTCAAATTAATATGAAATTAACACTTAAATGTGGTTCCGCAGTATTGTTTTAGCTTATAAAATGAGTTTCAATAAATAATTTTCCCTAATTATCTTTTGCCGAACATTCGCGCCTTAAATGTTTTTCTATGATAATGTAAATTTATTTAAGTTTTAAATGAAAAAATCGGTTGGACGAACAACTCGTGTAATTGTATAATGAATTATTTAGTTTCATTAAAAATTATTCCTGTCTATTCAAAAAAATATGGATGTTTTGCGTTAATATCTCATTAATTATACTTAATTAAGTTGATTTGAATTTCGCGACTATTAATGCATTTTAGAGATAATTTAATTAATATAAGTTAATTTCAGTGTGAAATAGGAAAAAGAGGCTTTACCAACTTCTAGCTTAGTTTAATCGTAATAAAGTGGTTTAATTAAACGTTATTTTAATTTTTGTGCAAAAATTGTATATTTTTGGTCTAGTTTCACGTTAACTATGATTAATTAAGTTGAAAATAACGTTGGATTTTGGTTCGACAAAGTAGATTAAGCTTATAAATTGAGATTCAATAAATAATTCCCATAAATATCAATGTTTAACTGAATATTCAATACTTGCCGAAAAATCCCTAAAGATACTATAAATTAATTTAAGGGTGAAATAAAAAAAGAGCTTTACCAACTTCTAGCTTAGTTTTAATCTTAATTATGTAGCTTAATTAGAAGTTAATTTAATATTTTACCCAAAAATGTACGTATTTTGTCTCATTTCACGTTAATTATACCTATTTAAGTGGAAATTAACGTTGGATTGTGGTTCGGCAGAGTGGATTTAGCTTATAAATTGAGATTCATTAAAAAAAATCACATTAATACCAAGGTTTAATTGAAAATTCAACTCTTGCCGAACAATCCCTACTTTACCCCAAACTTTGGAATTTCGCGCTTCTTCAAATGTTCGGCATATTTTTTCATTTCACCCCATAATATCCTGCCGAACAATCCCTAATTTACCCCAAACTTTGGAATTTCGTGCATATTAATAATTTTTAAAGATAATATAAATTAATTTAAGTGTGAAATAGGAAAAAAGCGGGTTTACCAGCTTATACCATAGTTTTAATCTTAATTATGTAGTTTAATTAAAAGTTATTTTAATTTCTGTCCCAAAAATGCACGTTTTTGGTCGAATTTTACGTTAATTAAACTTAATTAAGTTGAAATTAACGTTGTATTGTGGTTCGACAGAGTAGTTTTAACTTATTAATTGAGATTCAATAAATAATTCACATTAATATCAATGTTTAATTGAAAATTCAATCCTTGCCGATAAAACCCTATTTTACCCCAAACTTTGGAATTTCGCGCATCATCAAAGACCCGGCATATTTTTTCATTTCACGCCCATAATATTTTAACGAAAAAACCCTATTTTACCCCAAACTTTGGAATTTCCTGAATATTAATGTATTATAAAGATAATATAAATTAATTTCAGTGTTAAATGGGAAAAAAAGGGATTTACCACCTTATAGCTTAGTTTTAATCTTAATTATGTAGTTTAATTAAAAGTTTTTTTAATTTTTGTCCCAAAAATGCACGTTTTTGGTCGAATTTTACGTTAATTATACTTAATTAGGTTGAAATTAACGTTTTATTGTGGTTCGGCAGGGTAGATTTAGCTTATAAATTGAGATTCTATAAATAATTCACATTAATATCAATGTTTAATTGAAAATTCAATCCTTGCCGAACAATCCCTATTTTACCCCAAACTTTTCAATTTCGTGACTATTAATCTATTATAGAGATAATATAAATTAATTTAAGTGTCAAATAGGAAAAAGTGGCTTTACCAACTTCTAGCGTAGTTTTAGTCTTAATTATGTAGCTTAATTAAAAGTTATTTAAATTTTTGTCCTAAAAATGTACGTTTTGGTCGAATTTTACATTAATTATACTTAATTAAGTTGAAATTAACGTTGGATCGTGGCTCGGCAGAGTAGATTTAGCTTATAAATTGAGATTCAATACATAATTACCATAAATATCCATGTTTAATTGAAAATTCAATCCTTGCCGAACTATCCCTATTTTACCCCAAAGTTTGGAAGTTCGCGCCTATTAATGTTTTTTAATGATCATATAAATTAATTTAAGTGTGAAATAGGAAAAAAGCGGGTTTACCAACTTCTAGCTTAGTTTTAATCTTAATTATGTAGTTTAATTAAAAGTTATTTTAATTTTTGTCCCAAAAATGCAGGTTTTTGGTCGAATTTTACGTTAATTAAACTTAATTAAGTTGAAATTAACGTTGGATTGTGGTTCGGCAGAGTAGATTTAGCTTATAAATTGAGATTGAATAAATAATTCACATTAATATCAATGTTAAATTGAAAATTCAATCCTTGCCGAAAAAACCCTATTTTACCCCAAACTTTTAAATTTCCTGAATATTAATGTATTATAGAGATAATATAATTTAATTTCTGTGTTAAATGGGAAAAAAGGGGATTTACCAGCGTATAGCTTAGATTTAATGTTAATTATGCAGTTTAATTAAAAGTTATTTTAATTTTTTCCCAAAAATTTACGTTTTTGGTCGAATTTTACGTTAATTATGCTTAATTAAGTTGAAATTAACATTGGATTGTGGTTCGGCGAAGTAGATTAAGCTTATAAATTGAGATTCAATAAACAGTTCACATTAATGTCAATGTTTAGTTGAGTTTTTGATCTTTGCCGAAATTTTTTTTATTTTAATAGTCGTTGGGGCGAGAGAGGGTAGTTTAGTTAGGCTTATTTAGTTTCTGAAATGGATTTGAATTTTTGCTTGATTTAATTACGACTTTTAGTGTGGGGGCCGTATTTTATATTTTACCCCACTCTTTTGTGCCGAAAAGTGCCGAAACGGTCACAAATTTACCCCGAAAAGCCGAAGACGAAGCCAGAAGTCATTTAGGATGTTTTAGCAGACGACGCATGGGAGATTTCTACTATTTTAAAATTAGGGGTAATTCGGCAAAAGTTCGGCAAAAATAATTTCGGGGTAAAATAGTGTTGCCCCAAAAAGTACAATCCGAACCCATTCCAACTTGGCAGACGACGGGCAGACGACGTTTACTTGACCCGGATATACATACAACGCCATAACGAAAATAAGACCCGCCTCTTCTTTCATACCCCTCCGTCACGGGTAAGGGGGTCGTGGACTAGGACGCGCACCCGAATAACCCTGTTACCCATTCCGTCTTAAAAAAGTCTATCTATCCCTGGTAAAAGTAATAGGACATAATTAAAATACGATTAAAGACGGTGGAAAATGATTGAAACATGAAGATAATAAGATTGAAAGTGACGTTAATTATTGAAAACATATACAAAATATGATTGAATGTAGTGTTAAATGATTAAGACAACACTAAAATACGTTTGAAATTATTGAAAACATACTACGAAAGGTGACCAAGAGTGTTGTTTTTTTTTAAATAACTACAACATGGTCGAACAGACTGTTAAATTACTTTTATTACTTATTTGCTTTAAAAATCTATAACTCCGCAGCATCCTCCCGACTCCTCCTCCGCTTACTTACTTCCGACAACGTCACCGTCCAGCTCCCGGTTCCCAAATAGGTATCCAATCGTGTGGTCTGTAGCCCTCGGTTGCAGCATCACACCTTCACCGCACCACCCGGGATTACTTCCAAGGTGTCGAAGTAAATCTCCGGGCGGAGAACATCCATTACGGGGAGTCCATTTCGAATGCTGGTTTTACAAATTAACGGAAATTTATGTTAGAAAATGTAACGTATTATTACTTTATATGCAACTATATCATAACCAAATTAACCACCTAGTGCTGTATGTTCTTATAAACTCTAACTTAAAATTAGTTATACTCGGGATAAAGACACTTTACGCACCTCTTAACCACAACACGGCCAATCATTTCTTCGCGGCTTCGTAAATTTGTTCTTGGGGAAGGTTGATACTATAAGATTAACATAATTATTTGTTATTACTATGTATGTCTTTACAAATCTTGAATTTTATTCACCCCTTATATCCACACATTTATATGATATAATCGTATTATATTCATGTAAATCATACAAATTTAATAGTAAAGAATAGTGAAACCTCAGGGGATAGAAACTAGAACTAAGAAATGTATACAACAGGTACTTACATGAGAGGTGGTGCCCATTTTCCCTCGTGGTCGTCTATCTATTTTGCTGCCACAATTTCCGATCAAAAATACCTTTCGAGGGGCTCCAAACCCCTTTTATACACAACTAGCCATGATCATACGTCATCAACTCGACTGTCCATTGGGTACAGGTATACGTCATCAGCCTGATGGCTATTGACTCAGTCTTTCTCTCTCAGTATACTACCGCTGGAATCATGGTAGAATCCCGCATTGGTGAGATAAATACAAGGTCAGCTCCCTGGAAAATTTCGCTATGGTTATCCCTCACGTGGATCACTTACTTCGGCGGGAAGATTTGAAAATCTTAACCATATGTCAATAACGCCGCTAAAAATACAACAACATGTAAATGTGTTTGATATTGTTAACTTATTACTGAAATAAAACTGAAAAGGTGGTTGAATGATCAAAAAATTGAAACTAAAAAGCGGTTGAATGTGTCATGAAATGTCTATAATTCAATTAAAAACACTAAAAATTGGTTAAAGTTTTAGTAAATGTTTCGTAAACGTTTCGTTATTCGACTTAAATATATCTTATATTGTTAATATATGACTATTATAATGGAAAGAGGGAAAATGTGATTTTAAGTTATGACTGAAACACAATTGAGAATGAAGTTAAATGACTATAAAGTGGGCGGAAATGTTGTTAAATTACTAAAGTGTGGATAAACCTGATGTGAAATGAAAACATATCAATTGAAAGCAATCGAAAACAACTAAGAAAATGGATCAAAGTGTTGTTAAACTACAAAAAAATTCTTAAAAACTTTATCAAATGGCCAAATGTCAATTAAAAGTGACGTAAAATGATTAGCAATGCAAATAAAAGTTAGGTTTTACTGTTAAAATACACTTGAAAGCGATGTTGAATAACTTATGTGTAATTGGTATTACTGTTAAGAAACTAAAAATCAAATTCCATTTACGATATTGTTAAGTTTACCTTTGTTTCTAGAAAGTGTGTCGCGAAGATCTTAGATTTTTCGGATAAAAGCAATAAACCCGCAAATCGGAAATTTTGTTAATAAATGTCTAAAACACAATTGAGAACGAAATTCAATGACTAAAATCAAAACGTGGACTATAGTGTTGTTAAATTAATAAAATACGGATCAACGTGTTATAAATTTAAAAAATTCGATTAAAAGTAATCTTAAATGACTAAGGAAATGGATCAAGTGTGGTTAAACTACTAAAATGTTGTTGAAGACGTTTACAAATAACTAAATTTCAATTAAAGGCGACGTCGAATGACTAGCAATGCAAATAAAGTTAGGTTTTTCGGTTAATTAACGTTTATTTAAATTCCATTACGATTTTTTCTTGAGTTTTAGGAGATCTTAGATTTTAGGTTAAAAGTAATAAACTTGCAAGTCGAAAATTTCCAAAATACGGGAAAATAACCGCTTCGAATTGTAAGGTGAAATAACTATCACTAATCAAAAAGCAATCAGTGAACGATAAAACCAATTTTACCCTAATTATGAACTATAGAATTTGTGTGATTTAGTGAGAAATTTCAATATATCAATGAAAAAATTACAAATTATTTGAAACCAATGGAAATACTCGGATTCGCTTGAGTGAATCATCATCAGCCTTGGATGGATGGGTCAAGACTTGGAACCTCAGGATCGAGGGGGGCCGCCACACGCGTATTATTTCCCGGCGCGTGTTTCTTTAGGCGGCCCTTCCTCCTCAAAAAATCTGATAATGACAACGAAAAAGGACCCACTCTCAATTATTTTCCCCTTAAAGACAAAGGGCGGCCACAAACGGGGTAAAAAAGGGGAAAAGAGCTATCCAAATGACGATTTGGCCGGCCATTGGTTGTTCAACACTACTAGCAGGAGTACAGCTGCCAATAAAGTACGTTTCAGATATTGCAATTGCTTTGATTTTAAAGTTGTCTTGGCCCCCCTTTGGCCTTGAGTTCTTATTGTCATCTCTCTTGTCTATCCGTGATTTTTCGTTTGTAGCCGGATTCTTTTTGAGTTGTCCGTTTTGTACAAGCATAGGTTTTAAAATGGTAGAGTACAGATGAGGTTCGGTTTGATGCCTCGAAGCAATACTGGGTTGAGATCTTGTTCGCTTTGCAGCTTGTAGAGAAATAGATGGGTTTTCAACAACACTAACGAGTTCTTTGCTTGTACCTTGTACTGAAATCTCAGTAGCGCATTGATTTATTTTGGATTCAAGAGCTTGTATACTTTGACTATGTACAACTTGGATGACGTTTAACTTGGTCGCTAGTTCCTCCTTGAAATCACTTTTTAGTTTTTCTATTTCGTCCTTGAGATCCGTGTAATGTTTACTGTTAATTTTATGCTCGCTATTTGTTTTCTAAGTTCAATAATATCGTTTTTTATAGGTTTAATCGGAATTTCGCCCTTGCATTGACAAGGCTTAGTAAGTCTGTCTATACATTCCCTACAGCCAAAAAATCGTTTTGCTTCAGTGATTTTAATGTTGACACAATTTACATGGTAGTACGTAAGGCAGATGTCACATGTCACCACGGTAATTTTACTCGCCTTTTCATCTTTTCTATTATATTTGCAACCTTGCGTCAAGCAGTGTTCGGAATCCTTTGGGGTAGCGACACTTTCGTCCATTGTAGCTTTCAAATTTCCACAGAGTAGTTTCGTTAATAGTTATTTAGTTTTATAAGTTCTTTAGTCATTGAAGAAGATCGTTAACTATTCGACACTGTAGACTAAAATTACAGTTAAGTAAAAACTTCCTAAAACCTAGAATCACGTTAAGCCTAGGCTTAAGCTAGGCGCGGAAACAGGAGCTAAAATGCATGCGACTAGTCACGACCGAATCTAGTACATCATGCACATAGGGGCAAGGCCGCCATTCTGGTATTCTTCCTCTTGCAAAAAGCACCGCTAGAGGCAGCCTCTCGTGTGTGTAGAGAATTCGGCTTCCTTCTGGCATTGCCTCTTGTTTCCAGGGAAATAGTGAACAAAGATGACTGCCCCGCCCCTGTGCATTGGGGTTTCTGAAAGTTATTAAGGGAATGATCTGTAGTGTAGTATCAATGTATTTATTGACGGTAAACATTGAAATAATTGGAATTAGTATTCTATATGTTAGATAAAATTAATAGTTAGGGAACCACTGTAATCATTGTGAAATTATCACCTTTCAACAATACTGCACTTAAATAGAGCTATCTCAGAAGCCTTAGTATGACGTCATCTATGCTATTTTCCCATAGAACCAAAGTGGTACCAAACATGGCCGCCCACTGCCAAAGGTAAGATGACTCTATAGTAAAAACCCACTATTTAGAAAAGAAGGTTGGAGTCAAGACGGGTCGAGAACGTCCAAAACACCCCCCCCCCCCAAGAAAAGGAAAAAACCTAACAGAACAACTAAGAGACACCAAACCGAATTCCTGTACTCTTTCACCGTGACTTAACAATACTTCTAAAAGATCTCCAATTTCCCTTGATCGAAAATAGCGAGCTTGCGATCTCTATTGATCGCCTAAATGTGAGGGAAAAATAGAGTGATACTCGTGCGGTGGACAGTGGGAGGGGATGCCTATGCTCCCTATTGTACTACTTTACCTAAATAGTTAAAACAAATCTAAACTAGTAAGATAAACGTAAGCTCTACGCTGTACCGTGGATGATGACTGTGATGAAACAAGGGTTTACGAGACTTGAGGGAGCGACGGCCCCCTCGCTCACACTACACACTAGACTAGAGATCAGCATTCAGCGTGGTTACTGTAGCTTTGTCTACGGTTAGTTTACAATTTTAAACAATTTATAGGCCTTATAATGGTTTCCCATAAGAAATGTTGTTACAAAAACTGTAACAATAATACGAAAAACTGTAGACCCGATATTAAATTTATCTCATTCCCCCAACATAAAACCAAATTTGACTTATGTAAAAGATGGATTATTTCGTGCGGTAGAACTGATTTAACCACGGAAAAGATAAAAAGAACACATTAAGCTTGCACCTTGAACAACAGAGGTATCCAAATGCCTAGAATTATTGCGACAGCCACGGTAACAACAATACTTTATTATAACCATATTTATTTGCAGACGACGCGTTGAGTATCAGTACGAGCGACTAAAGCCCCGACACTTTTGGGGGCCGAAAGAGGGGTGCCTTGTGGGCGGGAGAATCTCGTCTGGCCTTCATTGGACGCTTTTCGCAGGTCTTTTTGCCTTTTCTCCTTAAACTGTCGCGATAATAGCGTACAAAGGCTCAAAATGTCAGTCCAACATTGATATTCAGTCAATTCCTCTTCCATTTCTTTATCACTGCGACAAGAAGTATGTATCTTACTCCTGGAGAAGAACGTGTTTCATTATTTTCAAAGCTCATGCTTTTAAAACGTAACTAATGTCAATTATTTAAACTAATTACAAAATTTTACTGATAATTAGGTTTCACATATTAAAATATGTGTATTGGATGTAATGCTTTTCTTTACGAGTTTCTGTCTGCGTTTTTTCTCGGCTTTTAAGTGAAAGAAGCATGGAGTTATTAAAGGGGATATGAAATATTTGTAATATTAATAACGGAGATTGAACCCGCCAAATTCAGTTTGCAGTATAAAGGGACCGTCCATAAACTACGTCACACTATTATGGGGGGAGGGGGTTTCTAAATTTGTGACGGTCCATGTCAAGGGGGAGGGAGAGGTTCTTCGATGTTTGACCTCACATTTAGCATTGATTTTGTTACGAAGTCAGTAAGAGGGCGATTGGCTCTCTTATGTTATAGAAGAAGAAAGACAACATTCCATAGTCCACCGTTAACAATAATTTGCCAAAATTGTTATTCCATCATCGCTTAAATCGTAGAAAATTTAAGCAATTATCTACTATTTACACCTTTATATAGCCAATTTAAATAGCGCATTTAAAATAAACAGCGTAAACTCTCTTATGTCTCTGTTTATTCGCCCCTATTATTTGTGAGGATGAATCAAATTCCCCTGCCGATTGAAATGGTTTCGATTCTTTGGCAAATTTTCTAAATCTCAATCTTGATAAGTATGTTTTCGGTGTCAGTGTCGAAACCTAAAAGGTGTGCCCCTTTAACTAAGCTTTATGGAACTTTTTTGAAGCTTATAAAAAGCACATCCAGACATTAAAATTCTAAAGGTCAATCAGAGGGGAAAAGCTTAAAACGGAAGAGAACTTGAATTTTCAGCCGAGCAAAATATTTCTGAGAGGGCGGCATATCACTCAAGAAATTAATCAAATTAAATTTGTAAATTAAGACAAATCATAGTGCGGAGGGGGGGGGGGTTAAAGGAATGTGACGTGGTTTTTAGGGGAGGGGTCTGAGAAAAGCGTGACGAAGCGTGATCTGGGGGGGACGGGGGGTCAGAAAATGCTTTTTTTCGCGTCACGTAGTTTATGGACGGTCCCAATTTTAACATACAACATTATGAAAATTTCAAAGACTTGGAAAACTAAATTTTTACTGAAAAACAATTATTTAATTGCCGGTGCATTTTTTACAAAAAAAAGCTTTATCAATGTCTGCTTCCTTAAAGAGAGCGCACGCCCAATGGTACCAGACTTTGCAGGATTCGCATTCAACCATATTCACATTAGAGTGTATTTTGGGACACAATCCACATTTCCAGTTTTCACGTTTCATTTGAATGATTTGATCAACCGCAACTGCGGAGTCGCTTGTAAGATAAGATTTTGAGAACTGTACAATTTCTTCAGTTTCGTTAATTACATCGTCCGAAATGTTTTCAGGATCAGCTTCAATCTCTTCCTCTTGGATCTTTCCTGACCCAGAAATTGCTTGCGTAACTTTGTCTTTATCGACGAAATACGACAGAAATCTTTCAATATTTTTTTTCTTTTGTATGCTAAAATTTCTTGCTAGTTTGGTCATTTTCTTTCGTTTTTCCGTTGGGTTTTCAACTAAAATTTCACGAGAAATTGGAGAAGCGGTATAAGAGTGATCATTTTTATCATGCACATCTTTAATTCGACCATCTTGCGTTAAATGACTGATTAAAGATGCTTTTTCTACGATGCTTGGTTTACAGTATCTGACATTGGCATTATTTCTCGTCTTGACAGTGGAAAAGAACCTATTTTGTTTCTCAATATTCTTGTTATGTGGTGTACGTTTATTTGACGTGACAGTGTTCTCGCATGAAGATGTAGATCCAGGCAGTTCTGAAACTGCAGATAAACGCAAAGCTTCCTTAGACCTTGAAAAATTTATTTCCAGGAGAGCCTTCGTAGATTTTATCTGTTTTCTCACGGTTTCTATGATATCATCGTTCTGGCAATTTCTTACAGCCCCACATAGAGACATTATATCTGCAATCAGATCTTCCTTTTCCTTTTCGAGAGTCTCTTTTTTATTCGATTCGGCTAAAAGATTCACTAGAAAATTCTTGTCAGTGGGTTGTTGTCTTTCATTTCGGGTTGCGTCTACCAACGTATCACTAAGTAGTTCGCCTGTTATTGCACTTGACGTAGGCTCTACGATTCCACTGGAACTTCCTTCACTTTCTGAAATTGGGGCTACTTCAGACAGCATGATGTTAACAAGGTGGATGTGTTTACATATGTTTGTGTTAATTTGACGGTCCGGGCAAGTGCAAGAGAAAGTGTGCACGCATATTTTGCAAACGCTGCAAGTAGAAAAGCATTTGCAGATGATGTCATCTTTCGTCACCGTGTACTTCAGATTATCAAATGCGTCGCTTTCCGTATCTTTCAAGCTTTCTTCACTCGTCACTTCCCAAATTGATCTTCCAGTTTCTTTGACCAGAGTCCTTGGTAGGTTCATAGCGTGATTGTGTCTCTTAAAACCTTCCGTCGATTTCTTAGTAATCTTTCCTTTCGTCAGTTTGATGAACCTTTGATGAGCTTGGCTTCGGTCGTAATCCAATAAGTTTGCGAGACATCGGTCTAGTCTCTTGTTTTGCTTTCCACCAAGGAAATTGTATTTAAATACCTTGTGGAACGCTTCTAAATACATATTTGTATTTATTTCGGAACCAATTCGATAACACGAAGCCCATTCTTCCTTGCAAGAAACCCATTCCTTTTCAAAATAGTTCCCAAATGTTTCGGTTTTATCGTTTTCTTCCATTTCCCTTAAGCTCGTAGCAAGCATCTTCTCAAATTTTGACTGATCTAACTCGTCTATAAGTAGCGATAATCCTTTGAACAAATGAGAGGCTAATTCTTTGTCCGGAATTAGTGATAATTTTTTCCTGATGTCGTGATAGACGTGCCATTTGCATAGAAGTTTTTTAGTATTACCACCAAATACATTCATCCAACTGTTATAGTATTGAGGGGCTTTATCAGTCATTATGTATTTTGGAATGATTGAAGTAGTGTGTTTCTTGATTTCCGAAAAAAATATCTTCAATATTTCGCCATCTTCTCTGTTGGAAATTAGAAATGCGACAGGTACGCCTTCTTTAAATTCGTCAATTACTAGTACTGTTATCAGTTTAAAATGATATCCATTTGTCCCATGTGTGGCATCCAAGCATACAATATTTTCTCCAAATTCTCTAAACATGTTCTTCTGAAATTTGGTCATAATGGCTAAAACAAAGTCCGATTTCGCCAAACCAAATACTTCATATTCGGGAATAATATTTCGGTTTTCGTGTTGTTTTTTGTAAAGAAGTATAATGCCACTTTGTTTTTGAAGCTCTTCCTGAACGTAAGCATCTACACTGATATGATCTTCTGGATGTTTTTCGACCGTATTAATTCCATAAGATTTGCATATATTATTCAAATCCTTTTTTTGTGCAATATGTTTTCGTTGAGTGACATCCATATTACTGTTGCGAATATCATCTAAGACCTTTTTCTTAGACACTCCTCCTGCCAACTTGGCAGCGATTATTTGCTTTTCATTTTTCGAAATTCTTAAATGGCATAGGTCATTTTCGTGACCATAATGTGATTTACATCCAACAAGTGAAACTGTACTATTGCAAGTAGATACTGATACTTTGAGTGTCGCTGTACAGTTACCGTTTATTTTAGAGCTTCCCATTGATTTTGCTTGACGTTGGCCATTTGAATTAGATTGATACTGCCCTGATCTATTACAGTACCAATATTCTACCTTGCAATGTTTTCTCTTGCCTGTTTTGTCTTTCAAATATTGTGTAGCCTCTTTTCTTTCTTCCTCTTCCTTCCATATCAAAAAGTCTAACGGGAATACCATGCTTTGTTATGCACAAAAATTATGGCGTTGAAATTTTTGGCGCAAATGAATGGTTAATAAAAAAAAAGGCGAGTGGGAAATTTGAACCTAACCTAACTTAACCTAATCGTTGTTTTAAGTGTAAAAAATATTCAAAAGTGTCGAGATCTTCTTTCGGATCATCTTCAAAAAAACATTTACCCAGCCAAAAACTTTCACTACTATTTATTTTGTCATATAGTAATTTAGGTTAGGTTAGGTTCAAATTTCAAACTCGGTTTTTTTTATTATTAATAACCATTTATTTGCGCTAAAATATTTCAACGCCATAATTTTTGTCACACCGAGGGGCTTCGAAAAAAGCTACACAGGTGCTGTTTTTGAAATTGGCCTAAAAATCTTATTATAATGGATGTTTTCGAAAGTTCAGTCAAATATTATGGGTGGAGGGTGTCGAGGGGTCGGACGTTCGGCATTTTAGTGTACGGGATTTTGAGATTTCAAGATTTTGACCAAGATTTTGAGATTTTCCCCAGATTTTGAGATTCTGACTAAGATTTTAGAAATCTTGAAATCTACTCCAAGATTTTAAGATTTCGGGATTTTCAATGAGATTTTCAGATTTTGAACGCGATTTCGGGATTTTGAAGGAGATTTCGGGGTTTTGTTCAGGATTTTCAGATTTTGAAGGAGATTTCGGGATTTGGAACAAGATTTTCAGATTTCGAGGAGATTTTCGGATTTTTGATGGAATTTTGGGTATTTGCCAATACGAATATTACATGAAGAGAAACAAACCTCCAGGGGCACGCCTCTATAGTGGATAATTTCAATCATGTCAGGAGACACCGCTAGAGGCATGACCGAGTTGGCTACCCTCTCAGATGCAGTGAGCTTGGACTGCCTCTAGTGTTGTCTTGTGGCGACAGGGAAATTATCCAGTATGTAGGCGTGCCCCTGGAAGTTTGTTTCACTGTAGGTAATCGTATTGGTCTATTAACCTCCGGTGTTCATAGGATATTTCGAATTGTACGGGATTTTGACAAACTCCGACCCCTTGGAGGGTGTTCATTGGGCTATTTTGAGTCGAAAATGTTCCACGACATTTTTCCCTAAGGCTAAGGGACACAGTTATGATTACTGGAGTGTTTTGTGGATGATTTAAGCAAGAAAGTGAGAGACAATACTCATTAAATTGAAGAATTTATCCGTAAAACACTCCAATATTCATCATTCGGTATCACCACTATGGTACTTATGGTATCACTTAGGGGCAAAATGTAATAGAACATTTTAGATTCGAAATTCCTCAAAGAACACCGCCCCCTCCTCCCTTAATTTCTTGCAGAACTTGCGGAAACACCATGTATTTAGGGGTGTGCTTTATTATCTGACTGGGACAAAAAAATTCGCAAAATCTATTTTGAGGACTTCGTTTATCACAAAACGAATTAAAAACTAAGTGCTTATCAGATCAAAAATCAGCCTCAAAGATTTTAATGTATCATCACAACACCGTAATAACAATTGTTATGGATTAATTAGAGAAGGAAAGGATTAACGGAAATAACAGTTTAATTGTGTGCGAAAATTTAACATACCATCATACTTGTCAAAGGTTAAATCAATATAGTCCAATTTTATTTTGTGATCAGTTTCCAAATGAAGTTTTAGCTCACAAATCGTTTTAAACGATAAATCACAATCTTTTTCATAGCATTTACTACTTTTTTTAACAGAAGAAGAATCCATATTAATAATTATTCCGTTTCTTGATAACTACTAACTACTAATCAAGCTGAAAAGGCAAGAGTTGTACGTTTCCCGCCAAAAAAAACAGATGCGTTTCCCGCCAAAAAACAGATGATGAGTCTGATGTCTGCGTCATTAAAGCAAGGATGGCCTTTTTTGTAAAAAATGCACCGGCAATTAAATAATTGTTGTTCAGTAAAAATTTAGTTTTCCAAGTGTTTGAAATTTTCATAATGTTGTATGTTTTGTTTATACTGCAAACTGAATTTGGCGGGTTCAATCTCCGTTATTAATATTACAAATATTTCATATCCCCTTTAATAACTCCATGCTTCTTTCACTTAAAAGCCGAGAAAAAACGCAGACAGAAACTCGTAAAGAAAAGCATTACATCCAATACACATATTTTAATATGTGAAACCAAATTATCAGTAAAATTTTGTAATTAGTTTAAATAATTGACATTAGTTACGTTTTAAAAGCATGAGCTTTGAAAATAATGAAACACGTTCTTCTCCAGGAGTAAGATACATACTTCTTGTCGCAGTGATAAAGAAATGGAAGAGGAATTGACTGAATATCAATGTTGGACTGACATTTTGAGCCTTTGTACGCTATTATCGCGACAGTTTAAGGAGAAAAGGCAAAAAGACCTGCGAAAAGCGTCCAATGAAGGCCAGACGAGATTCTCCCGCCCACAAGGCACCCCTCTTTCGGCCCCCAAAAGTGTCGGGGCTTTAGTCGCTCGTAGTATCAGTTCGGCACTTCGCTCGCGCTCCGGTTTTTTCCTCTGGATTTCCGGTTTTTTGTTCGTTCTGTTTCCGGATTTTTGCGCATATCGTTTTGTAACGTCTTCCGTTAACGGTAATAACACTTAGTTTTCAGTTATTTAAACTATTTTTCGTGTTTTCGCCGTGTTTTTGTATTACTACTGGCAGCGGTTTGCCAGCCTCGTATCGTTTGTTCCGCGGGACTCATGACGGGGATTATTCTATGACTGTATTTCAGAACTCACTAACAATACCTCCAGTTTGCCTCCAGTTTGCTAATTATCCTAAATTTTACGAGTTTTTTTTATTTCTAACGGCAGCTGTTTGCCATGCGATTTGGTTAAGTCGTCTGCTACAGAATGGCGGGTTCTCGGGATCGCTGTGAAGTCTGTGAAGGACAGTTCTTTGGGAAGCAAAAGAGTATTCTTTGCTCCGGAAATTGTAAACGCAGAATTCACGAGGATTGTACTATCAAATCTTCTTATACCTGCTCGCACTGTAAACCCACGTCTCCTCAAATCAGAAAATCAATGAATCGGGTCAATCCTCTTACCTTAGCTGACGTACACGAGGCTTTACATCACCTTCTTCGGGTTGACAGTCTTACCACAGATAAAGACTCTATTCTGGATAAGATTGTGGAGAAGCTGGAAAACGTGGAGAAAATCTACTCTAAATTCGAAGATAAGATCAACAAACTCGTGAAACGCATTGATTCCCTAGAAGAGGATAATGCTAATTTGCGGCGGGAATTAAAGACCAACAGACCACTGGTTCCTGGAACACATTTCCCTGAACTACCTCGACCACATTTACAAGGTTCAACTGCGGGATTGAATGCTAACGCTTCGCCTTGGTCACATGGAACATTTGCCTCACTTGCTGGAGGGTTACCACCTGTAATGGCTCAACACTCTGGATCTGGCCAGCCTGTGGGCAACTCCATTCGCCATGGCCCAAGCCAGGCTGCACGAGCGCAGAAACCAGCAAAAACTGGAACGGCGGTAAACTCACGGCTGAAGACTGCGGAACGCCCACCACGGGTCAATAAGAGTGCCCGTAAAGCAATTTTTGTCAGCCGCCTAGACAAGGACTTACTCTCCACTGACCTTAAAGAAGCCCTGGCGGAAGAATCGGGTATCAATTCAGCTCTATGTATCCGACTAAAGCCCAAACATCCGGGGGCGAATCATTCATCATTTTATGTCTCTTGCACGGATGCTAGCGAATTTGATAAATTATCTGATTTATCAATCTGGCCATTAGACTTCATCATTACTGACTTTCATGGTGAACCACAGGACGCTCATAAACACGCATCGGAGTTCTGTACTGCCACCGACAACGATGATCTGACTACTGTCCCAACTAACACTTAATGACCCAAATAACTATAGCCTATCAAAATGTTCGTGGTCTCTGTACCAAATCAAAAGAATTCTTAAATAATGTAATTTCTCAGGACTTAGACGTCATCTGCCTCACAGAGACGTGGCTAAATAACACTAATTTTACTCGTGATTATTTTCCTTACACTTACTCAGTTTTTCGCGCTGATCGCCCCGATCCCTTATTTAAAAATGTACGAGGAGGGGGAGCCCTGATCGCCATTAAGAAATCGCTTGCATATTGTAGACGTCATGACCTGGAGGGAACACCGGAATGTGTGTTCCTTGAAATAAAACTCGATGGTTTGCGATCAATAGTTTTGGGCAATGGCTACTTTCGTCCGGCCAATGACGATCAACAATATAAAGCTTACAGGGAGCAACTGCTTAAGGCTCTTCAGAACAAAAACCATGACATTTTGCTCCTTGGCGATTTTAATCTTCCTGGTGTTAACTGGGAGATACTTTGTGATCAGGGCTGCTCCTCCCCTGTGAAAGCTAAAGCGGGACACATTTTTGAGATTTGCTATGGCTTAAATTTAAAACAAATCAATAAGTGCCCAGAAAACAAAAATTTGCTAGATCTTTGCCTTACAAATATAAACGGACTAGAAATTACGGATCTTGAAGATCCGTTTGTCGTTGTTGATGCATACCATCCGCCTTTTTGTGTCCTCCATACTGACTTTTATAGTACCTCTTTGCCCGCTAAAGGTGCTACATACAATTTTAAAAAAGGTAATTACTATGAATTGTATTCTATGATACGCGATACTGACTGGGCGCCGGTTTTGGGATCGGATGACGTCAACTCTTGTGTTGACTATTTAACGAACCGTGTTCGCGAAGCCATGGACACATTCATACCTAAGAATGCTCACCACGGCTGCTCTGAATTTCCGACATGGTATTCCTTGGACCTCAAACGTGCCATTAAAAATAAAAAATACCGTTACCGGAAAAAATGTCGCACGGGCACATTGTCTGATGCAATAGCTTTTCGTAAGAGCAGGGCTATTGTGAAAAGATTAATTACTAGGGATAAAAACTTGTTATCAGAAAATGTTTGCGAACACGCTTTGGCACACCCTAAAAAATTTTGGCGTCATGTTAATGGAAACTTGAAGGAAGATAACCCCGCAATTTCTCTTGTTATTGATAAACAGCTTGTGTTGGAACCAGAGAAATTGGCAGACACATTTAAGGGGCACTTTTCTAAGATATCCACTGACAACTCTAAACAAGATACGGTTTATTCTTTCGATATTAATGCAATAACTCCGCACCATTATGCGAACCAAGTGATAACCCACAATGAAATCATTTGGGCTATCAAATGTCTGCCGAATAAATTCTCAACGGGGGTAGACGATATCCCCGCCTTTATTATCAAGGGATGCAGGGATATTCATCTCCCTTTGTTCAATCACATATTCAATCTATCTATACAAAAGCGCTGTTTCCCTGCCCTTTGGAAAAAAAACGTCGTGGTGCCGATCTATAAGAGCGGGTCGTCCACCGATCCCAAAAACTACCGCCCAATTTCTTTACTGTGTGTCATGGCCAAAGTTTTCGACATGATCATGCATGGACATGATCATGCATGGATGTATGCGGGGATGGTTCGACGCTTTTTCCAATGAATGCCAACATGGGTTTTCCTCTGGAAAGAGCGTTGATACCAACCACGCTGCATTTATGGATATGGTGGCCCCGGAGGTTTTGAGTAGAGGGCAGGTGGATGCCATTTACCTGGATCTCGCTAAGGCGTTTGATAGAGTTTCCCACAAGTTTTTGCGAGAGAAATTGCATGCTATGGGTATGGATGGGAATTTGTTGTACTGGGTGGTGGATTATTTGAGCTCCCGAGTCAATGTGGTTAAATGCAATGGCACATTGACCGATGTGACCTACCCAGTTCTCTGCGGCGTTCCTCAAGGATCGTCCCTGGGCCCATTACTCTTTAACATTTACATTTACGATTTGCAATTCGCCATAAAACATTCCAAATTATTTCAATTCGCGGACAATAATATATTATGCAGATGTATCAACTCAAAATCTGACAGCGCGCTATTGCAGCTTGACCTTGACTCCATAGATGACTGGTGCACTAAAAACAACCTTCCCATAAATCCAGCTAAATCGGTCCACGTGACCTTCACTAGACGGATTTGCCGCAAAGTATTAACCACTTACAAACTTGGCGGGTCTACTATTCCGCGCAAAAATTTAGTAAAAGATCTAGGCGTAATTTTTGATCAGCAACTCTATTTTTCTGAGCATATACATAGCTGTGTGAACCGCTGTCGGTGCACCCTAGCGGTGTCCTACAAATTGACCAAAAAGCTTAACTCTTTAAAGCATTTTCGACTTCTTTACTTAAGCCTAGTGAGGTCCCGAGTATTATTTGGCTGGATAGCTTGGGGGGGATGCAGTGCCTACCTGCGTGTAAAAATAGAGGGTGTTCAACGAAAATTCGTTGAGTACTGTTTTAGAATTTTTTTGCCAAACATTAATTATAATTACGAAGACATCCTTATTATGCTCGGCATTCCCACTATTAACTACTTATGTAATGTTTTAGATTTCAAATTTATATTTAAATTAGTACATAATTATATCCCTCTTTCGGCCCTTCTGGCTAAGTTAAACTTTAACATCCCACGATTATTCAGACGTAACTCGGACACTTTTTACGTTAAAGGAGCTAGTTTAATTCCAATCAATAGGATGCAAAGATCGTGCAATCTATTAAGTGAAAAATTCGACCTTTTCAATGCTCGTCTTCAGGATATAAATTGATTTTTACATTGTTTTGAGATTCATTTTAACATCATTTGTATAAATTCTTTATAACATCATTTGTATAAATTGTATAATAATTGTCAATTACCATAAGTCCATGTGTGCTTTATCTAATACAATTCCGTTTTTTTTTTCATTTGACTATACTGTTCGGAATGTGCATGATCTCGTGTGTGTAAAAACATTTTTCATTGCACAATAAACAACACTTTCAATTCAATTATTTTTCTGTGAATATTGAGAGGTTAAAAAATAAAACCCTAGAAAGGGTCAGTAGATTAAAAACAAGAAACAAATTTGATAACTACCGTCGCCGAGGCACTGTAAGCATAAACGCGGCACGCACGATTCACGAGGCGGCACGAGTATCGTAGTATCTCCGTAAAACTTAAGCCTTGGCCGTAA
The DNA here is from genome assembly GCF_054372755.1 of Phalangium opilio. Lineage (NCBI taxonomy): Eukaryota > Metazoa > Arthropoda > Arachnida > Opiliones > Phalangiidae > Phalangium > Phalangium opilio. Next base: position 1,991,785 of record NW_028324172.1, on the reverse strand, counting down.
TAATGTAAACAAACTTCTCTGATTTTTTGCATTCTCGGTTGCGCCGATTGCTCATGTGCGCCACGCTCTTAGAGAGCCACTGGCACTGGTAACGTTTTTGAAAGGGGGCTGAGGGAGTATTTGGTCTCTCCGACTCTACTCTTTTTTTGTGCTCACTGGTTAGAAGCACCTTAACTCAAAACAAAGATCATAATGGAATTGCAACACCAGTTGCAACAAACCATATTAAATAGCAATAGGGGGGCCTCAAATCGCCCACCCGCGAATTTTCCAACTCAAAATAGAAGGCCGTCATATACCCAAACAACGGAAATTTATAACGTTGAGGGTGCCAAAGGAACGGACCATTTGGATTGATCGTTGATGACTCCGCACCCCGTACTAGCCGCTCTCGAGAAAGGCGCGAACCGGCCGCCATACCGGCTCAGTTCCGTAGAGAGTTACCACTCAACCTTCCTAAATTTGGCGATTCGAAACGAGACCCCATGAAGTTTTTGAATGATGTCGAAAAATTCATGCGGGTGCGACGTAATGGGTTCGAGGCAATCCTAGATTATGTCCCCTTAATGCTAAAGGGAAACAATAGCCTTTGGTGGTAAAGAGAGATGGATTCTGTAGATGATTGGCAGCAGTGTAGGTTTAATATTTGTCAGGCATTTCTCGGTCGGGATTATAAGTGGCAATTAAAAGCTCAAATTAGCAATCGCAAACAAAAACCGAACAAGAAAGTTCTTGACTTCATACTCGCCATGGAACAGCTATGCAAACAATTAGAGCCCCATATGACCACGTACGAAGTGGCTAGGCGCGTTTTAAACGGATTGAATCCGCATTTGATCAAAAATATGAGAGTTCCGAATGAACCCACACTTTCGGACGTCCAGGCAGCCGCTCAAGAAGCGCAATACCTGGAAGAAAAATGCGAAGAATATGACAGTAATTTTAAAACAAATAAGCATAGCGGAGCCTCCAATTGGTCGAGTAATAGGTCAAGAAACGATAGAAACAATTTTCAAATAGGTTATCAAATTAATAATGTTAAATCGCGTCAGAATGACGACGAAATAAGTAATCAAACTATTAAGCAAAAACCTAAGTCGGAAAAACGATGCGAATATTGCAATAAATCTTACCACACCGGCCAACAATGTCGGAAGCGAAAAGCCCGCGAAGCCAAGGGTGAGGGAAGAAAGGATGCAAAAACTAATCCAAACGTATCTATAATTACTTCAATCCCCCCTACCTCTACGTACCCGAAAAACCCAGAGACTCATGTTTCTGAAATCAACACGTGGTGCGAGCTTACTACGAGTGAGCCTGAAACCACTCCCCCTTGAAAAAAGAGTTTAGAAACTCTCGGGAAGACGTCCATTCTCCCATGCAATGAACGAAGCCACGCACGACCAAAGGTGCCCATCAGGCTAGGAACCTGGACAGGTACCGCGTACATTGACACGTGCTCTGACGTCACGGTCATGGCCAATGACGTATTCAAAAAGATTAAGCCTCCAAATTTAGTTCTCGAACCCATTTCAGAATTGGAATTAAAGGCCGGTAACCTTTTCCAGTTCAAGGCCCTAGGTAGAGCTACCTTCGTAGTTAAAATACAAGATAGAACTTGGAAATGGAAGTTTATTGTTGTTCAAAACTAAGGGGCGGGTCTCCTTTTAGGATGGGATTTTAGCATCCATACTGGATTACACGCTAGGCCCCACAATCATACCTTCACTTTCAGAGATGAGGGGGTGGAATTCCCCCTTGTCGAGTATCAAACTACCTTTGGCGCCAAATATTGCGGGGTCGTTGACGATTCCCCAAGCCAGATAGGAGAATCGTTGACTACACAAAACGAAACCCTTTTGATCGACGCATCTCCTCCCCAAATAAATGAGATAGCGTTAACGGAGGAAGAAATAGAAGGAGTAAACAGTATTAAGAATTTGTTGGAAAAATTCCCCGAGGTATTCACTGGGAAGGCAGGTCGCACTAACGTGGTTCGTCACGATATAAAACTGACAACAAATGTTCTATTCAAATCGCGCCCTTACCCTTTATCTCCACCTAAGCGTGCTGTAGTAGGAGGGAATTATTAGAAAAAGCAATTCTCCCTACTCTTCCCCAATTCTTTTAATAAAAAAGAAAAGACCAAAACAGGTCGAACATAGCGAAGTGTCCGACTCCATAGCAGCATTCGAATTAGAAAAAGGGGAAGGGTTAGAATCACCACCGGTAGATTTTCGATTTTGCGGGGACTTCCGGAAATTAAATTCAATAACCATCCCAGATGTTTACCCAATACCCCTTATAAGGTAGCAATTAGATCGACTTTTGGGATCGAAATATTATTCGGTTTTAGATCTAAAGGATGGTTTTTGACAAATTGAGCTGGAGGAACACGCAAAACAGTACACTGCATTCGTCACGCACAAAGGCCTTTTCGAATTCAATGTCCTACCCTTGGGGTTAATTAATTACCCAGCTATATTCTAAAGATGTATGGAATTAATCTTTGAAACCTCTCTTACTAAAACTAGTGAAATTTATTTCGATTGCCTCTTGGTTCGATCAGTAACCGTTTTGTCACAAACTAAAAACGTAGAACACGTGCTCATACGCTTAAAGGAGACGAACTTAACCTGAAAAAAAAGGAAAAATGCCTTTTAATGCAGCTACAGATGCTATACCTAGGATTCAAAGTTCGTTCTAAAGGTATTGAAACCGATGAAACCAAAACCCAAGCGATTAAACACTTTCCTCGCCCTAAGAATATAAAAGAGGTTAGAACATTCCTGGGTATAGTTGGGTGGTATCAGGAGTTTATCCAAAATTTTTCCGACTTAGCCCTACCACTGACGAATTTAACAAAAAAACGTCACATCCTCCAAGCTTCAATGGGCGGGAGATTGCGAGATGAGCTTCAATAGTCTAAAAGACAGATTGATAGAGCCGCCCATTCTTTGCTACCCTGATTATTCACTACCGTTTTTCTTAAGGACGAATGCGATTCTAATAGGCTTAGGCGCCATCTTGTATCAGGTAGATTCGAATAACAAAGAGCGCGTAATATCGTTCGCTAGCAAAAAATTAAAAGAGGCAGAAACCCGCTATCACGCGACTGAACGGGAGTTGCTGGCTGTAGTGTGGAGCGCTAACAAATTCCGCCACTATTTAGATTGCGTTGCCTTTACTTTAATCACTGATAAATGCGCTCTGCAATGATAAACGCTTCATCTAAACTCACCAGATGGGCTATTGAACTGCAAGAGTTCAACTTTAAAGTCGAACATCGGAAAGGGAAGGATAACGTCGTAGCGGACGCATTATCCCGCAACCCTATTGATACCAATGACCACTTTTTAACAGAATCTATGCGTTTTGAAGAAATTTGCAGTCAAATTGATAGACCCGAATTATCTTCTCCTGGCGTTAGTGCCATATCCGCCGAAGACGACATTTGTTCCCCAATTAGGGAATTGCGTACCTTGGCTCAGGCCCAAGATAAGAAGCCCTCCATTTTGGCCCTTAAAACATATATCTTGACTGGCCCTACCCACGGTTCCCAAATTAGGACGTAAAGTCAAAAGTAAGGCACCCAACTATTGTGTGTCTGATGACATACTTTACAGGCTAATTGAAACTCGTCCTTGCAGACACGAGGCTAAACTCGCTCAACCAAGCGCGTGGCGACCAGTCATTCCTCCCTCTCTGCGTTTAAGCGTCCTCGTGACGTTTTGGCTCGTCATTGTCGACAACTTCTCGAAATATGTCGAATTATTCGTTTTGCGCGCAGGGACCTCCATCGCCATCGCGAAACGTCTTACGGAAGAAGACTTTCTGCGATATGGCGTTCCTCGTTACCTAATAGTTGATAACGGTAGCCAATTCGACTCTAATTACTTCTTAGAGGTTTGCTACGACTGGGGGGTAAAAGTACGCAACAACACTACGTACCACTCCCAAGCTAACCCCACAGAACGGGAAAATCGCACGATTAAACCCATGATTGCAGCCTATGTAGAAGGTCAACACCAGAAATGGGACGAGAACCTGTCAAAATTAGCACTGGCGCTGCGTTCCGCTGTAAATTCCTCAACCGGATACAGCCCCTATTATATGCTCACGGGTCGTGAAATGAAGTTACCGTTACAGATGGTATTATCTAGGGTGGGTCAGACAGCAGAACTCACTCCTTCCGCTCATATCACTAAAATAGAAGAACAAAATGAAATTATTAAAACTAATGTTCTAGCCGCAAGGGAACAGGCACATGTTAGGCAAAAGACCTATTATGGTAAGTCTCACAATCACGTTGAATACACCATTGGTCAACAGGTTCTAGTCAAGACGCATACGTTATCAAACAACGCCGCACGCGTAACCAAAAAGTTATCTGAACGCTATGATGGCCCTTTTGAAATTCAGAGTCAACTTTCTCACGTCAATTACGTTCTGGCTGAACGTAAAGGCTCCAAACTCGTACCAAAGTGCACGTACCACGTGCAAAACATTAAGCCCTATCTGTCGCGCGACGTCAACTCTGTCGTTGGTCCCTTAAAGAAACCTTTAATCCAACACCCTGTGGCACAACATTGTTCAGACAGCGATAATGACCTTCCCGAGTCAATCGCTACGACAAAACCCAAACGTAACCCAAAACCCATAGCTCGTTATCCGGCTTAGGTGTGGTTTCTCGTTCTAAATTTTCATTGTATACTCTAGTAACATTTGTATAGTTTTAAGTTCCGCTGATTCAAGCATTCATATTTCTGTAATGCCATCACGCCTTACGTGTAACGAATATGTATTGTATATTTTTTTGGTTTTGTATTGTTATATCATTAAAACTAATGACCAAGATGTGAATAGACCATTTCGGTATTACGCGCAGCGCCATTCCCCGTCGTAGTGGAGCCCGTCTTTTTATAATTGGACGTTCAGCATTGAAAAAATACAATAATTAATATGTTGTTTCCTCTTTGTCAATTAAATTTTAACCCGTTATAAAAGTTTACTTTGCTTAAATAAATTTAAACAGTATCAAAAACCGAGAATCATTTTTGGTTGTCTTTATTTTCCCACAACTAAATTTAGTAATTACTTATTTTCACACAAACACATTTAGTAATTATTTATTTTCACACAAACACATTTAGTAATTATTTACTTTCCCACAAATACATTTAGTTATTATTTATTTTCTCACAAATACATTTAGTAATTATTTATTTTCACACAAATACGTTTAGTAATTATTTAATTTCCCACGAATACATTTAGTAATTCCAGAAGGGAATAAGAAAGAAGGGACACACTTTATATCTCCATAATGCTTTACACTCGTAACAACAGTCTTACTAACCTCAAATCAACTACCCTTCACTGATTGGCTATCTAACTTCTGCCTTAGCTGTGACGTCACATAAGAAGGTGACGTCTCGGTTGACGAATAAAAAGTAGTTTTGTTTACAACTTCACATTGAAGGAGATAAAAATGGCCAAATTTCATATTGATAAACGAAATCAAGCTGCGCAATTAATTTAGATACACGGGTATTGAAAACATACCAAAATCAGATAATTTGAAGGTAAAATTACACAAGAACGAAACATCGACAGCCCTAAGCCTTTGGAGAATGAAAATCTAGCAGACATATGGGCCGATACCGCGGAGAACTTAAAAAACTATTTTTGCAGTAAATTGGTTAAAAGCTGTGTACTTGCGCAAAGTTTTCGCAGTTTTCTTGAGGTTGGTCGGACTCTCGTTACCAAAGCAGGCTCTAATGCCTCCCTTCTCTCTTATTCCCTTCTGGTAATTATTTTTTTCACAAATACATTTAGTAATTATTTATTTTCACACAAATACATTTAGGAATTATTTATTTTTCATTTATTTCTTAGAATACATCAATAAATATCTATGTAATAATTTATATATCTCGTTAACTAATTTATACGCGTATATTCGATTTAAGAATCAACGCGGTTTTACAAAAATAATAGTAATTTCAATATTCTAAATAATTTTAGTAGTATATACTATTTACTTTGGATTTCCTAATTGGAATGCAATATCACTAGATCATGCTTATTTTTAAAATTTTAGAAAAATACTAGTTTCATTCGCCGACAGAAGAATTTATTTAAGGTTACAATTATTGTAAGAACTTCTATTTTGTTTCACTTAGTACTTTGGTCGGTTGAGTATTTGTCGAAGATTGCGTTAACTATTTACACGCTATTATAGTAACTTAGCTTATGGGGATTTCCAAGTGTAAAATAGCACCCTTTCTATACCATTGCTCAAAATTTGTAATCAGCTATTATCTGTGCAGGATTACTTCGTCTTTGCTTACTGGTGGTGTACAATTTTGATGTGTGATTTAACCATGAAGATACCTATGCTTTGTGCAAATAAATAATAGTCTGAACCGACTCTTAGCGATGTGTTTGTTCGGATCGGAATCGTTTTAAATCAGTTTCTGAACCGACTCTTAGCGATGTGTTTGTTCGGATCGGAATCGTTTTAAATCAGTTTCCGGTTTAAAGTTCGGTTGCGAGGGGTTACATTTCTAACAATTTTCGTTTCATCCTAGTGATTTTCAGTGGTTCTCGAAACTGGAATCTTGTCAGTAGCTCGACGGTGAAGACGAAAGAAGTGACTCCAAGCATTGCCGCCCACAATCGGAACTTGGCTTCAATGTCCTTGAACCCGAGTACGTGTACTTCATTCTCAGCCGTCGAATGTTGTGGTTCCAATTCGATGTGAAAGTCTCTCTCAAACACGCGGTGAAATGCTGTGATTTGGCTGGTTTCCAAGAAAGTCCGCAATCTGCAAACACCAAATGGTGAGATACTTTAATTTTTCAATTCCGTGATTCAAATCAGGTTGCAAAATTTGTCCGCGTGATTAATGCTGACTTTATTTGATAGTTTCAAGGTACACACGACACTTTTGGCCGGGACTTGAAAAATGATATTTCCCAAAGATTTTAAGTGACACTATGAAGAGTTGACGATAATTATACCGATTTCGAATAAAATACGCGAGTTACTAAATTAATTCGGGTGGATTTCACGGGCGTGTAGCTATATGAACCTTTAACAAAAACCGTCATTTTAATCGGGTTTTTTTGTGATTTGCACGCTTCTCATTCTGACTTTGTTGACAGCGGATTACCAAATGAGCATATGATGGGTTTAGCGGTGTCAAATTTAAGCGGTGCTTTGAAAATGGTCTATGGGATCAATCAGCAGTTGGAAGTGGAACTGCCAAAAATTGCCATTTTACTACGCATCGGTTCCACGAGCAATAACATAACTCGATACAGCTCTTGAACTCGCCATTATGTGCTTGTATAATAATTAGCAGCTATCCAGCGTTATTAGTCAATGCGCTAGAACGCCAGTTGAGTCATAGAATTATGGAAGAAGACTCAAGTAGCACGAAAACGTAGATTGTTACTACATTAAGAAAGTTAACGAACCTTTGGTTGATGTTCTTTAGAGCTTTAAGATTCATTGTTGCATTGTTAACTGGGAGCATTAGCGGTTGTTGCAAGTACTTGGCCGAACCAAGATGAATACGCAATAGTTTCAGCCTTGGCTCATCGAAGCGTATTAACAAGCCCAGCTTTAAAGTAGGTATATCTCCAATCAATATTTGCTTTCCTGACGGTAAATCTCCCGCTTCAAAGCTTCCTCGCTGATGCCACAGAGTTTTCATTTCATCGTTAGTCTGTTAGGATTGAAATTTTATTAATGGACTTTGGAAATGAGATTAAAGTGTTCAAAAATCTCCACCGATTGTTTAACAATGTCTTCTATAAAGCCAGAAATGTAAACGTTGACGTCGGGTACTTTCAATAAATCGGGAATTCCGTTAATGTTCTCTATCTTCTGAGACGAGAAATTGGCTTTCAAGACTCCGTTGAATAAATTGATGAAGACCACTACTATCAAGAAGTAAACTCCAACGCCAGTGACGAAGGAATGTCGAAGCCTGCACCGACACAAACCAATAAAAAAGTTGAGTGTTTGAAGGCACTGTTCATTTACTTCACTGTACTGGACGTGTGGGTGTGTGTGGGGAGCGCGTTCACGGTTTTCAAATCAAAGCAAACGTGTTTAAATTTCCTGGACCGCATTCATACTTCAGGGAAATTCGAAAAAGTTTAATTTCACTACCTTGGCTATTCCGCGTTTAATAGTGGCTTTAAAGTATTTAGGACGGATTTTTTAGAACTCGGCATTATCTCTCTATTGTCAACGTCATCTTATATTTATCGATACTCGAAATTTGTTCTCGGAACTTGCTTTTTAAATCTTATTATATCCACAACTTTGTTTATAAATAATCGTTTATCGCCTCTGGAGACTCTACCTTTTCCCAACATGGCTCCGAAATAAAGAAATTGATTCTGAACAACGAGGGACATCATTGATCCTGGAATTCCCTTGACTCGCTTGTGTATGATGTCAATCATCGTTAAGACTCCCATGACGCAAAGCAACCCGGTCCAAACCTGAAAGTGTTTTCAGAGAAGCAACGATTATGAACTACTTTGGAAAAAAATAGATGGCTCTCAAGCCAAAGGCCTAACCTTAACATCACCGTCTCTAACAACAGAGATCTTGGATAAGCTTCACATACTTAAAGATATACATTCTACAGATTAACACGAAGATAAAATTCTACATGTTTTATATACACTCCATTCTACATCATTATTTTGAAAGAAATATTTTGCACGAACAGAAGATAATTTGGAAGTAAAGGAAAATGTTTGCCCCGTATCGTAACTCCTTGGTTTGGTCGACGAGTATATCTGATTGCTTGGAGTAGTTTGACATTTCGTAACTCAAATTGTTACGTTACGTTTGGTCATAGCTTACATGAAGGGAACGATTTCAATATCGTTGTGTAATCATGTTACAGCAAAGTCTGATAACACTTTAGGTAATATTCGATTGGGGTACATTAAGGTCTTTCCACGCCTTGCTAGAATGGTCTTTTCGTCTACTCAACATCCATAGACAAACCACAAACATACACACTCGCAGATCGTAAACAGCAACCCAGCCTTCACACATAGTGCCCTTTCCGCCTAAAAATGAATCTTTCACTCTAGCTACCTTGACCGCATCCCCTATCCCCTCCCCGCGCTAACCCTAGAAACCGTAGTAAAGAGAAAATATTTTAATTTGAAACACTTTCAACAAATGGGCTTCGCCACAGCTTTCCATCAAATTAAACCAAATTTGAGGGTTTCCGCGATATAACAGGGCGAATTCTTTGACGATACCAATGTTGTTTCTTTCCCAATACTCCCAAGAGCCGGAAGAGGAACGTTTCTTAACATGGGTCCCGAATAATTATTTTACGTCCGTCTGAAGTCAGTTAAACTGCTGCAAACGCAAAAAAAAGCCCCAATGTACTTTTTTATCGAAATTCTTTGTGTTATAGCCCTAGCTAGATGGCGCCATACAACGTAGAGTTGAGCAGAGAATATTATTACACTTGCAGAGCCAGTAGGCTACGAGGAACTATGTCGGGAACATTGTTTAACCCATTCGTGTAACTATATCATTGTTTGTATTAAAGCATTTGAAGTTAAGATGTACAACGAGTTTAGTTATTTATAAGAGACATAACCCTTTGCTTAATCGGTATCTAGCCACACTTGTTCATGGCGTACCCTGGCCACAAACACACACACAAACACACCCACAGACACACACACCCACACACACACACGTTGAGTGTAATACCTCTCCGTGACATACGTCACTGGGAGAGGTAAAAAAGTTCAATAATAACAAACGTTTTATCGTTGACAGCGTTTAAAAATAAAAATATTTGCTTTTAATAATATGTGGTTTTTCATAGGCACTATATTACGTTAGAAAAATATTCTTGGGAACTCATTCTGTGTTCAAACTTCGTTCAAGTTCGTTACAGTGTTACGTAATTTGACATAAAAATTAAAATAAGCGAATCGCTTTATAACGGTGCATTTCTGCGATTTAAAAATATTTTATTCTTCTAAACTATAAATTTTGCTTAATGTTTTACAAAATAGATGGGATTATTGCTCATTTTACATAACCACTCAAGTTAATCAGATGTTAACGGGCGTATATAGAATTTTAATTTAAGCCAAGATGTTTGTCCCATTAGACCAAATCCAAAACCGCCAAATTGCGGTAGTTTTCAGCCGAATTGGAATTCGGTCGTAAGGCAGGCAAGCGGCTAATTACCATAGTACAACTAACTTGAAATGGGTCAATAGGGCCTTAAAACGGGAGAAATAGGGTCTTTAAATGGATAAACAGGTCTTTAAATGTGTAAACGGGGACTTGAAATGGTGTATTGACCGGTTTGTTTTACACCATAAACGTGGTGCTAAATATGGAAAAAATAAATATTTAACAAATATTTCACTTCACTTGGTTTAATAATGTGACAGAGGTAGCGTACTTTTTCCATACTTTTAACACCATTAAACTAAGTAATATTAGAAGTTCAACAGATTACCTAACAAAGATGTTAAAAACCACTGTAAATGGTGCATAAATGCCTAATATTTCCTTAATACTTGCAAATAATATTAGCAGCGTGAATTGATCATAAAAATGGGGTTAAAGTACACCCTAAATGATGTCTTTTTTGGCACCGGAAAAAACAGCATATATGGTGTTTGAATGCACCGTTATATTTTAGAGTGCAAATGTATGGCGGTGAAGCAAACTTGATTATTCAAAATTTAATTACATTAAGACTGAAGTGACAGATATTATAAAAAACCGTCTTGGTTTGGACCAAGGCCGAAAAAACAAACGATATGTTTGAGGTTTATCAATTGACTGAAGTTCAGATATTGAAATTTTTTTCTAGTTATTTTTATCCACTCAATCCTTAATCAATATTTAATACAATCAACTGATTTTACTGTTAATCGATCTAGTCCCTCTAAATTAATTGAAAAAATTACACATCTACGCTTTTTCAAGAACAATTACAATTTGCGAAAACATTTTATCATGAAATTAATTATTTTGTAGGGATTTCGTGTCGATGCTCACTAACTTGTAAGCACCTTGACCAACATAGTTTTAATTGTTGCTGGCTTGACAAATTTTCAAGTTTGCACCAAAAGAAGTTTAAATCTGTTTTAAGTTGTTGATAAGACCGTCGTTTACAGTGAATGTCGTCTACTTAAGACAAAGCAACAAAGTTTATCCTGCGTGGTTAAGGGTAAAGATCACATAAACAGAAATACTTCTCAGTACCAATGACTTGTTATATTCATTTCCCGCGGAGATAATATGGTTAAACACATCATTCATTACTAGTTATGCCAAGAAGGTCTCATTTAATTCCGACACCCCCTCCCTTCCTCTATTTTCCCAATATATTGCATTTTATAATCACCAGTGGTTCCAGTGTATGGGTCATCTGAGCCGTCGCAACACAATATATTATATTACCTTATTGATCGAAACCTTTTCACATTAGTAAACGGTACATGACACTCCGGACTTGCACGCCAACCTTATTAACCTAACACTATAAAACATTCGTGTACATGAATGGTTATGGTTGTGGCTTGACACTCGCTAGCGCCCGAACGACCGATCACTCAGTGTAATCGGTGTACAGTACATTTGTAAGTGAGTTTGGAAATTACATACAGAGAAACTAAAACACAGGTGTGATCCCGCCATTGGGGTGTTTTCTCTCTTTCATTTTCTCGCTCGCTTAGAAGCACCGCTATAGGTGATTAGATATTGCTTTTAACTGACGGTACATTATCTTAAACTTTACTTCATTTTATTTAATTATAATAAACGCTCAAAACGTTAGTGGAAACCACCAAAACAACTCCGTTATTTATAATTGATTTTCAATCGGCTGAAAATATTCCTAAATTATCCAAAATTAATTCAATCATTTGTTTCTTGTTGTAAATGAACATATGCCAGCACTAACATTGGCCGTTATTAAGTCCAACAAATAGTGGATTAGGTGAACTTTGCCTTTCCGAAAACGAGAGGAATTCTGGGTAAAAGGTCCAATAGCAGCTGACTTGAGCAGTTCAATTCTAGCAGCATCGGATCATACCAAGGGTACAAGGAAAAAAATTGTTTTAACGAATCGTTTTCAACGTGGTTACGTTGAGAGAATCTGTGCTGATGTAAAAAAGGAAATTCCTCTACATTGGTTCAGTTGAAGGAAATATATTACACACCTTCACAATTAGTACCATTTTAGTGAGATTAACAAATAATGAAACCCTGTATACCTCATATATTTGTTTGTAGCAGGAAACGAAGCAGACTGCGTATTTTTGTAATACAGAGCTGGAAATGAGCTTTTTTATCTTTAAAGGGGAAAGACACTATAAAGACTATATTACATAGACAAACTAAAATACAACTTAAGCCTTGGCCGTAAAGAACGTTCAAAAACTTACTTTAAATGATATAAAAACCTCTGTTAACTGTAATTATTTACCTGAATTACTTTTCTAGACGAAATTTCGGCCTGATAACGAAGTATTTCTTATTAAGGGTGCTACAGTTAATTAGAAAAAATATATAAAGGTGTTTAAGCTCGGATGAAATAGTAAAGTAATTTGTCAGTGTCTACTGCTAGATAGTCTGACCCAAAAGTAATTTTTTGACGTACTTTCAGAATTAACTAAAATTAACATACTTAGAGTTAATTGATTTAAATTAAACTAGCCGATAGCACAACTTGAATACTTAATTGTTAATTCAAGAGTATTCCGAAAAGTACCTTCGCGGTAGGGGTAAATCACGAAAAACCCCATGTTAATCTCCGTAGGAAATTTAGTAAAAGCATGTGAATTTTGCTTTAACGTTACAAAAGAGTGTCAAGCCATATCTACCTACCGGCCCTGTAGAATAATTAAACCTCAATTTTTGGCTATTTTCGGTCCAATGGGCCAGCAGCATAAGTTTAAGGTTTTTAAAATGTAAGCAACAAGAAAATAATTTTTTTTGCAAACTGTGCGGAAATGGGTTATGAAAAAGTGTGCGGAAACGGGCTATAGGTTTTTAAGGTGTGAAAAATAAAACTGTGCGGAAACGGGCGACAACCCTTTCTTTGGTATACTGAATAATTAAAACCACTGCAATAGTTAAAAGATAAAATCTGCCCGCTACACGATCCTCCACTGAAAGCTCCCAATATATTTTAGCTTGTAAATTAATTTTTTTTTAATTAATTGCATGAAGTATCAGTTCCTTCCCCTGCAACAAAAATCAACTGCGAGGAAAGTACTGAAATTTAACTCGCCGTACGTATTTTTGGATCACCTGATTTGTGAACTAAGACCGTACCCTTCATGTGTCTTGCTATCCCAGTATATACGCCCGTTTACTACGGTTGATTGTAAAATGCACTTAACGGGTACAAAACTGGTAAGCGAATGGACACGAAATTTGAAAGCAAATGGTAGGAAAATAAGCAGCAAAGGGTCACGAAATCGGAAATAGTATGAACACGAAATCGGCTGGTAAACGTTAGAAAATTCGAAAGTGAACAGGCAATAAATCGGAAAACGAATGGTCAGGAAATTGTACAGAAAAAAGTTGTTTATGATTTCAACATCTAAACGTCTTTTAAAGTTAAACTTTGGTGTGAGGTTATGTTTATTGTTTCAATGTTGATGTATAATTACATCTCTTTTTTTCTAAGGATCATTGAATAGTGTTCCAAATAGAAACACCACCTATTTTCTCACTTTTAAGAGATGCACCTAGAATAATCTTAACAGTAAGCTAAACATCAACACTTTATAGGTGTTTTTTTATAATGAAATGTTTTTGAAACCTTGATATAGAGTTCAAGTTTTTCTAATCTTTATTTTATTAAGAATTATAATATTTCAAAAAAATCATTTAAAAGTAGAAGTATATTTTTCAAACTCAAATGATTAAGTTAACACTCTTTTTATTTAAATCAGGAAAAATATGATTGAACTGTTAGCACTAAATTCTATCGTACTTAAACAAAAAGTAAGTTATACTAAAATATAATAATATCGTGATCGAAAAAGAACTCATTAAATCAAACCAATTAAATTTGTCATAGCGAGAAAAGGGATAATCTACCATTTAAATATAAATTGATTTTTTAATCCCTTTCAAAGGACATAATTAGATTAAAAATTTATTTTCATTTTTTTCACTCCAAAAATTGAGGTTAATATGAAGCGAAGAAAATCACGGTCTATTATGTTGGTATATGTCGATAGCAATTAGTTAAATTACTTGTTGAAACCCAATCGCTTGAATTAACGGAGCTTTATTTGAAGAAACTTTCAAATATATTTAAAATTAGCCCTGAAAGATCTACATCGTCTTTGGTTACTGTAATTTCTCATGCTTTTGACACACCCCGAAAAATTTCCTCGTACGTCTGTTTTTTTTCAAACGTTTTATACGAGCCGCATCTGGAACTTATTTTAAAACTACAGGTCTATTTGTTAAAGCCGTTATTATTTGTTTGAGGTTTGGGAGTTTTTTGGCTATAATATATTCATAAAATAAGCAAAATTGACTTTCATTTACGCACATTTTAAGCAAGTATATACAGGGTGGCTTCGGTATTTGTGGCCAATAGCTTCTATGGGATAGTATTATTCCACTGAAAATACTATGTTTCCTACCATATTGTGTTGCAGGATTGATAACGTGAATAATAGATATGTAATGCAATAGACTGCTGTAATCGAAATAATGTTTAACGTATTGTCTACAGTTTAAAGGGAGGGTGAAGTAGAAAATCAAGTGATTTTTTATCGATTTTTCTACTAATTATAAGACCAGTCTGCATAGTCAAACATTCAGATTCAGGAAATACTTCCGAATGATTTTAAAATTCAAATTAGGTTCAGATTTTAAGGATAATTTTAAAGAAGGACCTCCGACCAATCGAGTAATGCCTTGTCTTTTTATTAACAAAATTCTCGTGGCATGTTACGTGTTGAATTAAATTTATCACGAGATTTGATAAAATTCGCGCGCGACGTGATAATCATGGCGCGAGACATGGTGCGTGCCACGAAAAAATTTGTTAATAAAAAGGCAAGGCATTACGCGATTGGTCGGAGGATCTTCTTTAAAATTATCCTTAAAATCTGAACCTAATTTGAATTTTAAAATCATTCGGAAGTATTTCCTGAATCTGAATGTTTGACTATGCAGACTGGTCTTATAATGAGTAGAAAAATCGATAAAAAATCACTTGATTTTCTACTTCACCCTCCCTTTAAACTGTAGGCAATACGTTAAACATTATTTCGATTACAGCAGTCTATTGCATTACATATCTATTATTCACGTTATCAATCCTGCAACACAATATGGTAGGAAACATATTATTTTCAGTGGAATAATACTATCCCATAGAAGCTATTGGCCACAAATACCGAAGCCACCCTGTATATATGGTTCGACATGGAGAATATATGGGCTTTCATGGTGTTAATAATAGAACAATATTTGTAATAGGTTGGCTACATTTGTTTGAATAAAGGTTAGCCGAAGTTTATCGGAAATAGAGATTTTCCCACGAGAAGCGACACGCGTTTTTCTGAAAACAACATAATATATTTCGCTGCCGTTATTTTAACCGACGCAGATAGTATCACCAATCAAAATATTTGAAGATAGATCTGCAAGTATCTTTAAATCTAATCTTATAAGCCCTTAGTCATGTTTAGAACCTACACATATAAACCTGAAACATGTTTTACAACAATGCATATAATAGTGTAAACGTGTCTGGATCCTAAGCAAAATAATATAGTAACATGCTATAAACAACCTTAAACATGTTTAAATACTAGATATAACAAGCGATAAACACATTGTGAACATAAACATGGGGTGTTACAAACCAAAACACCATCCGTATGAGTATTTTTAAACATGATAAAAAATCTATTGTATTTTCATGTTTAGGCAAGTGTATAGTTTCTAAACACTTTTTTTCAGTGTAAGCGAAATTAAAGCGTTAGGTAAAAAGCTCTTTTGGCAATTTTCAACAGACGCTTTAGAGCATTGTGACAATTTATCACATATCCCGAGCCCCGACAAAATTGTTACCAAAGATTTGGTTGAGCTCTCGAATCAACTCTTGAGGTTAAGTTTTTTAACGTCAAATAAAATCCAATTGATGACAATGTATGGTAAACCTGCTTCACTTCCTGGATCGCTGAACTTTCCCCAATTGTTTACTATTGAGGCCGATTCCCAGTAAGTGATAAGAAAAAGGGCAGCTGCTTGAACCTTTGGTGAAAACCCTAACAATGTGAGGCTAGACACTTGTCGTAGCCCTAGCCGATCGTCACGTACATCTTATCCCTAACGATGATAATGGAGTAGAAGTTAACTATATGTTCAGGAGCACTTGTTTAAAGTTTAATGGGTTTTTTAACACTACCTTCTTTATTCCATAACTTGTCAGCTTATCCTTTTACAGCAATGGCTTTCGAAATTAAATATTGGGCTAAAAGCTTTAATATTATGCGTTTACAGATTTAGAAAAGAGGTTGTACAAGTACACCAATAATTAAAGCTTTCCTTAACGACTATTTCAATCTGAATCCATTTCCGATAGTGTATTTTGTGCTATAAGTGTTATATTCTTTTATTACTGTAAATACTTTATGCCTAAAACGTTTCTTAATGTTGCTTTTTACTTGGAAACTACTTTCTCTCCATTTAACAAAGACTTGAATATCTTTATCGATATTCAGAGTTTTGTTTGTAGATTCAACAAGTTGGAAAGCCAAATTTTATCTCTCCGAAACCAGACTAAGACTCTCTGCAGATTTTGTACCATTGGGTCGAATGTCTTGTTTGATTGAATTCCATTGGACCGTACTGTGAACTTCAAACGCGGCCCGTTTGCTAAGATTTGCATTCAGCGAAGGCTGATACGGACACACAAGCAGAATTTCCAGTGTAATACCTTTTCGGTACGTCATCGTCATTCGGAGATGTAAAATGAGAAAAATGCATTTAAAGAAGAGAATATTAACATAAATCGTTCTTATAACGATAAAATTTCGTGAAAGTTTGGGTCATTTCTTACTCGCAGCTCATTAAATTGCCAATTGGAACATTATTTCAATATCTAACGGATATCGCGTCAGTAGTCAATCTGAAACGAAGGCTGCATAGGCGTTTATATAATAGCGAATTGTCTTTTATTAAGTCTCAGTTTACTGCCCGTATTTTGAAAGAGTGTTCAAAAGAAACTCGACAAGTTTATAATAAATTGAAGATTATAATCAGCTTGGCTTCGACTTTTGTTTTGGGTTTAATATTGTGCTCCATAGTTTTATGGCACTACCGCTATGTTCAGGCTCCCTTGACAAATTTGGAGTTTCTAATGACTTTTCACGCATCTCGGTTTTTCATTTTTAAAGTGATTCTGATTAACTTTCATCGGGAATGCCTGGCATATCTTAAAAAGACGAATTAAGGTTTTGTAAATATTTTTCCAGTTTTTTACATACACTTGTTGCACACTAACTTGCATTAGTTATAAAGAATTACATTTTTAATCATTATGTTCACCTAACAAAATATTTAAAAGATGTCATCAGGTAGTAAAGTTCCCAATTGCGCATTTCATACTGCGAAAACTAAAAGCAATACATTAATTTCACTTTTGCTATCCCGTAAATGTCAACAATGAAACGTGAACCCGACCATTGAATTCACCATCTTAAACATAGCCACTCTGAAATTTCGTTTTTTTTAAAGAAAAAAGCGCGTTAAGAACTGCACTACATATTGTATTACGTCAAACAATGTGCGAGTCACTTCCGGCCAACAATACCTGCCTGAGGTTTGGCACAAATATGGCGATTAAAAGGAAATTATTTTGAAAGTGGGGGTCTGCAAAACAAAATTAAATTTCGCAGAAAAATGTAATACAGTTATCGGAAAACATCGAAAACATTTCAGTTTATAATCCACACGTCGAAAACAGTTTTTTATAGCAATAATGCTGTTTACATATACGAAAAATGTCACGTTAGGTTTATACTCTGTTGCTATTCACGCTTAACGAATGAACGATCAAAGAATGAGGAACTTGTTCGATTTCTGCATTGATTAATAATATTTAAAGTTTTTGAAATGAAGTGTTATTCGAAACAAAATTCATATCGATTAGCTAAATATGACAGGCCTCTCACCAGTTCCCTTTAAAGTCCTTATATAGTCCCTTTTTCCCATATCAGTTTTTTTAAATTTTTGTGGGTGTTCGGATGTGGAATTAATCGATTTAAGCCAGAATTCACATTAAAATGTTTCTGATTTGTAAATATATACATTGTTTGGCAAACTTAAAATATTTTATTATATATTCCATTTAGAAAAACTTAGTGAATGTACTGACTTTTCGAGTTTAATAATAGAAATTTAGAATGATACATTTGCGTACCCATATTTTAATTTTTTATAGCTTAATAAAGATGGAAACATGTGACTGGAGCGATTGAACATTAATACCTTTTAGTCCTAAGCGAGCCAAAAACATTTATTTTACCATTTTTGGCTTGATCATTAAGAAATTCTTGTTTTTCTTTCCGCAAAGAGGCATCATTTTTCTCATCTCACTATTTTCTTAAACCCTTCCGAAATTATTTTGTGGTTTCCGTTGTTCCTACTTCATATCTCAAAATGTCATCCAATTAAGTAGACTAGTCTTTGTTTATCAATGTTGTTAATCTTTTTATTTCATTGTGTTGCTTCTCGTTAAGGGTTACTTCAAGTTCTTAAACTTTACTTCCAGTTTTGATGCTTTCTAAGATTTTGATATCTGTAGGTCGTTTGCTTTATCTTTTGCCAAAGACTTAGTGGACATAGGTTTTTGGTCGGACAGGTGTAAGGTCGATGCTTTCGTCCTTTTCGAGCAGGAGAAGATAAATCTTTGGTTATTCTCTTAGCACAATTTCTGAGGCGACGTTGAAGATACCTAATTTTTTTGCAATAATTAATTTCTATCTCCGATTGATTATCACGTTTCAGATACCTACCTTCACAGCCTTTAGATGCGAACCGGATACAAGGAAATTCAGTTTTATTTTTCAATTTTGGTGCATTGGGTAGTTTTTAAACGATTTCTCTGGATTCTTCAGTGATCTCAATACAATACACCCAATTAGGATTAAAAGATTTGCAGTTGCTTTTCAGCTTAGTCAGATTGGAATGCACAAGTTTCTGTAATCGAGAACTCATTTTTGAAGATGCTCGGAAACATTACAGCGATTTTCATAACACCATGGCTTGTAATGATGTATTTGAAAGGTTCTGTGTAGAAAAATAGCTCGTATGACCTCTTCTTGTTACTTCTAAGATATACTGTATCACAAGGTGGTAATCTCAAATGACGTGTTTATGATTAAGCAAAACAGATAGACAACTAGACACACCTTAAAAGATGATATTTACTAATAAATTTTCTGATTGGAACAGCAAATTCATCCGGAACCCCCACTATCTCTAGGGTAGCTCCGTGCTACACAAGCATATAAGGTGTGATTTGAATACTTCACTGTTAATTAGGGCCCTGCGAAGCTACCAAATTCGACGTCTTCGAACCTCAAATCGAATAGCGGTTATTTTCCGAGAACAAAACCAAATCGAATAATATGGTGAACAGTGTGTCGAATCTCGGAATTCGAATAATAATAAATGGAAACAATAAGAAATGTCGAATCAAATTTTATTTTGGTTCTAAACGGCATATCGCAAGCGATTTCATCGAATAGTGAGTTCGAATACTATGTGATTCGATAAATCATTTGAAGTG
The DNA here is from genome assembly GCF_054372755.1 of Phalangium opilio. Classification (NCBI taxonomy): domain Eukaryota; kingdom Metazoa; phylum Arthropoda; class Arachnida; order Opiliones; family Phalangiidae; genus Phalangium; species Phalangium opilio. The sequence continues at coordinate 1,971,924 of NW_028324172.1, read as the reverse complement.
AATCGAATAGGCAGGTGTTAGTGATGTACAGGAGGTTACGCGGCAAGAATAGGGAGGCGGTAATTCCTTGGGTCGGAAAAAACCTTAGATGCCAAGTTTTTCTGGGGGGGGGGGAAGATTTGTACGTGCGCATACTGTTAGTTCCTCAAAAGGGGAACGAAACCGAGGTAACTTGGAAGCTGGTAAGCTTGCAAAATCACATCTGCCGTCTAATTGTACAATGTATTTGATACGGAAATGGTTGGATCTGGGTTTATCTATCTAGAAGACGCTCCATGTACCAATGCTGTACTTAACGGTGTTTATACTTATCCGCAATGAATGGCATACCACAATTCATAGCACTGAAAAGGTAGAATGAAGTTTGAACATTGACCCGACATTGTTGGAAATGTTTCAAGTGCCAATCGCAAGCCAACGTTTAATGTAACTAAGATATTGAAAGTGGTTTTTTAATTTAACGCATGGAAAGTGTCATAGAATTAAAAATGGAGGGATGTATTGGGGGCGTCGCCCATATTTGTGTTTTTAAGCTTCAATTTACCGAAACCAATGAAGCGTGTTTCATTTGCTCATCAGTAATACCATTGGAAAATACTACCGGAGTGTAAGCAAGTATTGAAAGTTTCCGCACTGGTTTCCGTCACTATACATTGATCGTCTGCAATAGTCAAAATAATTGGTGGTCAACGATTATGTCATCTTCCAAAGCATACTTTGATGAACGAAGCGATGGTTACTGGTGTAAATTGTGTTTCCAAATATTGTCAGTGCAACCGAGTGGATCCACATCCCAATTATGGACACATTTGCAACGAAAACACAAAGCTCTATACGAACAAGCTAAAGAAATTAATTCCCTAAAGCAACAGGATTGGCTTTCACCGTACGCGACTTGATGTAGTTTCATTTGTAATTTAATGTATTTTTTGGACTCACATTCGCCGTTTAGCGCTCAAATTATCAATCCCTCAAATACGTACCAGTCCTGTCAAACCCACTGTAGACTTGATGGAAAGTGGATCAAATTTATTTTAAGATCCGAAGCCTCCATTGCTTAATCGAAAGCATCTAAGGGGTACCACGTAAAACCAAAATGCCAATTTAATATTATATTCGATTGTGTTGGTCCCTTTTCATTGCAATTTCAAATCGAATCGAAGATTCGTAGAAATGCTACAAATTCCACACCCTGCAACATCGATTCGACCCCTCATTGCCAGGGGGATTTGATCCGAGATTCGAAACGATAATTGAATGGTAAATGATTCGTAAATCTCTTATCATCCTCGAATCGAACATATATATTCGAAATATTATTCGTAAATTTACCGAATTGCGAATATTCGCAGGCCCCTACTGTTAATATTGATCTAACTGTGCACGTCTTACTCAGGTTTAAATCTGGTTGAATGTTTTTACTCTCAATAATAATACCTAACGGAGGGTTGTATTGGACGTTCTCCAAAGCATCCTGGGTCGTACTCTCCCCATTGAAGGCTAACTAACACATTAAGACTAGGCTCATTTTCATTAGATCGAGGCTCACCACATTTTGGAACATCATTTTTACAGTCTTTACTTACAGGGCGAAAAATAGAATTTGATTCATTTTTACCGGTTTTCTGTATACTAATCATGTTCAATACGTGTTAAGCTTAAGCGCGATTGTCTGCAAAGCGAGTCAACTCTGGCATTTTAGTGGTGTACTATATCCATAAGGGTCAATATCATTAAAAGAAAATAAAGGCACATGCACCCTTAGATAACGCTTGTAAATTAAAATTATTAACAAAACCTAAGTAGATAGTCCTAGATCAGTCCCATTTTGTCTTGTCTGTCTTAAAATAGACATTCATTACGATGGTGTATGGATAAGTGTGCTGTCCCCCATAATGCTATTATTCGTTTATGTAAAAAGTTAAAGAAAAAGCATGTTTGTTGAAATTTTCCTTTAATGTGAACTAGTGCATAAAACGTGCATTAAAGTAGGTAAAGCCTTAGCGAGGAACGAGTAGTTCGAACATTTTTAAACCGTTAGTTCCGATAGCAAACAGTTAACAATAACGGCTAAAATCTAAAAGTAGCTTATCTTTGTGTACCTAGTAATATCGGGAAAATTTAAAACAGTAGAGTGAATTATATGTTTGTTAGCTAGGAACCACCGTTAATCGTTTTTTCATCATATAATGGGAGACACCAGTGTTTGCATTTGGTAATTTCCCTAATGTTCGCTACTTTAACGACCAGAATCATTATATTATATAGATACTTTATGGTTGTTGTTGATCATAACCGGTCGTGTAATTCAAATGTAAAGTAACATCTCGAAGAGCAAGTTCGCAAAATTATTGTCTCTCCTTTTTTTAAAAAAACTAGACAATATTCATTGATTAGTACGTTTCTGCAATAAATTGGACAATAGGTATTGTATTGTATGCCCACAAAGGTATGACAGTGTTGCTTTTCTATATGCCTTTTCACGGAGCAGCTTTATAAGAGAGAATGGAAGTTTAATTAATAATGCATTAGTTGGTCTCCCTAAATAGTACTTGAGGGTCATAAATTGCTAGCGGCCAGTGGGAAACTGAATTAACGATTCGTCAAAAAAGGCTCGAAAATATCTTGTAACATTATAAAAAAATGTGAACATTTTTTCCCTCGTACATGTTTACTGCCTGTGAAAAAGAGGTTTGTTTGAATTGTGTGTGGGTTGTGTGATGGGGTAAGCCTAAGACGGTTGACGTTTTTCTGAACTGTTTTATTTTTTACCATATTCATTTCGAGTAAAGCAGCTCACTAGAAATATTTTCATTGAGCACGGGGATTTTTGTGAGTGAAAAACTTCCTCAATACCACTAGTTCCTACAAAACCAAACTATCAGGATATTAGAAGCATGTACTAAGATAGCCTACAAATCTGTGGGGGTAAATCTTTCAAGTGCACCAATAAACCTCGGAATCGTTGTAACATTGAATCCGCATTTTCCAAGGCGAATATTACCGAATACGCATTTGGTTGCGCTAAGTACTTGCCTTTCGTAAAATGAAGAAAAGACTCGGATAAGATTCAGTTTTTATTTTCTCACTAGTCTACCCAAAGACCTATGTAACCCGCATCCCCCTTCTTTTACGTAGACGTTTGTTTGAAATAAACTTGGGTTTACTATCAGTATAGCTTCCCGTTATTTTCGAAACTTCGCGTGCTCACAAATCAATCGTAGGTCGAATAACCATAACGCATATTGCAGTAAGAGGAAATCACGCATTATTCAAAATCTAAAACGATATTCTGAAACATAAACCCCCGCCTAAAAAGAAAGAGACAATCTTTCTCCCTCCTCCTTCTTGGGGTTCTAGAAATGTATTCAGTGTTATTTTTTCTCCTTCCTCTTTCTAGGGGTTCTAGAAATGTATTCAGTGTTACTTTTTTGTTATTACAAAAAATTAAGTTCCGATCACACGAGCAAATTTTACATGATTTCCTTTACTATATGAGAAATGTAGACAATTTTCCACTGTTTGATTTTTTAACTAATTAAATTATTTTATTAAATCCGATTGTGCAAAAGGTTTTATCGATTAAACACTACATAGGATACAATTACGCACTAATCAAAAACTTGCTTCAATTTGAATATTAGAAATATTGGAGTTAGTCACCATAGTTTTAATTGCATGTAAATAAATTTATTATACATTTTAAATTAAGTTCAATACTTTTGGTAAAGTTCAAAATGTTCTCTTTCGGTTTTTAAAGCCCTGAAAGTTGTATTTAACAAGATGGCTCAAAGGCAGTGATTGTAATAGTAGCCACATCGTACTGTTTCCTACTTACAGAAAACTTATTGAATTGCCCATAGATGCGCTTTCCATCACCATTCCTAAAATTATTACCTGTACCTGTAATCCACATGTAACCCTTTACAGAAGGAAATGAAAGTATGAGATAATAGCCGCTCGATGCGCGTCGTTTCACCGTGAAAAATTATTACCCGTAAACCGCACGTAGCCCTAAACAGAAATACAGAAAGTTTGAGTGATTAGACCCTTAATGCCTAACCCTTATAAAAGCTTAAATATAAAAACTTCACGAAAACAATACGCATTCTTATCAACTAACTTACTCGAAACATCATTATTTATAAATTTATCATTAATCTGACACAGGGAGATAGGATAATTTAATTCTAAGTTAAATTACAGAATAATATAAATTAAACTATAGTAACTTCCTCACTCGGTTAATTTTAAACGAAATTAAACTACATCATTCTCCACACTAACTTACTCATGAGCTTCATTTTACACTTATTCTACAGTAACTAATCTTAATTTTATCAATTTATTATTTTAATTAAACTATAATAACTTCCTAAATCGGTTAATTTTAAACTTTTTTAATAACATGATTATTTGCAAAGTTATCATAAACTAAAATACAGGGTGTTTCTGAAAAGTCCATCACAAATTAAGGGGCGTGTTTATGGGACCAAACTGAGCGGAAAGTACCAAAGAACATGGGGTGTACAACATTTTGTTACGGAGATATGGCCTTCCAAACATTCGCCCCTAAAACAAGGAAATATCCAAAAATGAGGAGTAACACTTAAGACCGACTAACCAGCTTGTTTAAAATTACTACACAATTTCAATAGCCTTTAATCGAACAATTGATTTCTACCTTTACTAATCAGAAGCGTATAAATGAGTAGAAGTATGCCTACGGTGGTAATGTAAAATTAATCCCAAGTGACATGATGTTTCAAGATCTTCCCAGCACCAAGTAAAATGGTTCTGATTGAAGGGACTTTTATTAGCACAGCGTAAACAACGTTATTTTCAGGAATTAGTCCAAATGTCCACGGGCGGCATTACAAAAACGAGGCAGTCTTTCGAATGATACTTGGACATGTTGGAAGATCCCTGGCTTGTTCCTGTTATCTCAAACCGTAAAAAGCTACGCAAATCTTCATCATCACGGACAACACTCTTGTACGTTAGGTATGACCTTGAGAAAACCTAAAAGGACATCTCGAATGTATTTGAAAAACCCATCTCCAATTAAGGGGCGTGTTGTTTGTTTCCAACAGAGTAAACTCGCCCAGAGAACAATTACAATGCAGAGCCACGTTTCGGCGTTAATGGCCCACAAAGGTGGTCCCAAAAACAAGAACAAACTTTAATTTGTTTCGTTCAGTAAGTGTTTCATGTGTCATAGATAAAACGCCATGATTAATGCACGAAGAAAATGAATTTATTGACAAGTTTTAACATTTAATTGCAACTAGTTACAAAAATTGTTCAAAGTGTTCACCACCCGCGTTAAGGCACTCATTAGCACGTCTTACAAATGATTCCCTTACACGTTGAAAAATGCCTGGAGTTTCGCGAATTGTTTGACAGCCGTGAATTATTCGTCGACGTAGCTCTTCAACATCGGGCACTTCAGTCTGATAAACTAAGTCTTTCAGGTGGCCCCAAAGAAAGAAATCACAAGGGTTCAGATCGGGTGATCGAGCAGGCCACTCCACAGGTCCACCTCGACCTAACCACCGCAAAGGGAAGGTCGCGTTAAGATAATTTCGGACCGCGATGCTGAAATGTGGTGGTGCACCATCGTGCATGAACCACATTCTGTTTACCAAACCTAAGGGTACGTCTTCGAGTAGTTCCGGTAAATCGTCCCGTAAGAACTGCAAGTAAGCCACACCGTTTAACCTGGGCTCTAGGAAATATGGCCCAATTAAATTGTCACCCACAATACCACACCACACGTTTAAACTGAATTGTACTTGGTGACTTCTAACGCAAGTTGCGTGGGGGTTTAGCTGGGACCATTGATGTTTATTATGTAAGTTAATAATACCATCCCGTGAAAAGTTAGCTTCGTCAGTAACCAACAAATCCCGTGGGAAATCGATATCGTTTACTTTAGCCAGAAACCACTGACAAAACGCCGTGCGTCGTGGGTAGTCCGCTGGATTCAAACCTTGAACTTTTTGAACATGGAAAGGATGAAACCGGTGGCTTCTGAGGATTTTCCACACGAGCGTGTGGTTTACGCCTAATCGGCGACCAACTTGGCGGGTACTTGATTCAGGCTCGTCCTCGAAAATGGTGAGAACTTCGTCTTCTACGGCCTCTGGGATGGCTCTCGCTCTAGGTTGAGGTCCAGCCGGTTGGATTCGTCCATCTTGCCTCAAACGTCTGTCCACAGCCTCGAACGTCAGTCGATTTGGTAGTCGCCTCTGCGGAAATCTTTCCTGATACAAGCGTACAGCTGCAGCGGCATTCCCCTCGGCTAGTCCATACATTAGGTGCATATCCGCATATTCGGCATTTGTGAAGAAAGGCATTGTAACAGACTTCGTTGAATTATGAGATTAATAAAACAAACACATGTACGTGAAACCTCTTTTATTCCTTTCTTAAAAAACATAGTGCTCTGTTTTAGTGCTCTGTTTTTTAAGAATAGGCGAAGTTCTCACTATTTTCGAGGACGATCCAAAAACAAGCAGCCGCCAATTGGTTTGCTGATTAAGAAAAAACCACACGCAACTTGCGTTAGAATTCACAAAGTACAATTCAGCTTAAACGTGTGGTGTAGTATTGTGGGTGACAATTTAATTGGGCCATATTTCCTAGAGCCCAGGTTAAACGGTGTGGCTTACTTGTAGTTCTTACGGGACGATTTACCAGAACTACTCGAAGACGTACCCTTAGGTTTAATAAACAGAATGTGGTTCATGCACGATGGTGCACCACCACATTTCAGCATCGCGGTCCGAAAACTTGTCAATAACATTTTCTTTGTGCATTAATCATGGCGTTTTATCTATGACACATGAAACACTTACTGAACGAAACAAATTAAAGTTTGTTCTTTTGTTTGGGACCACCTTTGTGGGCCATTAACGCCGAAACGTGGCTCTGCATTGTAATTGTTCTCTGGGCGAGTTTACTCTGTTGGAAACAAAAAACACGCCCCTTAATTGGAGATGGGTTTTTCAAACACATTCGAGATGTCCTTTTAGGTTTTCTCAAGGTCATACCTAACGTACAAGAGTGTTGTCCGTGATGATGAAGATTTGCGTAGCTTTTTACGGTTTGAGATAACAGGAACAAGCCAGGGATCTTCCAACATGTCCAAGTATCATTCGAAAGACTGCCTCGTTTTTGTAATGCCGCCCGTGGACATTTGGACTAATTCCTGAAAATAACGTTGTTTACGCTGTGCTAATAAAAGTCCCTTCAATCAGAACCATTTTACTTGGTGCTGGGAAGATCTTGAAACATGTCACTTGGGATTAATTTTACATTACCACCGTAGGCATACTTCTACTCATTTATACGCTTCTGATTAGTAAAGGTAGAAATCAATTGTTCGATTAAAGGCTATTGAAATTGTCTAGTAATTTTAAACAAGCTGGTTAGTCGGTCTTAAGTGTTACTCCTCATTTTTGGATATTTCCTTGTTTTAGGGGCGAATGTTTGGAAGGCCATATCTCCGTGACAAAATGTTGTACACCCCATGTTCTTTGGTACTTTCCGCTCAGTTTGGTCCCATAAACACGCCCCTTAATTTGTGATGGACTTTTCAGAAACACCCTGTATAATATTAATTAAATTGCAGTATTATATTAATTTAATTAGAGTAAATTCCTCAGTAAACTTACTTGAAACGTCATTATTTATTTAAAACTCGTGAAGATAGGTTTACTTTAATCTTGATTAAATTACAGGATTATATTCATGAAACTATGGTAACTTCCTCAATCGGTTAATTTTAAACTTAATTAAACAACATCATTATTTATTAAGTTATCATTAATCTCACTCGTGAGCTTGGACTGCTAGCTTAACAAGCAGATTAGTTTTGATGACACGATATCACGGGTTAACTCATGGTGAACTTTGAATGCTCATTCGTTTCTCTCTACATAAAAGACTGGTAAGGTTTAAAGAAAAGAACTTTGAGCTTCAGACATGACTTTGAGGCTGTCTATTTTGCAAGTTTTGGCGCTTCTTATTTTAAAAAGCACTCTAACTGTGTAAGTACCTGTAACTCAGTGGTAGCAAACAGGTTTTCTTATCGGTAGCGTTAACGTTGGTAGGTTCAAGACTCCTCTGGATTCCGAAATTTATTAAATAAAATAAATTTACGTTTAGCTACCCACATCCATCTGTTCGCATTTCTGACCATTATTTACGAATTTGAATATTTTCAATATCCCGAAAATGAGCGGGGAGAGGGCGTAGAAAAGGCGCCCGGCTAGATATAATAAAGTCTATCATGGGGAAAAAGAAGGAACACGCTAAATGAGAGAAAAAAGGGGGTAGTAAATGTTCTGTATATGAGAGAAAAAAGGGGGTAGTAAATGTTCCGTATAAATGCACGACTTTTTCATGCATCAATAGAAAAAGTACAAGCTGGCCCAGCAACCAGAACATTTTGCACACCCAATCAATTTATAGGACATTTGTCCAGTGAGGCAGTGACCCGTATAAGTGTCTCAAACTTATCTTATTTCTGTCCCTGCTTAAAATAAAACCGACGAAATAAATCACAGCTAGAAAAGGTTGAATTGGGGCGGAAATAACTCAAATACTTTGAGCCTCCTGGAAATTCGCGAGAGTGCAAATAAGCAGAAAACTTGAAATGTATCCAGGGACACTATTCTCTAAAAATTTCAATGATTAAATACCCAAATCCAAATGTAAACATTAGGGTTGGTTCCATAAGGAGAGAGAGCTTAAAACCCTATTCTCTAACCCAAATCTAAATCGACATTTGAATCTTCCGCCAAACACTTCACCATCTCAAATTATTCTCTTATTTCTTTAACCCAAATCGACATTTGAATCTCCCGCGAAACACTTACCCAAATAATCGTCAATTCCTCATTCATTGTATAATTTTATTTCAGCATAAATTACACTAAGGCAGTAAATTAATTACTACGATAAATTAATTTATTACTTTAAAATTAGAATTTTATTCATTTTAAAACTAAGCTTTTCCTGAAGGTTTTGAACCGTTTAATTGAAATTATTTAAACTATTAGTGATGATCAATTGGCCAATATCGTAAAGTAACCGATGCCAATACCAATTTATTTAAAATCAATGAAACGAAAATATCAATATCAAACAATTATCCACTGGAAAAGATATCAAGCTATTCTTTAATTTAAATTTCTCAGGTTAAGTTTCGAAAGAAGATGAATTTTATTATTTTCTGACACCAAAAGGGGCAGCTTCTTTGCATAATTCCTGAAGTTTTTCTATTCCAAAATAGAAACGTTAACGTTTTGTGATATGAAAGGAGAAATATAAATAAAATTTTCGTTTCTTTTGAACAAGTTTCTATAAAGGAACTTTAATCAAACGGCCATTTGTATGAGTACACTTACCGATAATGGATTTTACTCATCTAGACAATTACTACGTCTTTTAATTAATATAAATACTACCTGAATATTTTTTTACTAATGTTACATTAATCACAATGTTTAGAGCCCAGCATTATCTATCCATTATCCAAGTTATTTTACCTTCATCCATACTCGAAAATTATCCACATAACTCATATGATAAATCGTATTATAATCCACCACTTTGTTTATAATTGGTTATTCACCAATTTGTGGATAATAGATAGATAATGCCGAGCTCTAAAAATTAATCACAATGTTTAGTAAATAATACAATTACCCGCAGTGTTTACAAAAATTATACTTAGCTTGAAAATTGATATTTAAATCTAAGTAGGAAATTCAGTTAAGATTTGATAATTTTAGTTTTTATTGAACTAGTTTCTATATAGGAACTTAAATCAATTGGCCGTTTGTATACACTTACCGACAATTGATTTTACTAATCGGGAATCAGTTTATAACAATAAATCGGAACTTCAAGTGTCACAGGACAGTAGATCACAAAAATTATACTTAGCTTGATAAATTAATATTTAAATGAAAGTAGAAAATTCAGTTAAGCAAAGGCTTAGAGCATTGCCGTCGTCAGTCCGCAAGGTTCCCGCGTACGTAATATAAGCCGGTCTACCGTAAAATCTGGCGCGTTTAGACCAGAGATCTCTCCTTCGTTTATTCTCAGTATCAGCTTAAGCTAAAAATACGAGGTTCCCTACGTATATAATTTACGATACCTCTGATAACGCGTGCGGTCTCTAGAGCCGCGCCAATCTCCCCCTAGTTTATTCTCAGTATAATCATAAGCTTAAAATACGAGGTTACTAACCCGCACGTCGCGCTCGGCATTCGAGGGATCAGGCAAATAGCGTAATACGCTTCCCATCGTACACCCTCAGAAAGACTTTATTACGGAGCGGCTTTCCCCTCGTCAACTAGAAACGAACATGACGCCCGAGGGATCAGCCACTGGCGTATTTCCCCGGTATTACCTTTTTGGTGGTTTTAATGCCCTAAATTCGGGAGATATGCCTTTAATCCTTTCTAATATTGAAATAAAAACTTTAAAATGTAATCCCGAGTGTATTTTCGCGTTAAACGGCGTTATACGCTTCCCATCTTAAACCCTCAGAAAGACTTTATTACAGAGTGGCTTCTCCCTCGTCAAATTTTCCGTATGGAGTAATTTTTTTGCAAACGCCATCTAGATGTCGTGTGCAAAATAAAAAACGCTGTCTTGTCCAAACTAAATCTTTAAGATAAAACTTTTAGGTGATATTATCAGTATCTCTATTCCATCACATTTTTCTTACGAGGCAAAAGGTGTCGTATCAGACCGTTAAAGCCGTTGCTATATTGTTGTTCCACTTTTAACATTTCTTAAGTAATTAGTCGCTCCTTTCAATACTAAATGATAATTTGGACCAATTTAGAGCATCTAGAGGCGCGTCTCATGTAGTAGTATTTCCGTTAGAAAATACTCCATTAAATAATTCTAGTAAAGCGCCATGGTTATTTGCAGGAATACATAGATTTACTTCTTGGAATCTATAAGAGGCCATAGACCCCACAAAAATACTTGATTGACTGTGAGGGGAAGCGCCAAAAACCTTTAAACCGCCTGCTCCTCCTTCCTCGCGTCTCGTTGGTTATGCGAGTTTGTGGGACAGATCGAGATCATGACCTTTTAAGCTGTCGTCTGCATCAGTTTCGGCTCCGAAATGGTCGGGAAGTGCGAGAACTTGGAATAGTTTGACGTTAACGACGTTTTGTAGCGGAAATTTCTCTAACTGTAACTAAAGTCAACGATTTAGAAGTTATTGTATTTCGAAATTCAGTATTGAAAGCGAATGCTATATTAATTTCGAAAAAAGAGGACGTTACCTCCCCTTTAACATAGGGGATACTGATGTTTTATTTTTGTATAACTTTGGTGAAGAGTGGAAGGAAATAAATTGTTTCTCCAATCTGTGAGAATAGTAATATCGAGATCTTAACTGAAATAAGTCTCCAAGTATTTTCGCCTTTTTTTCGAAACGTAATCCTAGGTCTACTCGTTCAGACGACGTATCATGGTTACGTTTGGGTTCACCGCGCGTAGGTCGCCGGAGTCGCGGCGTAAGTCGCAAAATACGTCACTGTCACGTGGTTTTCAAGATCAAATAAATTATGCATGACGTCAACGGTGACTGTTTCTACAACTCCTCCCCTTTCAGTCAGACACCCAGGACCATAAAATGGCCTTTTAAAGATTTCAAGTAGTAAATCTAGGTATTCCTGCTTCTACTACTACTACGGCTCGGGTCAAACTAAAATCCTTATTGTATACTACGATGTGGCTAAAAAGCGTGCAAAATTTCTCCTTTTTTACCACGTGCCTGTACTGTTGCACCCAGGCCCATTTGGCCGAATCCCATTAGACCGTATGTCCCATTGAACCGAATCCCGTTGTTCATCATCACTAGTTTCACCGTCTTCAAGTTGATTTTCACTGGTTTCTCTGTTTTCAAGTTGGTACACGCAGGTTTCTCTGTTTTCAAATTGGTAGACTTTGTTGTTACCTCTCCGAGTGACGTATGTCACGTGAGAGGTATTACACCGGCCGTGTCTGTCTGTGTGTGTGTGTGTGTGTGTGTGTGTCTGTCTGTCAGACCCCACGTGACCGCGTTCGCAGTTTGCGTATCGGAGCAAACGTGTTCCCAATTTCCGGACTGCATTGACAGTTCACGGAAATTTGGGTTTGTCTCCTCTGGCTATTCTACTTGAGTTCCAACACCACCAGCTTTGGTTTTCGTCCACTCCACATGGACACTAGTCTGTATGTGCTTGCTTCCAAGCACCACCAACTTCAGTTCTTCGTCAATTTTACCTTGACTCCAGCTTCTATGCACCACCATCTTCTGTTCTTCGTCAATTCCACATTGACACCAGCTTCATTGCACCACCATCTTCTGTTCTTCGTCAATTCCACATTGACACCAGCTTCATTGCACCACCATCTTCAGGTCTTTGTCCATTCCACATGGACGCCAGTCAGTCCATTCTGGCTTCTCTTCCTTCGTCATCGTTTGGTTTCAAGATATACGCGGCGAGCGGCTAGGGTTACGAGAAACGTCTAGCCTCCCAATGGCAGGGCTTCCACCATCGGTTCACGCGAATGCGTTTTTATCTATTATTTGGTTTTAAGATATACGCGGCGATCAGCTAGGGTTACGAGAAACGTCTAGCCTCCCAATGGCAGGGCTTCCACCAAAGGTTCACGCGAATGCGTTTTTATCTATTATTATAATGGAAACGGATCGTATATATACCCCAAAATTTGAAGAAAGCGGGCAAGAAGGGTACCCTTCACTTTAAACGTCAATATTAGCAAAGTTTCGAAAGATATTATGAACAACTTTATTTTAAACGATTTAACTATTTTTAAAGTTATTTACTGGCGATTAAAATAATTATAAATAATTATATTTATTTAAATATTAAAGATAAACCCAAGTACCGAAGTCGTTAAATCATTGCCTCCTATATCTATCAAGGCCCGTGCATTGCGTTATATTTCCTACATTGCCTCCTGTATCTATCTAGGCCCGTGCATTGCGATATATTTTTGAGAACAACAACCAAAATGGGAAGCTCCTCTCAGAACCATAATAATTTGTTTTCTCTGTTATATGAAATGAAAATATGGATAATATTTTCGGCAATTCGATTTGAATGGCTCTTTCTGATGTATCATTCTCTCAGCACTGTTCATAATGGACAGGAACGTAGAGATTCGAGACACTTGGAATTACGATAGTGTTTCAAATCCTCTGTAATGAGGGCTTAACGACTTGGAGTGACTGGAAAGATAGATACACATCCTATTTTTTAGTTGTACCATGCGTACCACAATGTTGCCAGGCGTTTATTGAAGGATGCTTGGGTACTTGGTACAGACTGTTACGTCTACCAAGTTTCCTAGCATCCAAGAATAAATAGGATTCATAGAAGCCAGTGTTATGGGCATGTCATGGGTCAAGTCGTTAAATATATCGACGCAGTTAAATAGCTGATGGCATTATTTTATCCACTTTCTCATTGCGTTTCGAGTGGAAGTTCAACTTTGGCACGGACGACAGATGGCGCTCTTAACCTTCTGCTTCTACCCCCAAAAATCGCTGTTGTCTGCTCGTTTTCCCCTTCCGCGCTTTTTCGTTATAAACTTATGATTTAACGAACTGTTAAGATAAAATTTCATATTTCCTTAAACAGATAAGCTTCTACTCCTTTCATCTTACTCCCAGTTAGATTTAACCTTGTTAAAACATAATCAGATGAATTTGAGTTATAATGTCGTAAAATCCTGTGCATACAGTTACCTAGGAGTGATAGAGACATTTTTACCGATGTCTAGAGATGTTAAGCTTAAGCGAAATTGTTTTACGTTTGAATAAAAATACCGCTTCCAGTAGTGGGTTTATAGTACTCCTTGTTTGTGTAAGATTAGTGTAGCTGTAGAGCGTTGTTGCTGTTTAGTTTATACGCCCCCTAGGCCTATTTGTGAAAGACCTTTTTTACGCACTTTTATCATTCTTTATTTGAAAAAAGTGTTGGCAATGTATATTTTTTAAATATGACGGAATTGCTGTTGGTATGATAGCGCCCTATTAGCGAAAAAAACCTTTTTTTAAACAGTTGATTCATTCTTTGATAGAATTTCGAAGGAAGCAGTTAAGTTTTAAATTTGCTCTATTAATTTTGTTCGGCAAATAATATAATTAAGCCTTACGTATTACTGAAGGAGATTGATTTTGCCAACCTGTGTGAGTATTTAACTGTTTAATAATTATTTTGGTTAAGTGGGAGCCTAGCTTATGTGTGATTGGGTTGTGGCTTCCATGATTTGGGCACATTTGCTTTTTGTGTGGCGAGGTATGATTCAGCTTTGATATGGACAAATGTTACAAATCATACTGGTAGACTAAGAATGCGGTTGAGGTATAGCGAGAGAGTAGAGTTTCCACAGCAATTGAGAGATATTGAAAAGGCTTGAACAATAGACTATTTTAAAATTCAATTCCTGCACTTGCAAAGAATTAAAAAAAGCGATAGATGCATATATTAAGGTTGTTTAAGGGGTAGTGATAGTCATCTCCACTCGGAGAGGTAATATTTTGGCTTTCCCAACTTGTTTTTTATTGAGCTGTAGTGTAGAAATAATATCGAACCGACAAGAAATTAATAATTATTTATTATTTATTGATAAATACGTTAATGAAGTTAAATGAACATTTCAACTCGAGATGTAAGACCGAAAGGGGCGTCGAAAAATGTCACTATGAAAAAAATTAAATTTGTCTTCGCATTTTCCGAATTAAACCCCTGATGGTTTTATTTAACATTGATCGTTATCTATTAGGTCACTACCATCTCTAATACAATGCCTTAAAATGTGCAACAGAAGCATTTTTATGTGACATTTTGAATATGCGCTTAGTAGCCGTTAGATGGCTCTTTCTAAGGCGAATTTTCGCCATGACGAAAGTAAATTCGTACTGCGCAGTCTCACATGATGTCACGTCTTTCGTTTATGGCGGACTATGGGTGCAATAGACCGATAAAAATATTCGCCTACTAGTTGTTTTTACCGCAATACACACCATCTCGAGTGGCTCAAAAGTGTGGTCCTTCATGAATGGTTGGAATATGTGGGCAACTTAGTAGAGCGTTTTATACTAATAACGCTGTGACTAGTTGACCATCAAAAACAAATTGTTGCCAGATGTTTTTTAACGTTTAACGATCAGGCAGGGAAATAAGGTTTTAATTTTTATGGATAAAGCTGATTTGTCACGACCGCATATATTGTTCACAGTTATGTCATTGTCGCAACATAACAGTAACCAGGGCATCGTTCATTGGAAAAGATCAGCGCAGCTGTTAAGATATGTGGTTTCAACAGCAGACATGGGCCTAATTTCAAACCAGAACAAAAGTTTCAAATATCAATCTATTCAGACAGCGACTGAGGTAACATTGACAAGACGATATTGTTACGGCTTTTTGTGCTTACTAGATTGTAAGGATGTCCCTATAACACCAAAAGGTTTACCCCCTTACTTCCCCCCTTCAGGGGGTTAAAGTGTTTTGGTGTTATAGGGACATCAAACGCGTTGGGGGGACATGGTGGGTAAAAATTGATGACTTCACGTTTTAAGTGACGTTGTTGGCGGGTAATTTGAATTGTTGCGCCACTTGGTGGGGTTTTTTTGGCGGAGACTTTTATCGTCCTTGGTGGTGCATGTGATCGATTGTTGCGCCTTCTGGTGGTGGGTTTTTTATGGCGTCACGTGGCTGATACCTGTAGGGATAGGCTTATGCTATTTTAGGCTTATTCTATGGTAGATCCTAATAGATATGCTTATGCTATTTTGGGCCTATTCTATGGAAGATTCTGGTAGGCTTATGCTGTATAAGATCTTGAAAGATAGGCTTAGGCTAGGTTATTCTATGGTAGATCCTGAAGGATAAACTTATGCGAGGCGTATTCTATGGTAGATCCTAGTAGTCTTATGCTGTATTAGATCTTGAAACATAGGATTTTGCTAGGTTTATTCTTGGTAAATGCTGAAAAATATAGTCTTATGCTAAGTTATTCTATGTTATTTTTATGTTAATTTTACCATGACGCGTGATAACCGTGCGCGGATAAAATGCTGGATTTCATACAAATTATAACAAATTACACGTGATTTATATAAAATACATGCAAAAGTCATAGCTGACTACTACTAAAATACACATGAATATTGATTAAAATAGTGGCATTTATATAATACTACCTAAAAAACACCAATTTTACCCTGCACTAGTGGCTTATTAGAAACTAATACTGAATTTTATACGAATAATACTAAACTACAAGGGATTTATATAAAATACATGCAATAGTTATAGCTGACTATTACTAAAATACACATGAATATTGATTAATATGTCGGCATTTATATAATACTACCTCAAAATAACCAATTTTACCATGCACAAGTAGCTTTACAGAAATTAATACAGAATTTCATACGAATATACTAAACTACAAGAGATTCATATAAAATACATGCAAAATTTATAGCTGAATACTGACACACAATACACATGAACTGCCTAAAAAACACAAATTTTACCATCCACAAGTGGCTTATTAGAAATTAATACTGAATTTCATACGAATAATACTAAAGTACATATGAATATTGACTAAAATACAAACAATGTGACGATGCATTGTGAAACATACCCTTTTTTATGAAGCTAAAGTTGTTTTGTATTAACAATGATGCTTCCACAATTCTATTCCATCTCCAAACTCACTGCTGCACCTGCTTTAAATCGCTGGTGAATCATCTGTCCATTCGTAACACGGGCACAAGTCCTTAATCCGGTATTTAAACTCACCGCACAGAGTACAAAAGCTTCGCTCGTCAGGAAGATGTCTTCGCTCTTTATGGGTCGACATACGGATAAACTTTTTAGATTGAATTAAAACAACGTCTGAAGTGCGCACAGGCACGTGATGTGCAGAAATAATTTAATTGGCCGCAGTCAGGCACGTCTTTTAAAGTCCCATCACAATCAGGGCAGTGTAGATGACCCGTACGTGGCATGGGGACATACCCAAATTTTTGAGGTTTTCATGAATGTTTTCGGCTATACCGAAAGAGATGTAGTCAGATGAATGATATATACCGGAGTATTACTTATCATGATAAAAAACTTGCCGATCTTAACATTTCCGAGTAAAGTATACACGAATATGGCTAGACTGTTTCATATTTTTTCTATTTAGCACACATTTTAAGGGACATTTTTACCGAAAAAAAAACGTGCATCGGAGGAAACACATGATTTCTTTTTAGCCTTGTCACCAACCTTTCTCTCCTGAGTTCGGAAATGAAATGACTCTATAGTTTACAAAATTCCTTTTTTGGCCACCCAGGTGTATGTTATATGGCATTATGGGGAGGAAGGGGTCGAACTTGGTTCACAACAAAGGAATTTAACCCCTTTCATCTGTTTCTTAGATACATTGGATTTTATTTTGTCCTTTCTTTAATTGGGGCATTCCTAAACATTAAACGCCAAGTCTTTACAAGTTATGTTTTTTTAGCGTTAGGTGAAATCAATAAGACAACATATCATTAGACCGAAGCATTAACCTCATACGTACTATAGTTATCAAAATTATGGGCCGTGTAATCAAAAATTTGTGGAAAACGTAAAACAGTAATGTATTCACAATGCATTTCGTGTTAGAAGTAAATATCCATCGAAACGTTTTTGATCAACTACGAGACATTTTATCGAAATGAAAATGATAACTTACAATTCCTAAAAACCCATAGGAATACATGGTAAATTGAATAAGCCACCGAAACGAAATCAGCCCTCTAGGTTAAATTTTACCGAAACGAAACGCGTCATTTGAAAAACATTTCAAATTGTTAAAAACGCTGAGTTAAATTCTACTAAGATTTATCAAATTTCGTGTTAGAAGTAAAATCCATCGAAACGTTTTTGATCATTTGCTTTACATTTCATCGAAACGAAAACGATAATTTGCAATTCCTAAAAACCCATAGGAATACACGGGAAACTGAATAATCCACCGAAACGAAATCAGTAATCTACATTACACTTTATCGACACAAAACGGGTCATTTGAAAAACATTTCAAATGATTAAAAATGTTGAGTTAAATTCATTTATTAAAGATTTATCAAAATTGCTCTCTTTCACCAAAAAAACTTTAATTTAGAAAATTTCAACCACCAATTAAGAATTTAGTATACATTCCCAAATGATATATACTCCTCTCAAGGGGAATCAACAAAGATGTTAAGGGCAAATTAAAATGATATTAAAAAATAACTCAGTCTGTTCAACTGTATGGCTGAAGCATTCGTTTCCCATAGGTGTGGGAGATTTCTACGCTCTCCCCATCCCAATTATACTTGGATGAAGCTACTCGTCTAAATCGGATCTCCAGAGTGGGTAGGTAGCTTGGGTAGTTCTTTGTCCGGTGTCTTCTCTATTATGGGCGGCCGTTTATGCATTCAGTTTAAAATGTTATTTTCTTGTTGTCGTCTATACCTGGCTATCTACTTTGAACGAGTAGTAAGGAGATTATGAATGCCGGAAGAGAAAATTATTTGTAAGGGCTGAGAATTATTGCTAGTGAAATGTACATATTTTTTAGGCTTTCAGCTTTCTAACTTCTTATTTTTGAGAGAACCTCACTTCTCTATAGAGATCTTTACATGCGTGTGTTTTTTTAGAATGGCAAATCTAAAGGAGAGATGTACCTAAAGTTTAGATGTAACTGACATGGGCCAACTTTAATTTTAAAAAAATATATACAATAAATGACCATATATTTATTTTTTTCTATTTAACTAGGTGAAAAACATTAACTAAAAATTAAACAAGGCTTAGCATTTGCACAAGGTGAGAGTGGGAGTTGTGGCGACGGGGGCTGCGATGGCGATTGGGGTGGCAGTGGAAAGATGGCGATGAGGGGGGTTGAGGAGAGTACGGCGTATAAACGCCGTAGACGTATCTGTAGAGAAATTTTTATGATCTACTCTTTTAAAAATAATATTGCCCCTTAATATTTTATTTCTGCTGGGACTGGTCAAGTGCTGGTGGTTAAGACGGAGCAGGAGATGGGGGTAGAGGGGAGAACGGTGTATCGACTCCGTAGATGTAACTATAGAGAAGAGTTTTAAGACCTCTTTTAAAAAGTATAATTTCATAAAATTTTCTTACCGTTGCGAAAGGTCGAGAGGGTACGTTTGTTCCATATCGATTTTCTTTTTATTTACTTTTTTTCTTTAAAAAACCTCTTATACTACACTTTCTTTTCTCGACGTCAAGTTCAAAGGGAGGATTTCGAGGGGTACGACCCCAGCCCTGTATACTTTTTCCGTGTCTTGAAATAACACGATGCCCCCCTCCCCCATGTTATTTTCTTGCAAGGCCACCTTCATAAAAGTATATTGCCCCCTTTCATCAAGTATAAACTCTATTGTGATATATTTTTTTCTTGAAGGGGTTTTGGGGGACTATGTTCATTCTTTGTGTTCTCGTTTAGGATCAATACAATTCTGGTAAAAACATCTTCCCTTCCGATCCCGTGATTACCTAGCAGGCGGATACCATAAAATTCTTCTAGCTTTGGTAGATTTTCAAAAAGTGTTCCTTAAGGGTGTAATTACTTTGCAGTCGGCAACCGTGTTAGGGAATAACTTCGATAACAAGCTAACGCCATTAAGGAAGACTATATAAACATTTCAAAAATGTACGATATATACGGAATCAGTTTAGGACACCTTAATACAAACGCTACAGGACCATCACGAAGAAACTATAATAGGCCGGAAATGGATGTTTTGTCAACGCAAGGCTCCAATCTTAAATTTGGTATTCCTTTGATGTTTGATCGATAGTGAGCTTCTTCAGCTCTTGCACCCCCTCCCCCTTTTTTCAATTGAAAACTTAAAGAAGATAATGCCTAGTTCTGTACACCGTCTGTACATCATTAACAACATTTTTTGAATCATCTACTTTGCCACGACCAATGCTAAGATAATAATTTACATCTTCTGTAATTCCATAAATATTCATTGGAAATTTGAAAATGTTCACTACTTCAGAAGACGTTTAACTATTATAATAAAAAACTAAAAGGCTTAACTGAAGCCAAAATATATTAGCACCGTAAAATGTCATTAAGAAACTACACTATTATAGAACTATTTTAGCCACAATTTATATACCATGTAAGAAAACATCCTCGAAAGTTACACTATAATATATCCTCACATGTATATTAACGAACAATTTTCCATACAATGATGCTTCTCTACCGTGCTTGAAGCGGTATTAACATCTTTGTTGATCCCCCCTTGAGAGTAGTATATACCATTAAGGAATGTATCCTAAATTCTTAATCGGTGGTTGAAATTTTGCTAAATTAAAAGTTTTTTTTGGTGAAACAGAGTAATTTTGATAACTCTTTAATTAATAAATTTAGCTCAACGTTTTTAATCATTTGAAATGTTTTTCAAATGACCCGTTTCGTGTCGATAAAGTGTAATGTAGATTACTGATTTCGTTTCGGTGGATTATTGAACTTCCCTTGTATTCCAATGGGGTTTTAGGAATTGTAAATTATCGTTTTCGTTTCCATGAAATGTAATGCAAATGATCATACCGTTTCGATGGATTTTACTTCTAACACGAAATTTGATAAATCTTAGTAGAATTTAACTCAACAATTTTAAATGTTTTTCAAATGACGCGTTTCGTTTCGGTAAAATGTAACCTAGAGGGCTGATTTGGTTTCGGTGGCTTATTCAATTTACCATGTATTCCTAGGGGTTTTTAAGAATTGTAAATTATCGTTTTCGTTTCGATGAAACGCAAATGATCAAAAACGTTTCGATGGATTTTTACTTCTAACACGAAATGCATTGTGAATACATTACTATTTTACGTTTTCCACAAATTTTTAATTACACGGCCCAACTAGAATAACCTAGCATATGCCTGTTTCAGGATCTACCATAGAATAAACTAGCATGGACCAATCATTCAGGATCTAACATAGAATAGCTTAGCATAAGACTATATTTTTCAGCATTTACCAAGAATAAACCTAGCAAAAGCCTATGTTTCAAAATCTAATACAGCATAAGACTACCAGGATCTACCATAGAATAAGCCTAGCATAAGCCTATCTTTCAAGATCTAACACAGCATAAGCCTACCAGGATCTTCCATAGAATATGCCCAAAATAGCATAAGCATATCTTTTAGGATCTACAATAGAATAAGCCTAAAATAGCATAAGCCTATCCCTACAGGTATCAGCCACGTGACGCCATAAAAAACCCACCACCAGAAGGCGCAACAATCGATCACATGCACCACCAAGGACGATAAAAGTCTCCGCCAAAAAAAACCCCACCAAGTGGCGCAACAATTCAAATTACCCGCCAACAACGTCACTTAAAACGTGAAGTCATCAATTTTTACCCACCATGTCCCCCCAACGCGTTTGATGTCCCTATAACACCAAAACACTTTAACCCCCTGAAGGGGGGAAGTAAGGGGGTAAACCTTTTGGTGTTATAGGGACATCCTTACAATCTAGTAAGCACAAAAAGCCGTAACAATATCGTCTTGTCAATGTTACCTCAGTCGCTGTCTGAATAGATTGATATTTGAAACTTTTGTTCTGGTTTGAAATTAGGCCCATGTCTTCTGTTGAAACAACATATCTTAACAGCTGCGCTAATCTTTTCCAATGAACGATGCCCTGGTTACTGTTATGTTGCGACAATGGTATAACTGTGAACAATATATGCGGTCGTGTCGTGTCTTCTGGGCTAGGAACAATGTAAATCCAATGAGAGATATATAAGTATATTTTTTCATCTCTTCTTGCTCTCCTTGGTATATGGACAGTAATTTCCGGATAAGACTTCACCGGAGTTGATGATAGAAGTACTGGTACGTCGCAACTAATCCGGAAACGTTTTTCGAGTTCTTTGCAACTAGTGTCTTTTATATATTCATTGATCCGTCCTTCCTGCTTTCGAAATCAACCCCGAGGGTTTTCTTGATTGAGCCAAGAATCTTTAGCTGATACGTACTCGATATCAGTCGTGAAACGTGTTGAAGCCTTAATTAATTTGCAGCTAAGACTGCAAAGTCGTCGACGTAGACAAGAACTATTGCTCGAAAAGGTCTAAAGTAGATGCAATCTGTTCCATGGGATTTTCAGAAACCCAGTTCACTAAAGGCCTTATCCAACTCAAGTTACAATTGACGACCAATTTAGGGCAACCTGTGAATTGCTTCCAGTTATTGGAGACAAGTTGCTGGACCTCAGGCCACCTACCCATGGACAGGCATGAGGATAGGGTGCTAGGTTAGCAAAGTGTAACGCCTGACGAAAGCGCCGCGGTGGCGGCTACTGGAAATTCATCTCCACAAACAGACTCAAGTGAAAAATTTTAATTCTTTATTCTTGCTCCCTCGAGAACAGTGGCCTAATAGGCGTCAATAGATGCCAAATATCTTATAAATGTGCCAAAGTGAGTAAACCTTTATCATTCGTTTATTTTTGTTCATCTAATTAAAGATTTAGACACGTTATATTTATAATAGTTTAGTAAATATAACTATGGGTTACTTTTTAAGACGTATATAATACTAAGCCTTGGCCAAAAAACGAATTTTGTCTCTTTCAATGATCACGTGTCACTTGTGGAGATATATTGCGGTCCGCCGACACATGAGGGCGCGTGCTACGCGTTTCAATTCGAAAACCGCGGTTTAACACGGGGATGCCTGGCCATGGGTAGGTGGTCTGAGGCTGGACTATCCATAAAACCTGGAACATCCTTTTTTTCGTCTCCATAACACCCAGTGGGCCAAATTTCAATGGGTCACGATTTCAATGCATAGAGAGGTGCTGGCTAGCCCCTATGCCATAGCTAACCGACAGCGCCCTATATTAACCATTACCATTAACCTCTGCAAGTTTTGATGGAAAGGAGAAACCGGGTTAGACCACGGAGGAAAACTCATTTAACAAGTGGGGAGAGAACTTGCCAACTCTACGCAGAAGGGTTTGTTCCCAGAATTTTCACCCGGTGCCACAGTCTTGGATCGAACCGGGGACCTTTTCTTGCTGCAAGACGAAAGTGCTAACCACCTCACCACCCCACCTATATATATTTCATGATTCAGATTCCCATTCTTCACAACCATGTTTGTATGTAGCAAACCAAAGATAACGACGAAAACGGTGATAAACAATCGTATAAGAGTGAAATTGATGATAGGCGAGAAAGTCTGGTCATAGTCGATTCCCTCCACCTTGTTGAAACCTCTAGCAACTGAATTTTCTTTATAACAAATTATTTGGCCTGCATTATTTTTCTTCAAGGTATAAACCCATCTACAGCCGATGATCTTATTACTAGAATAAATGATGACTTCCTCCATAACCTTGTGTTCCCGTTCTTCTACAATTCCTGCTTTCCACCGGTCTTTCTGAGACTGTAGTGCTGTTAAATATTGCAAATGCTTTTCGGAATTGCGATGCCCTTACTAATGATTCAAAGTTTCTGAAACCTCGCTGGGTTTAACAACGGAGAAATTTCAAAGTGCCTCGAAAGGGTTTTGAATAAAAAAATTTAAACAGTGTAGAAAATACACAAAAAGATGTTAATGTTATGGTTTGATCCATCTGTTATGAAACGCCACGTGACTATTTTGACGACGTGGTAATGGCTTCACCGAAAGTAGAATTTTTAAGCGTTAAGCACTGACAGGATTTACCTCATCTTGATCGTTCAGTCCTTCCTTTAATTGTCTTTTGCCATTCAGGATAGATTAACTTAAAGTTAGCGTTGGAATTAAGTTCAGAAATATTGTGGATTCCTGAAACTATTCGTATCTTGAATTTGTGTTTATTTATATCATGAATATATTAAACCGTTTGAAAAAATTATGTAACGAAGTTTCATTTTTTGATATCACACCCATTACTGGGACTGATTATCAAAGAACATGTAGTCGCCTGAGAGAAATTTTCATTTAGGCTGACTATAACGCACTGAAAATATTTCTAGGGTGAAATGGCGACGGCCAATTCGTTGACCTTTGATGTCCCATATGAAATATAAAGAAAGCGCTGGGAATCGTTACCGTTCGAGGCAAACCGTTTTACCTTGAATACTTCTTGGTGCAAAGGAAAGTCGCTGCACACATGCTATACAACGTGTACGGCGCGTTATATATGATTTCTTAAAGGACTGCGATATTACAAGGTAAATTGAACTTAGTATTTTAAGTTTGATTAGTATTATTAATTTTTAAGGGTTTTTCTTATCACTTCGGAGGAGTTTATTTGTTGATATTAAACGAAGTAACAATAATTTATATCAGATTAAGATATGGGGCTCAATAATTATTTTAGGTGTATAAATTCCGATTCCACTAGGCCTAAGATCTCGTAATTAGGGTTGCGAAAAATAGGTTTATTAATGGCTTTGACTAAGTAACGTAGGAACCATTATCCCCTCTGTTGCACTTTTTATAGGAAAGGTTCAGGTAACATAACATTATACCTTAAAAGAACGGCCTTTATCTAAATAGAAATGGATTAATATTAAAAATTAATAAATGGTCTTTTATGACAATGTAATTAGCAATTAATTTGTCTTAAAAACGAGAACTACTGCGTCGCCATTGGTTTAGTGGCGACTTTTAATTGAAACTCTTTCCTCTAAAGGGATTGGTTGAATATTCCACTGGATCACGGGCGTAAAAGGTATGATGTTATGTTAACCGAAAATTCTATTTAAAAAAAAATCTCGGAATAATACGTCCTTTACCAGGCAAATTCAAGGGGGCTGCCATTGCGTCTTAGTAGTTTTTGATACCGCCATCTAGAGTCGAAGTAAAGCGTAAAATTCGGTATTTTTGTCTCTTTAAACGTCGGTGTTTAAATCCATCTAGCGTTCAAAAGCAGGAAGTTCAAAACCATCGTCTGAAATCTTTTGGCTCGGTGAATCCGATGATTTGAACATATTTTTTAATTCTCATTGGTAAATAGTAAGTTTTGAAAAATAAAAATGGCAAGCTGGGGTAGAACATGTTCCGTTCTTGGCTGTAAAAGTAGTGATAGGGATTTAAGGGAGTGGAGATCGCGGGTTTGCAAACTTCATTCGGGACCTGACAAAGGGTTAACTCTGTGTCATAAAGATTGTTGTTGTCCGCGGCCATTTTTAAAATACGGAATAAAATCAAAGTACAGAATTCGCTCACTAGATGGCGATTACCAAAAACTACTCGCATTTAAAAAATGGGAGGTAACCTCGTACATCGCGTATTACAATATAAGTAATGCTTTCCAGATCAGAACATTAAGGATATCTTACGAAAGCGTTTAGCAGCTTATAGTTATCTGGTGTTAGAGTATACAAATTAAACATGTAAGCAAACTTTTGAAGGGTTTTGTTCTGACATAAAACATTTAGTATACACTTAGGAAGATATTAAAGCTTTGAACGTTAAAGCTTTTAACAATTAACAGTGTAAGTTACTGCTGGCCAAAGCGCTTGTGTTAAATGCAACACGCTCGAATCAAAATTTCCACTGAAGACAAAATCATGGATTTCAGATTCTCCTTGTTATATGTAAGAACTTAAAAATATTCAATTTCCAAGGGATCAATTAGTGCTATTTTTTAAAACAATTATTTCTTTTTGACTCAGGTTAACAATAAAATGGCTCCGTTATTAACGAAAGACATGTCTGTGCAGTTTCCTTTATTGAACATTTTCCGATTTCATTACATTCCATATAACATGCGAAACGTAACGTACGTCAAGTTTTATATTCAAGCTATTATTTATTTATGGAGATAAGTTTAAAGTCGTTATGATACAGAAGTAAACATTGTTTAAACAATTTACCGAACTCTAATAATAATAATAATCTTAGCTTTGCCAATTAATTTCTGTTTTTATTCAGAGCTGTGCTGGCAACAAACTAAATAATAATTAGCAATTAGATAAATATTTATGAACTAATTAATTAGACAATTAGCAATTAGACATATAAATTAGTCATTTATTTTTCAAACTAATAAATTAAAATTACAAATTTCTAATTAACTACCTGTTTAATAAAGGTCAGAATTGAAACCGTAGGTAAGAAATAACACCATAAAAGTGCCCATGGATTTCCTACTCCGCCTTCGGTATAGCGAGATTTAAAGTCTTCGAAAAAGAGGTATAGAAGCCATACATGTCGAAAAATATGACACGTCTCGATCCTTCCGTCATGCTAAATTTAGTCTCATTTCTTGCCACAGTTCCAGAGTTGTAAATCCATGGGCAGTGCTATAATTCAAGAACGACAAATCAATGGAAATATCGAAATAGGTATATAACCATTGAACAGAATTCCATTGGAACGAAATTCCATTGGACCGAAATAAAAAATAAGTTGTTCTAATTGACCGAAGCTAGCCGGCTGTTCCCAATGGACCTAATTCCCATTGAGCAGACTTCCCATTCCTGTTGGACAGAAATCTCGTTGGAGCGAATTTCCCATTGGCGCGATTTTGCATTTTATCGTATTCCCATTGAGCAGACTTCCCATTCCTGTTGGACAGAAGTCTCGTTGGAGCAAATTTCCCATTGGTGCAATTTCGCATTTTATAATGCTATATTTATTAAGGTCCTTGAAAAATAAACATGGGCCTTTTCCAAAATATTCTTATTTTCTAGGTTGGCTTAGGTTAGGTTAGGTTAGCTTAGGTTAGGTTAGGTTAGCTTAGGTTAGCTTACGTTAGGTCAGCTTAGGTTAGGTTAGGTTAGGTCAGCTTAGGTTAGGTTAGGTTAGGTCAGCTTAGGTTAGCTTAGGTTAGGTTAGGTTCGGTGTGTGGAATCGGATATAGACGAATTCAATTATTCCATAAATAAGCCGGAATTCTCGTTAACAGCAGCTTCAAGCTTGGGCCAAAAAGCTACGCCTGTCATCGTTCACTATCTCTCATGACCAATCTGTCGAGTGGGATTTCCGACCGAATGTGATTTCTGTCGAATGGGATTTTCGGCCGAATGGGATTTCTGTCGAATGGGATTTTCGGCCGAATGGGATTCGATCGAATGGGGTTTCGCGTCATCGATCGAATGGGGTTTCGCGTCATCGATCGAATGGGATTCTGCCCAATGAAATTCTGCCCAACGGATTCTATCCAATGGGCTATAAGCATCGAAATAAGGGAGTTAAGATTCACGAAAGAGTCATGAACTTCACTGTGAGGGCTTTTCATTTACTAAGAGAGAGAGAGAGAGAGAGAGAGAGAGAGAGAAGACAGTGGGTGGTTTATAAATTTTGTTCCCCCTCACTAAGGTAGTGGGACGCATATTCTCTCGTTGAGATGAAACTCGGTTTTTCAGTTTTTACTTCAAATCGGCCAAAGAGATTATATGAAAATCCAATAGCCAATCCTAAATTTAATTAATATTTAATTAGATAAGTGCCTTTCTGATGCAAACTAATTAATTATAATTACTTCCCAATTAGCACTAAGGTAATTGAAATTCAATTACCATTTTCATTTTCATTTAGTAAAAAAAGCCAAATAATCAGAATTTTAATTAGCACAGCTCTGTATTTTATTGTCATCGTGTGACGTTTTCTGCGCTATCACCACGCGTAACCTTACGATACCGACTAATCCGTCGGCCTCCTTCGAACCAAACCTTACCCGATAGCACGGGCACAAAAACCACCCAACCACCTACCAAACCTTATACGAAATTATGAGACCATGGTTGGGGTTCACTTGTTATTAAATTTTAATAATTAACATTTCAGGACTCATTAATATGAGTACACCAGTACCAATGCCATTTAACTCTCTTTACAATTCTACAAAATATTAACATAACCATGCCGAACATTATAAAACTAATAAAAGTACTTTACGTTCTTGGGGTCTCCCGTTTTTTCTTCAACCCGCACCAAACCGGTTTAAACGTCTCGCGTTCTTATACGACGCGGCTTTCGACCGACTCCTCTTTACGCGTTACTAACAACGGTTTGCATTGTCACGCGTCTTTTTCGTATCTCTTTCGGGCCAAAGTCCGTGGAGGAAATTTTAGGCCTTGGACCCTCTCAGCATCATCTTCGTGTCATCTCCATGAGAATGTCGGAAGAGAGTTTCAATCTTGCGAATGGTTTGAGAAGTGTTCTTTCCGGCCTGAACACCCGGTTATATATGTTACACTTGATTAATCGTTGTAGAGGTCTTGACTCGGGACCCCAGACGTGACCCGTCTTATTGGTTCCGTTCGGAGGTGGTCATCAATAACGAACCAATGGGAGGTTGAGGTCTCTATCCACCTTAACCCCTCTAAACCAGGTGACCTCTGACTACCAGTCGCCACACCGTTTACCACGAAACTCCGTCGCCACGAAACGACGCACACACCATACCTTTGGCAATGGTGTTCTTATCTTTTAGGCATCGGTACTTTTCTTATCGTGAACCCTGTTTCTACTTTATTCTAAATATGAGTGAATGAACAAAAACACGGCGAAGCAGGACTGAGTATATATGGGTAAACTTAACCGTTTATAGATGAACCTATTTGTTCAGTAAAGCTTAAAGTGTGGGATCTGGTGAGCGGCGCCGGCCGGACGCCGTCCAACAATCCCCAAAGAAGTCTAATCACCTCCCTTAACGTTTGACGACAAGCGTTCCCAGGCTCAAAGAGAATGACCAAACTAGAAATAAGCTAGAAATAAGTTTTACAAAGACGAAAGAAAGTGCCAAAGTAGCTAGATAACCCCGACTTGCAGTCGCCGGACCTTATCTATAATCTCTAACCCTTTTTCGAATAAAGAGAAATAACCTATTGAAGCAAAAGAAATAACCTTAAACTAAATTCGAATTAAAATTGTTATTATACTTAAGTTATCCGTTACAATCGAAATGAGACACATACGCTTCGCGGGAAAGACGATTTTGTGATTGTGAAAATCGAAATGATTATCGATTTCTTTCAATTGTTAATCTTTTACACAGGCTGAAATGGGTGGACGCTGAGAAGGCAATTAAAGACCTCATCCGACTTCGCGAAAAAAAATTCATAATGAGATCGAATTATGGGACAAAGCCATAACATTTGCGGTACGAATGCTAAACGTGGAAGATTTAAATTCAAACCGAAATAAAATGTGAATTGCTTTTACAGTTCATGTGTGTAACGTAATTTTCATTTAATAGGTTACAGACATTGTTGCTTTAACCTATGGTCCAAGCCCTTACGAATTGGAGCTTTATCACTTGTCACCAGTTGTGCAAACTGTGTCCAATTGTATCTTAACGTGTGTCAAGCATAAAGGAAATCAAGCCGAAAGCCGTCTATCGATAAAAGGCTTCAATGACACCATCTGGTTCACGTTAATTTTCTCTTTGATCATAATGGCGTTAGCAACATCTTTTTTCAAAAATATCAAATCAACTGGAACACATTCTCTACTCCGCCTCATCTATGAAAATGTTTGGAAATACGTCTATGGTCTCCTCGAAAACTGTTATATTCATTCTTAATTGTTTACGTTGTGCACATAAATTTCCACATTGGAAATAGTTTTATCACACCTATATTTTCCCCAGCGTAAATATGTTTTCTAATTTGGATTTCGATTCTAATGATTCTGTTGACGGAACTGCGGCGAGAAAACTGTTGCTGGGCTGGTTACTTGGCGCAATGTTTTTTGTCAAATGTTATTCGGGATTATTGAGCGGCGAACTATTAATTTCCAAGGATCAACACATCGACAGTATCGACGATGTCCTAGGACAACCTCGATTAACACCAATTATGTTACAAGACTCATTCATTAGTCAGATAATAAAATATGGGGTAATACTATGACAGAAATAGTTGTCAATAGCAATTATAATAATAAATGGAGAAAAATGAAGTGCTCGAATTTATTAGGGATAAGTTGAAGCTTAAAATATGAAACACCGATTGAAATCCAATTGATTCAGTTTCAGGCGGAAAGGGCACTATGTAAAAAAGCTGGGTTGATTTTATTTAATTATAGTTGTCGTTGAAAACATATCCTTACACTTCACTGTGTGTATATATATATATATATATATATATATAGGTAGTTTTTATAGGTTTTAAAGTACGAGTTTGAAAGATATATTGGCTTTACGATTGTCATGTTATAGTTAGCGTGTTTGTGGTTTTTGCATGAAAGTTAGATAAACCATTTTAGCTTCGTGTGATATGAACTTAATATAACCCTACCGTTGGCCCTCTCGAACATTATCTTAGCGAGTTAGGAAACATGAATACTGTAGTACATTGCAACTTACAAAACTAACCCCAACCACATCTAGCTAATACGAAAGTTTTTTACCTGACTTGTTATATTTGATATATTTTTATATATTACAGAAAAATGAAAATGCAGAGTATTTCCGCCTTCAGAAACGTGTTCGATCGGATAGTCGGTACTTGAACAGAATTATTCAATTAAGCCATAACCCCACAGACTTGTTTGCCAGTGGCTCAATTGCATTTTTTTACGAGAGGGACCTTTCGCCATACTTTCTGTATTTATTGCGACATAAACTCCAAAAATATGATAATAAGTATTACATGGGGAAAAATAATTACGAAGCTGCTTCTGGACACTACAAATTGAACAAGAGACTGCCGAGAAGCATACT
Organism: Phalangium opilio; assembly: GCF_054372755.1. Lineage (NCBI taxonomy): Eukaryota > Metazoa > Arthropoda > Arachnida > Opiliones > Phalangiidae > Phalangium > Phalangium opilio. The sequence continues at coordinate 1,941,159 of NW_028324172.1, read as the reverse complement.
TAACCAACTTGACTATTTGTAAGATACTAATAACCCCAATTATTTAATTAATATAATTTATCGTAGCAGTTATGCTTCGTATTTATACAGGTGTTTGCGATTTGTGGAGACGCGACAAGCTACACCTAACGATCGGATGTACATTATAAAAACTGCATCCCATATGCTGCCCGACTCCTCGCAGATTGAAGATTTTTCACCGTTGTCAGTGGACTTTCTATTACGGGCCTTCATCGTCTACTTAAGCGGCATTTCGATTGCAACAGTTGTTGTCATTTGCGAAGCCTTGACCACTTTATTCTATTTATTTCACTGACTCACTGACTTCTTTCATTTCAAACGAATGTGTTTCAAAAACATAACACGTAAATAACTTCACAAGAAATATTTGCTTTTTTAGATTTACATCTTGCAAATCATGTTTCAATAAAGATTAAATGGGTAATATCCATGCTTAGAAGCTCGCAGTATTAAAAATAAATTGCAATCACGGCAAATTCACAGAACATTTAAGTTGTCTTAAGTGTAAAATTATTCTTAGGTAGATATTGTTTAGTTATGTCTCTTTGTCCACTTTCATTCCTATATTTATATAATCTCTTTACTTATACGTTAACTAGAGAGAGAGAGAGATAGAGAGAGAGAGAGAGACGTTCAATCCAGTTTTTACCTCTCCGAGTGACGATGACGTCACGGAGAGGTTTTACACTGAACGTGTCTGTGTGTCTGTCTGTCAGACCCCACGTGACCGCGTTCGCAGTTTACAAATCGGAGCAAACGTGTTCGCCATTTCCGAACTGCTTTCACAGTCACGGAAATGGCTCCTCTACTTGAGCTCTCACACCACCATCTTCTGGTCTTTGTCCATCCCACACGGACACCAGTCTGTACTTACTGGCTTCTAATCACCACCATCTTTTGATCTTCGTCCATCCCACTTGGACACCAGTCTGTACATTCTGGCTTCTAACACCACCATCTACTGGTCTTCCGTCTATTCCACATAGACACCAATCTGTCTCATTGGCTTCTACTCCATTATCATCGTTTGGTTTTAGGATATCCGCGGTGATCAGCTAGGGTTACGAGAAACGTCTAGCTTCCCTAAGGTGGGATCGCCACCAAAGGTTTTCGCAATTGCGCTTTTTCCTTACTATTATAATGGAAACGAATCGTATATATACCCCAAAAATTTGAAGAAAGCGGGCAAGAGGGGTACCCTTCACTTTAAACGTCAATATTAGCGAAATTTGAGATGATAATAGGTATAACTTTATTTTAAACGATTTAACTATTATTAATGTTAATTATTGAAGATTAAAATAATTAAAAATAATTATATTTATTTAAATATTAAAGATAATCGTGTTTCTCAACTCAAAATTAATACGGAAAGAGTTAAAAAGCAGTCTATGTTTTAGTCTGTGTGTGTCCGTCCATTGTTACACTAGTGCGTCGCGTTAGCAGTTAGCCTTGTGTTGATGTGTTAAGAAATCATACAGAACCTTAATATTCCCTTTTCCATAATTTAAAGTGAATATGTGGAAGTATTTTCCGTAATTATGTTGCATTTAGTACTTTTAAAGCTTTAAAGCTCTGTTTCATTTTGATATTCCAAAGATTATTTTTAATATTGTTATTTGAAATGGCTGTTTATATATTACTTAAGCTATACTACATCTGTATATAGAATAATCCCTGCTTTAGTGATTTCATGAAGAAAACTAAGACCTAAGAATACTGCTTCTATATTTCGTAAATTTTTACTTCAAAAAAGAGAAATAATTCCATATCTATATAAATAAGTTTGTAGTAGTAGACCTCTTGACTCGGAGAGGTAATATTTTGGTTTTCTTAACTTGTTTTACCTCTCCGAGTGACGTATGTCACGGAAAAGTTCTTATTTCAACGTGTCTGTCTGTGTTTCTGTCTGTTAATACACCCCAGGGGACCCCGTATGCAGTTGGGAAATCGGAGCAAATGTGCTCTCAATTTCCGGACCGCATTTACAGTTCCCGGAAATTTGGAAAATTGTATTCCACTAACACTGGCTATTACTCCATTGTCGTTCTGACACCACCATCATCTGGTCTTTTGTCCATTCCAAAAGGACACCAGTCTGTACTTACTGGCTTCTAAACAACACCATCATCTGGTCTTTTGTAAATCCCACATGGACACCAGTCTGTCCTTACAGGCTTTTAAACACCATCATCTGGTCTCTTGTCTATCCCACATGGACATCAGTCTGTACTCACTGGCTTCCAAACAACACCATCTTCTGGTCTTTTTGCCCTTCCCACATGGGCACCAGTCTGTAAATACTGCCTTCTATCTCCATCATCATCGTTAGGGTTAAGACATACGCGGCGATCGGCTAGTGTTACAAGAAACGTCTAGCCTCCCATTGGTGGTGCTTCCTACCTATAGTTGCTTCGCCGTACTCCAGTAAGGCAAAGCAACAGAGGTATGCTTCATTTCAAACGTCATTATTAGTCAAGCCTCTCAAGAATGATTAACTGTTCTTTTTTAAAACGATGGAACGCTCAATAAGGCGAATAACTCATGAAGAAAATGTTTAATATTAATTGTAATTATTTTAGCATTTAAGATAATCTTGTTCTCTACTCAAACTTAATACGGAATGAGTTTAACAGCAGTCTTTTTTTTTACCTCTCCGAGTGACGATGACGTCATGGAGAGGTTTTACACTGGACGTGTCTGTCTATGTGTCTGTCACCGCGTTCGCAATTGGCAAATCGGAGCAAACGTGATCGCAATTTCCGGACCGCGTTCGCAATTGGCAAATCGGAGCAAACGTAATCGCAATTTCTGGTCCGCGTTCGGGTACACAGAAATTAGGAAATTTTTTCTTCCATCTTAATTGAAGCCAATCACTAAATAGCCGTTACATCTTCATCTGCTGACTAACCGCCAATTCTTTCACTCAATGCCACCCGGTACTTATTGGCTTCTAACAACAACACCATGTACTAGTTTTTCGTGTACACCACATACACACCAATCTGTTCTTATTGGCTTCTGACACCACCATCTACTCGTCTTTCGTCTATACCACATAGGCACCAATCCGCAACATTGGCTTCTAACACCACCATGTACTGGTCTTTCGTCTATACCACATATACACCAATCTGTAACATTGGCTTTTACTCCATCATCGTCGTTAGGCTTAAAATGTACGCGGCGAGCGGCTAGAGTTACGAGAAACGTCTAGCCTCCCAATGACAGGACTTCCACCAAAGGTTCACGCAATTGCGCATTTTCTTATCCCTTAGTGTGAAACAATCGCCTTATATACCCTAAATTTACAAGAGTTCTGATATAGTTGGTCCCTAGAAGTATAACGTTATAAATAGCTATGTTTAAAATTATTTTAGGAATTAAGTTTCTTAAACCGACTTAACTATAATAAACGTAAAGTACTGACGATTAAAATAATTAATATCATTCATATTTAATTAATTATTTAAGATAAACTTATTTCTATGTAATGACACAAGTGAGAGTTTATATAGAACGAGTAATGAAGATTGCATCCGAATCGAAACACTACACGCACATCAAAGTTAATATAAAGCGAGTAGGATGATAAGATCTCTTATAAAACGATAACATTTTCTTTTTGCAGAATATTAAATGGAAATACTTAATATTTTTCGGCATTACGATTCTTTTAGTAGTTGTGTAGCTATAAAGCTTTGTTTCATCTTAATATTCCAAGAACATCTTTTGATATTAACATTTACAATTTGGTGTTTACTTTTTAATTCATCTTTACCACATTTATATATAGTTTAAACGTAACTTTTAATTTCATTAAATAATAAGGATGTTAATACTTCATCACTCCATACGTGTTGAAACGATTGGGTCTATGAGATAAGATTCCCTAGATTTTAACCGGAATTGACCTGTTTTGTGTCCTCTTATAGTAGGTCTTAACGGTTCACTTCAGAGTGAGCCGAAAGTTAAATACACATTTAAGTGATAGATATTAGGTCCTCATTAGAATTATTGAGGATACGCAGGAAATTATTAAACGCTTTAAACTTTAAAAATGATCTTGGCAATATCTCGCCGATTAGAACTATGCATTTCCGGTTTGTCTCATTGGCTGGCGGACCTGTGTTAGGAAATTAAATTCGTCTCGACTCGGAGAGGTTTATTTTGGTTTCCCAACTTGTTTACTGTATAGCATAATTATTCACCCCTATTTCTACATAGTTGGATCGGTGCGCGTCAAAGATCTGTGGTTTAAAATTGATAAATTCGACTACGCAAGTTGGGGTATTTGAAGATATCTTCGAAGGTGTTAATGTTGCTATCAATGTACACCGTCAATTTTGTGGATAGGTTGGCTTTGAAGACTTCTATCAAAATGAAACAGCCGACTAAGTAGGTGGCTAAATTAACCTTCTTGGCCGTTTCGTACGTGTTTCCCGATAGACTGGAGGATTAGGGAAACAATCAGGCACTTTGCGAGGAGTTCATGAAACTATGTACAGTGATAAATAACAGAAAGCAAGAAGCTATATCTAGTATACTAGTGAGAAGGTATAAATTTGCCACGTTTCTAGCTTTATCTCCAGTCCAAACAAAGGTCCGGAGTTAATCCCCGCCCTAGCTTGTCATTTGTTCATGAAACCTCACGTCAACGCGACGCAAATGACGAAAATTACGTATTTTCCGTCAAAGGAGAGGCGAAGTAGCCCGACCTCCTTTTTCGTCCCATCCGTTTATTTTGAAAGGGGGACTTTGACTATGGCCCGCGAATATTAAGGCATCTTGAACCTTCTCCCTAGTAAACTAGATATCGCTTCGTGCAGAAGAGAATAGCCCCCTCGTAGATCTGAGATACTTTATCTGTTAGACTATATATATATATATATATACCCTTATTTATCATTGTGTAAGGTTCCACTCTCTCTTCAAAAAGTGTATGATTTTGAATAAAATTGTCATTTGTTTTCTAGCCTTGAAGTTGTCGGAGACTTCGACAAGGAAACGGTGTACTCTCGGCACGAATCGCTTGGCAATCGTCAAGAAATTGAACGAGAAGAGAAAGCGAATGATCATCGTCCACGCCTTCGATAGACAGTGGTTATGGTATAAAAAGTTTCCTAAAGATGAAACATGTACGCACCTTCGGCAGAAAGACTTCAATGATTCCACTCAGTGATATTTGGTATTCTGGTTTTTGAAAATAGGACAACATGTTATGTTCGTGGAACTGAAACGGGTAGCTAAAAGTCCGTTTAAGCGTTTCAAAATAAGTTAAATACCCAGAGAAAACATATATCGTATCAAAATAAACATCTCCTTCCTAAAACAGGATACGAAAGAAATTCAATTGTTTTCTTCCATTCGCAGCTCCACCAGCACGATTAAGACCGTTCTAGTACCGTTTTATACCCGTTATCGCTGGGAATGTACGTTACGTTATTCTGCCAAAAATATTCAACACTTAAACTAAACGCCAGTAAGCCGTTAATTTATTCAAAATTTACCTGCCTCTCGGATATCCAACGAATTCATCAATGAGCCTATCTCCTTCATGGTATTCTCTCAGGTCCATAGTTCTCTTCATAAAGTCATACAATCATACTTGTTCTAAAATGAGACTATTTATTTCGGAACCCATATTGCCAGGAAAGCAGGAAAGGTAATGAGGTCGTCACGAGTAGTCCATATCGATGCACGAGTTACAACGCGATATCTGATTTCACACATACAGCACACATACGGCTAACGAAATATTTTATCACCAGGCCTAATTGCTACAATTTATATTATAATAGACTGGGTTTCGAAGGGTCTAAACTCAACTCGAGTTTATATTTTACATTCTCCGAGAAATAACGTTCCAATATCCCCGAAACCTTTGTCTGTCACCGTATCGAGTTATAGAAAATCAATCCGCGCCAGTCAACCAAAAGTCCTTGGACGCGGGCTCTCTTCTAATCAAAGGTACTGTAAAGAAGGCATCGGCAGGTTGGTAAAAAATATTTGAAATACGCCAGAGGCACGTGACCGAGGTGAGGCGTGGTTTAAAGAAGCTTAGTTGGTTTTATTTCAAAAACAACCACTTCATGGAATTACCGCTGCAATCTCGCGAAAAACAAGGACTAGATGTCTAGTTCCACTCCACGAGGAGTTTTTGTACCTTGGCATCACGTGATGTCTGTGATGTACTTCAAATAATATTTACCCACCCGCCGATGCCTTCCTCGCAGTCCCTTTAAGACAAACTCTCTGTCCCACTATGCCTGCTCTTTTTCCACGGTGCGTCTCAATTTGTTGTTCGAACCATTTAGTATAACATTAAAAGACGGGGTTCTTTTTAAAAACAAGAGATGCTTGGAGGCTTAGGAAAAAGCGTTACAGAAACATGGCACCTCATTAATCTGAGATGGCACCTAACATAATCTATCTGGCTTTGTCTAATTCGCATCAAGGCATATGCAATACTCACTGTGGCCACCACAAATCTCATGGACTCGTTCATGGTGAGATCCGAGGTTCCTCGACTGGCACAGACGTATCGAATGAGGAATCACGGTCGAACTTTGCGCTATTTGGAAAGCAAAATACGCAAAGACACTGAATTTTGGATCAGGAAAAATCAAGATTGCTTCAAAACGAGAAATGTTGTTATAATCTTGATGTAATCTACGTTTTTGTCAGATGTTTTAAGAAATCAATGCCTTCTACCACGATTTATACATTATGGAGCAATATTTTGTATTGCAAATGTAGATTTGGTTCAATTTAGAATTGAGTGGGATACATCGTAACTAGTGAAGGTAGTGAAAAACTAACAGAATGGAATCGTATAGTTACATTTCATTCGACAATAATCTGCTTGTTTTTCTTCTGCCTCGTGTACTGCGGCTTTAGCCTTTGATCGGGCGGTGGCGTCTGGTATTGCGAGGCATCCCACCCATTTACTATAATATTCTATTATAACAATAATACAGTCAGAAGTGGATCATCAGCTCCCTATAATTACTGGGCGTAGGTTATGCTTTGGTAAACAGCGTTTTCTTCCAAGACATCCAACATGCCATCTATAGCTCAGTTTTACAAGTATAGTTTGCCCGTTAACCCGGATCTGGAGTTACGTTAACCTACGGAAGTTCCGGTTGATAGTAATGGCTGTCAGACCGCCATCAGTGTCGTGATTAGTGTGAAGCTTGAAATCGCGATATAGTTTTTATTTAGAATGGCTTATGTTTCTTTGCTAATTAGGAAAAACGCTTAGGATCAATGTAACAAAATACAGTCGTCGCACGCCCAAATGAAAAACATCTGAACACGATTTATGTGATACTAAAAGCGCTTAACCGTAAACGACTAAAACGTTTTGTGAAACTGAAAAATATTGACCAGCATCTTTCGCAAAAGGAAAACGTTAAAGTAATGAAAAAGTTTGTCACACTTAAAAAAGGAAAACAAATTTCTAACTAGTAATAAATCGGTCCAACTATCCCCGCTAAAACCTTTAAATCGGTGGAAACTAAGTGCTGTATCAGTGATGCATTAAAAATGTCCTAGAATGATGAAGGCTATTTTGATCATTTGAATTCATAATAGTTTCCTTTTCAACTCAAGCGTTTAAAAATTGCGCGAAATACCTAAAGACCACCAGTTTGTTTTAAATCGGAAAAATAAAGTGGACTTCTATAATTATATCAACGAAACACTATGTATGGTACTACTTTTTTCCTTCCGCGCTCATCTCTCTCAAACCTTTCCTCATTGGCTAACATTTCTGTTGCTTGTCCCGCTTTTTAAAAATTTCTTTCGCACCAAAGTCAGTCCTTTGGTTTAGTTCGCTTATACCCTTTTCCCTTCAGTGCTGGGAGACAATGCTGATGCACAGCGATGTTATACGTCCAGTACTTCTAGGGAGCTGTGATATGATCCATATATGATACAGTACACCGGTTTCCACCCTCTGATACCACTACTTACGGGCCGAAATAATCAACTCCAATTCGTTGAAACGGTGCGTACAGCAGTGGAATTGATTAGAGGACTCCCCTCGGTTTTTTTAGACTGCCTATTCGGCTTTGACAGTCGGCGCTGGAAAATACATATTTAGATACTCGGGCCCAAAGAATGTTCTCATAATTTTCTCGCAAGTTCATTTTAAACCCAAATGGCTCGCTATAAAATCATCGTAGCTTGAAAACAGTAAAGATTTGGGCCGAAGTAGCGAAATGCTTTCTCTCCTCTTTTACGGGTTGACTCTTAACGAGTTGCTCGTAAATCTCGATTATCTGTCTTTTCATCAAACTAGTTAACTTGTTCAAATGTCTTTAGACAGCCGGTACGCGACAATTTGGTCTCGCCGATTTGGTCTTGGGACAAATTGGTCTAGGGACAAATTGATCTCAGGACAATTGGGTCTTGGGGCAAATGGGTCTAGGGACACTTTGGTCTTGGGAAAATGGGTCTCGGGACACTTTGTTCTTGAGACAAATTGGTCCCGGTACAATTGGGTCTTGGGACAAATTGGTGTCTGGACACGAAAGTCTCGATTAAAAAAAATATCATCACTTCAGCATTTATTAACCAGCCAAATTTAACCAAACGATACCTTACCTAACCAAACCTAACCTAACCCAACCCAACCCATTCAAAAAAAACCAAACCAAACCTAACCTAACCCAACCCAATCTTGTTTTGAGGTAAGAAAATTATTTATATGAGTATTAAAAGCCGCCTCTTACCACGAACAATTTATAAGCAATAATAGAAATGTTTTGGAAAAGATGGCAGCTAATTAATAGGACAATATTTTGGAAATGGTGGCAGCTAATTAATAGGAGAAGATTTTGGAAAAGGTGGCAGCAAATCAATAGGAGAATATTTTGGAAAAGGTGGCAGCTAATCAATAGGAGAATATTTTGGAAAAGGTGGCATCTAATCAAATAGAGAATATTTTGGAAAAGGTGGAAACTAATTAGGTGACCAAATAATCACGAGACCAAACTGTCCAGAGACCAAATAATCACGAGACCAAACCGTCCCGAGACCAAATAATCACGATACCAAATAGTCCCGAGAACAAAAATTCACTAGACCTAATAGTACTGAGACCGTAAAATCACGAGACCAAATAGTGCCGAGACCAAAAAGTCCCGAGACCAAAAAATCACAAGACCAAAATGTCGACACCAATTCAGCAAGACCATATTTTCCAGTTTCGTGAAAAGATTGTAAAATCCCACGTGGCCAAGCGCCCTAGTAATGAAGATTCTCTCAACTCCAGCAAAAAACCCAACCCTAGAAAGCGTGTCGCACCAATGAAACGGGGTAAAACGATGAACCAAAAGAAGGTTGGCACAGCTTTGGTTGTGGCTTTCGAGGTAAAAAATATAAATGATGACATTACTCGAACAGCTATTACAGGATTTCTCTCAACTCCAGCAAAGAACCCAACCCTAGAATGCGTGTCGCACCAATGAAACGGGGTAAAACGATGAACCAAAAGAAGGTTGGCACAGCTTTGGTTGTGGCTTTCGAGGTAAAAAATTTAAATGATGACACTACTCGAAGAGCTATTACAGGATGTCTCACAACTCCAGCAAAGAACCCAACCCTAGAAAGCGTGTCGCACCAATGAAACGTAATACTTAGGTGTTGTAAACTGTTGTTTACAATTTGCTTTGAAGAAGATACGCACAGAGAGTTTTGCATTTCGCTTGGACAGAGAAGGTGTAACGAAGTGTCTTTTGTACTTGGACAGCAATGGGGTTAGAGAAGAACTTATACCACACGTTTTAGTAAAAGTCGAATGCTTAAAATTTGACTGTAGTAGGGAAGATTTTCTTAAACAAACTCATGCTTTAATTAAATCAGAAAGGAGCGGGGAAGTAATGAGAAATCTTATACGTCGGATTTGCCCTATATTCAACGATATTTCTCCCCAAATCCAAAAAAAATGTAGTAAGTCGTTTATTGCAAGATTTCTTTCACAAAGTAATGTCAACAATGGAAGTTGGGGTAGAAATAGCACTTTGCAAAGAAAATGCCAGAGTTGAACGAGAAAATAAAAAGCTTGAGCTTCTGGGATCACCAAATCAGAAACGCTACCCCTTGAATACCATTACCAATAGCAATACAACCAGTGACAATACACCTGTGACTAGATATGTTGCAGGATATTGTGCATGGTTCACGAGTAGTTGAGCGGTTTTCAAAAGAGCGTTTTGGAATAAAGCGGTTCCCAAAACATCGGTTTGCAAAACCGCGTACAATCAAAACCGCGGCTGCTGTTTCCGCGTTTCTCAATACAGCGCTATTTCCCAAAACAGCGGTTGCTCTTTCCGCCCAAACTGTGATTGATAGGGAGGGAAATCTCTATTATATTAAGTATATAGGACAAAGAACAAAATTATGCAAAAAGGAGTAATGTTTTATCGGAAGTAAATATAAAATATAATTTTTTGGAAAAGGCATATTATTTTGGGAAGTTAATGAAGATAAACAACAATATTTTGGAAAAGGCGTACTTTCGTACGCTCGAGATATAAACGCTGTAATCAAAATGCGCTAAAACGAGAAATGGCTATAATGGCAAACGCGTTTATAGCCAAGCCGTTTTGAACAATGCTGTTTTGATAACACGCCCAATCGATAACATACCATTGTGCATTTTCGTTGGTGAAGAACAAATGTCCTCCAGAACTAGCAAAAATGATAGTTAAAGACCAAATTCCATGTAATGCTGAGTTTACCGAACCAGAAAGATCAGAGTCATGGACCCTTAAACTCTCTAGAGGCGAATTAATCTCAGTTACAAATGTCTTTTTTGATCTAATGAAATTATTGAAATAGACTTCCGACTTGATCTACGTAAGTGACATTTCACAGATAAGATACCAAGAGTTAAAAACCAAGAAAATCGAACATATTCTACAGAATTCCCAAATTGATGAACTCTGGACATTAATGTATAGCAAAAGTGATAGTAAACAATGGCTATTAAAACTGTTGGATGTGTTTTAAACACCAGAGGAAAGGTTTTAGTGCGTGATATACTGGAACACTACCAGAACGAACGTAAAGAAACGCTCAAAGCGAAGAAGGTCTTACGAAAACGTTTATTAGAGAAGAGTCAGGAGTCTGAAAATCAACCTGCTCCAAAGAAAAAGATGGCAGGAAGAAAAGGAAATACTGTTTCAAAGACATCAAAAGGCGAGCAGAAAATATTATCACCATCAAGTCAAATCCCAACCCTTCATATTCCTAATAATAACACGTTGTCACAGCCATTAGTTGCAATCCGAGTACAGTTTCTTAAATTGTGATCCAGATCTTGACCTGTTTCAACAATATCTATTTATAGAAAGTCTTGTGGGATCGTTAAGCAACACAATCTCTTCTCCATTTCATATTCTTGATAGTAACATCTCACCTCAAACACCTCTTGAAATCAACGAACATTCTAAGTACAATCATGTAACTAAGCTTCTTCCAATATAAGGAATGGCAGAGAATAGGTTAGTAATTACTGTGGCCCCCCAAAAAGATATTTGTCCCCAAGGTAACACATAACCTAGGAATGCTGTAGCCATTAAAATGAATAAGATGATAACTCCTGTTATTCAAACAGTAGAAGACTTATAAGACCCATAATATAATCCTCGCCCAATGTGTAAATAGATGCAGATAAAGAATAAGCTAGCCCCATTTGCATGCGCAAACCGGAATATCCAACCTATATTTACATCTCGTATAATATGGGATAATGAATTAAAAGCTAGGTTTACATCGGCGGTATAGTGTATAGCTAAGAAAATTCCTGTTATGATTTGGAGGATTAAGCATAAAATTAGAAGGGACCCAAAATTTCATCAATAAGAAATATTAGAAGGTGCTGGGAGATCAATTAGCGCAGAATTAATTACTTTAATTAGTGGGTGAGTTTTTCGAATTGGTATTGTCATTTAATTAAAATTGTGATCGTAAAGGTCCTGTTTTAATTTTTGTGATTTGTACCACGGCAATTAAGGTAATAAATAAATATGTGGCGCTTAATGTAATTAGAGTAGGGTTTCTCATTAGTATAATAATTTCATTTGGTTTGTTAGAACTCAAGGGGTAAAATTCTCCAAAAGTTTTATTATTATTGTGATTAAAATTGAAGCTAGGGTTAGTAGTTTAAGATGCTTAGTGTAGATAGGCTCATTTGGGGCAATTGAAGCTATATAAATAAATAGGATAATTAAGCCCCATAAAAGTATCAAAATAATTATATATCCAAATAGTGAAATTTTTGTGGCTATAAAGGTTATTACTGAAATAATAATAACGGATCTAATCAATCTTAGGATAATAACTAGGGGGTGAATTGTGTATATACTAAGTAGTATCAATAAGGTTAATATGAAAAGTAAAATTTTTAAGAGATAGTTATAAGTTATAATATTAATTTTGGGGATTAAAGTTACTGTGTGGTTCTCTTAAAGCTTTAAGAATTAGTTCTATTTTGGTTTACAAAACCAAGGTTTTATTATAAACTATTAAAGCTTAAATGGCTATATTAAATTTTTATGTTTTTTGTTTATTTTTGGGGGGATTACTATGTGTAGTGTTAAGACGCTATCATTTGTTAGTAGTAATTTTGAGACTAGAATTTTTAATACTATCTGTTTTTTTGTTGTTGGTATTTTCATTATCTGGTGGGGTAAATAATTGTATTATAATAATGTTATATCTTTTTGTAGTAGTATATGAAGGGAGTTTAGGTCTAGGAATTTTAGTGAGATTAGTAAAGGGATATGGTGGGGAACTTTGTAGCTCTTTAAATTTACTTCAATGTTAGCTTTTATTTTTTTTGATTTTCTTTAATAGTTCTTAGAATAAAATTACCTTATTATGTTTTGTTAACTTTATTAGGCCTATCTTGTTTAGGTTGAGTAATAGTTTACCCTATAGAGGGGGTTTCTCAAATTTCTATAGTTTTTGCGTGTGACTTATTAAGCTATTCTTTAGTTTTTTAACCTTTGAATTTTATATTTAGGTTTATTAGCCAGAGGCGGAATTAAAAGGGAAAATTTTAATTTTTTATTATACAAAGTTTTATGTGTATTTATATTATTAACTTTAGTGTTCACTTTTCTAGCTATAGATTTATTATATTTTTATTTTTCTTTTGAAGCTTCTTTAGTTCCTCTTTTGTTATTAATTGTTGGGTATGGTTTCCAACCAGAAAAGCTAAAGGCTGGGGTTTATATGCTATTTTATACTATATTTTGTTCTTTACCTCTCTTATTGGGGTTGTTATGAATAGGGAGGGATTTAGGTACTATAAATTTTTTTTATTATAGCCTGAGAAGTCTAGGGAGTTCTTCTTATTTATTTTTTTTTTATTTATTTAGCTTTCTTAATTAAGTTACCTGGGTATATAGTGCATTTATGATTACCAAAGGCCCATGTAGAAGCACCTGTTTTTGGTTCAATGATTTTGGCTGGGGTAATGCTAAAAATAGGGGGGTATGGTATACTATGGTTAATCCCTTTATATTTAGGGTTTTTAGTTGAGTATGGGGATATTATTTTATCTTTTTTTTTAGGGGGAGGGGTAATTATAAGATTTGTATGTTTGTCCCAAAGAGATATAAAGGGGTTAGTTGCTTATTCTTCAGTAGGGCATATAAGTATATTTCTTGGGGGTGTTTTTAGATTATCAGTTTATGGTAATTTGGCTCAGTTATTATAATACTTTCCCATGGATTTACTTCTTCTGGGTTGTTTGCTATTGTAAATATGATTTATGAGCGTTTACATACACGAAGACTTCTCCTTCTTCGTGGTTTAATCTTAGTTCTACCTAGTTTTTCATTTTTGTGATTTATTTTAAGTGTAAGAAATATGGCTGCTCCTCCTTTTCTAAATTTAGTAGGGGAATTGTTTCTTTCATTTGGGATAGTCCAAGTTAGATGCTGACTAATATTTCCTTTAGGGTGTATATTTTTTTTGGCTGGATGTTATTCTTTATATTTATTTTCTTTGAGCCAACATGGTCGATTTTGAACTTTTAGAAGATTCCACCCAAGAAGTTTAAGGGAAAATTTGGTTTTATGGGGGCATATTTATCCTTTGCTATTATTAGTTTTAAATTTGGGTCTTATTATTTACTTAAGTAGTTTAATAAAAAATTTTAATTTGTGGGATTAAAGATAGGTCTCCTTTTAAGTAAATGTCAAATTTTTTTATTTGAGCTGGTTTTTTATTATTTATTTTTTTTTATGGCTTTGTATTTATTAATAACTGGGCAAGTATTTTTGTATGAGTATGAATTGTTTAGAACTTCTGGGAGTGGGGGTTTTATCTTATTATTTGATTGAGTGGGGGTTGTATTTTTATCTGTTGTTCTTTTAATTTCTTTTTTTGTGTTTGTTTATAGCCATTCTTATATGATAGGGGATGGTAGAGAGGTACGTTTTTTTTCCTTAGTTTTATTATTCATTCTTTCAATAGCTTTATTAGTCTTGAGTCCCAACCTAATAAGTTTACTATTAGGTTGGGACGGTTTAGGTTTAATTTCTTATGCCTTGGTAATTTATTACCAAAATATTCGTTCTTTTAATGCAGGTATATTAACAGTTTTGAGAAATCGGGTAGGTGATGTAGGGATTCTTTTGGGTATTCTTGCGATAGTAAATTTGGGGGGCTGGGATTTTATTTTTTTTAATAGTTTAAATTTGGATTTTTTATCTGTTTGGTTATTTAGTTGTATTTTTTTAGCAGCCATAACTAAAAGAGCACAAATCCCTTTTTCTTCTTGACTCCCAGCAGCTATAGCTGCCCCCACCCCTGTTTCTTCTTTAGTTCATTCTTCTACTTTAGTAACAGCTGGAGTTTTTTTATTAATTCGTTTTCATGATCTTTTTTTATTCAGAGTGTATGGTAGGGTTATAATATATATTTCATTATTAACTTTATTAATATCAGGGGTGGGGGCATGTATAGAAATAGATTTTAAAAGGGTCATTGCTTTATCAACTTTAAGTCAGTTAGCTTTAATAATGTTTAGTTTATCTTTAGGTCTTTGGGAGTGAGCTTATTTTCATATATTGACTCATGCAATTTTTAAGGCTTTATTATTTTTATGTGCTGGTTCAATGATTCATGGTGGTAATGGATTACAAGATATTCGGATATTAGGGGGTTTGTTAAATTTTTCTCCTATGCTAGGTTATGGTATATTGTTAAGTTTTTTAAGATTAGGGGGTATCCCCTTTAGTTGTGGTTTTTATTCAAAGGATTTAATTATTGAGTTATTTTTAATAGAGGGGTGTGGGTTATTATATATTTTTATTTTTTTTAGGGGTTTTTTCTACAATTGTTTACAGATCACGTTTAATTTATAATTTGTTATTAAATGGGTATATAGGGGTAAATTTTTTTAATTACTCTGAAAGAAAAGAGATAAACTTTTCTATTTTTTTCCTTTCAGTACTAGGGGTAATTTTTGGTGGTGTAATGAGTTGATTATTATTTGATTATAGTGCTTTAGTTGTTTTGTCTCTTGGTGATAAAATATTTACGTTAATTGGTGTTTTTTTAATTTTTTGGTTTTGATTACCAATTAGAGAAATGTCCGTAAATCTTTATCGTAGAATTATTTTTTATTATTTTATTTCTATGTGGTTTTTATTAAGTCTGGCTTCGTTTTTTATAAGTAATTTTTTTAAGCTTAATAGAGTTTTTTTTTTGTAAAAGGAGATTTAGGTTGGGGAGAAATTTTTGGGGGATCAGGAGTTGAAAAATTTTTATGTTTATGAGGGGGTGTTTTTCAGCGGATATATTATAATACCCTGTTTGTTCAAATTCTTTTACTTTTATTAGGTTTAATTTTTTTATTAAGTTTTTATTTAAGTAGTTAAATTTATAATATGATTTTGAAGCAGTCAAGATAGAAGGGATTCTCTTAAATAAATTAAATTTTTTGTATTTCTAACTTTAGAGTATTTTGATTATGAAAAAATCAGGTGTTTTAATTACACTATAGAAAAATTAGAAGTTATGTTTTTGAAAATAAACAGAGTTAAAGTTAGCGGCTTTAAAAATTTTAACTTCTTTAGAAGGACTTTATTAGTCTTTATTCTTATTAACATTAAGATACCTCCTTATTGGTTTCTTCTAAAATAAGAATGTTAATTCAAATTTTCAGGTCGAAACTGAATGTGATATAATTTCACTTTTATTAAAAGGCTAGGTGGGGCACAATTTCTAAGTGCAAATTAGATTTTATAAATTTTAAATACTAACCTAAACTCAATTTAATCTCCCTTCTTTTCATTCATGAAGTAATCCTAGAGTGACAATAAAGATTAATCTAAACACTGAGATTCTTATAATATAAGATTTAAATAGAAATAAAGGTGAAGGTATAATTAAGATGATTTCTACATCAAAAATAATAAAGATTAAAGCAATTAAGAAAAACTGTAAAGAGAAAGGTACTCGAGTTTTATAAGAAGGGTTAAATCCACATTCGAATGGGGAATTTTTTTCTAGGGAAGGGTTTTGTAATTTGGCTAGATTTGAGGATAGTAGTATGACTATTATTCTTAGAATAAGAGCTGTTGTAAGCATTAATATAAATATTATTTATTTTTAAATAAAACTTTTTAGTTGGAAGCTAAATGTACTTTTTATACTAAATAAATACCCTCCTCATCAATAGATTAAAGAATATAATAATAGTCATACTAAATCAACAAAATGTCAGTATCATGCTGCTGCTTCAAACCCAAAATGGTGAGTTTTAGATAAGTGGAGGTTAGCTAATCGGATTATTGTAATTAGAAGAAAGGTGGTCCCAATTAACACATGTAATCCATGAAATCCTGTCGCCACAAAAAATGTAGTGCCATAAATTGAATCAGCGATAGTAAAAGGGGCTTCAATAACTATCATATCTATATTTAAATTAGACACGGCATTAGAATAATGTTCATCTACACGTTCACTCCATTCCGTCATTATGCAATCATGTTGCATCTGCGATGGGTGGTCTATAAAGCATCCATTGCAGGTATTCTTGATTCCTTCAGTCAGTTGCTGTATAACTCACGAGAATGTACACATTAGTATCGAGAAAAATATTTACAAAACAATATTTACAGAAAAAAGACATAAAAACTCTCCTTTTAATTAAGGCTAGTGTTTTAAATTTAAATATTTTAACATATATATACTATCGTAGATGCTCAAGGCGAGTGGAAAAAATATCATATTTGTGCGCCAGTAAGCTGCACGAATGTTGCATCCTGTTAATTGGTATTAAATTCTTACCGACTACGTAAAATGTACAAGGAATATTTCTTGAAAGTCTCGGAACTAAAAAGTTTAGTTTAGCTAACAATACTGGTAGTGGTAGTATGCAATTAATTAATTTAAAAATGAACTTGAAGTCAAACATGGTACAAAAAGTTCTAATTGTT
Source organism: Phalangium opilio (assembly GCF_054372755.1). Taxonomy (NCBI): domain Eukaryota; kingdom Metazoa; phylum Arthropoda; class Arachnida; order Opiliones; family Phalangiidae; genus Phalangium; species Phalangium opilio. Next base: position 1,923,670 of record NW_028324172.1, on the reverse strand, counting down.
GGCAAGCCCAGAACAGATAAAAATGTTTCATAATTGTAATCAAGATGGTTTAAAAAATTATAATGACAGTAAAAAACGAATTTCCTCTGGACGCTTTCAATTTTATCAACATAACATAACACTAAAGGAGAGAGTATACTTACATTTCGATGAGTGCTTGAAGACTCGTAAAATGTCTTATCCTCAAACCTACCACGTCTTTTATACGTTCGAGGCACATCGTCAAAAGTCAATATGACGCATGGTCTTAAGCCTAACACTTGGCGGGGGTTTACCATGACGTTGACGGTCGCAATGTCGAAAGACAATATGACATCGTCTTAAGCCTAGCACTTGACGTTGGTTTACCCTGACGTTGACACCCACGTTGTCGGAAATCAATATGACATCATCTTAGGCCTAACACTTGGCGGAGGTTTACCATGACGTTGATGGCACCGTTAATGAAAATCGACACCTAACTTAAGCCTAGTTTCTCGAACACGTGACATGGGTTTTAACCACCATGAGATTAGACGCCGTCATGAGATTTTGCCCTATCGGTTCACGCTGACATCACGACATTTCACGCCAATTTCTCCCCTATCAGTTCACGCCAATTCCTCACGCAGGTTCACGCCAATTTCCCCCGCCAGCCCACGCCACTGGGCCAGAAAAGACACTTAGATACTACTCAGGCGCATTCTTTATCCCTGGTATAAAGGATATGGTCGACGCTCGAGAAATAAAACGCGTTTTCGTCGACCGTATATTTCGTAATAACCGAGGGCAAATGAAATTTTACTTGGGGCCATGTTGGATGGCCTGGGTAGAAACCCGGTTACACGTAGTCCACGACAAAGAATTGGCCTCTCGAAATTTTGAGCCAAGCCGCGCGTAGGTTGTTAATGGCCAGATTCTGGAAAACTTGATTTAGCGCGGCGTTTAAGGCGTTCCAGGACTTGATTTTGTTTTCTCGCGCAAAATCGTTAACGGTACCTTCTAAACTCAATTGGTGAAGGTCCTCCAATCCGGTACTATTAAACAGTTCGACGCATTTTCCAAAATTCACGTGTTGGTTTAAACGGGACTTGATCCATTTGGAAGCGAAGTCCAGTTTCTGGCAAACAAAATCCGTCGTTCAAATATAACGCCTTTGATTGTGTTCGTTTATTCCAAAGTTTAGCGGATGCACACGGTTTCTTCGAGATTTGAAATACATCCAAAAGTAAATCAAACCGGACCTGGTTCAATGGCTTTGTCCACTGATGATGGAAGGGTACGTCTACGGTTGTGTTCGAGTAAGGGTCGTCGGGGAAACGTCTCTTTTATCCCAGATACACCTTCGCGTGACTTGCGTAAAACTACTCACAATTTTCCATTTTGGAAATGAAAGCGCGGCATTCTTGTATCACGGTGTCCAAGCGGAACGTATTTGAGTAGTTCTTGAGGCGCCCATTTTTCAAAGTCAATCTTAAGCCCTTAGATATAATCCAGAACAAACGCGAAGGATTTATCGCTTACACCGGAAAGTTCAGGTTCTTTTCGAGGCGCCTCGATAAAGTTGCCCGTAAACATCCAACGAAAATACTCGCCAGTTGATACTAATACGCTCTTACGGGCATTGAATTTTTCATTCTCGACAACTACCACGACATAACAAAGGCCATCAACGATACTAAGGGCGCGGTCTACCCTGAAATTGCAGCTAAAACTGGACGAGAAAATCATATTGCTATTAACTACTAAACTTCTAAAACTCGAAAAAAAATATGAATGGTCAGTAGACCTATCTAGGAACACTATCACAAACTCTTTGGAAAGTCAGATTTTTCAGTACCAAATACGTTAGATAAACGCATTAAGTTTCAACTATTGCCGATCGATTGCACCCATTTTTAGATTGCTAAGACGCGTGCTTTTCCTGCAAAATGGATTTTAGAAAAGGTCGATTTCAGCCCTAACTTGGAACGGTCCGTCCTAAATTGGATGCCCCCCCCCCCGTACAAAATTGCAACGCCCTAATTTAAATATGAAAAATTCGAGTTTTTGTAGCTAATAATAAGCAAATATAATTTGTTACGACCGTCTAGCAACCAACGCTTACCCTTTTATACCTGTACATATATTTTAAAGGGCACCGAGTGTGGTCTGCTTAAAGCTCCAAAATTTGGCGCGCTGTCAGTTCATTACGGTTAAACATTGTAAATTAAACGCGCTCTAATGCTTATGTACGGTATTTCAAATGAAATAATTACAGAGTTAAATCAAAGTAACCTACACTGCTATGTTTTTGTAAAGAAAAAGTTGTCGAATCTACATTTTACATCAAGTGAGTGATGATACGGTGTTTGAAACCCAATATAACTTGACCAAACACGCTAAATCACCCAAACTAAGAACCACACAGACACACACAAACACACAGACAGGGACGTTGAAATTAGAACCTCTCCGTGACATACGTCACTCGGAGAGGTAAAAAGTGAAAGTGCCATAAGGCAAAGTAATCCTTAGCGGTCTCCCTCCACCCATTGCTGACAGCGCTCGACGCTGCTTAAGTTCGGTGATCAGACGAGAACCGGTGTTTTCACCGTGATATGGCCCTTGCCGAGAGCACTTGTTAATTATTCGAATTTAAAACTATTTGGGCAAATTACCCTTCCTGCATGTTTTTAAAATAATAACAAAAAGAAATTCTGTTTGCTTTTCTAAAAACTGGTGGATTTTAAAAATGGAAACTAAAGTCTAAATCCAATGGCACGCAGTGTTCCTAAGTGGTCTCCCTCCCGCCGCTTAACTTGATCGGACGAGATCCGTTGTTTTCAGCGTGATAAAGAGAAAAGATTACACATCTCTTGGCTTCTTGGTATTAAAATATATTTCTAATTTGACATAAGGCAATTTGCATAAAGCCGAAAAGCGGTTTTTTTGTGGGGATAAATCCAATATCAAAACTAAAATAAACCTTTCATAGTGTATATCCGTGCCTTAGAAAACACTTGTACAGATACGAGGCTCAACGTCTATCGTAATTGGTTTTTTTTAATCTTTCAAATAGTCAATTTGGTCGAGAACACTTCTCGGAAGTCTCTTGTTGAATTTGTAGTGTATAGCAGCAGCTTCGTAATTATTTTCTCGATGTAATATTTATTATCCTTGAGTTCGTGTTTCAACAAATACAGAAAGAATGGGAAATTTTCACTTCCGTAAAAAAATGCACCCTAGCCTCTGAAAAATCAATCGGTGGGTTAAAAAGCCATCGTATCATTGAATATACGGTATAGTTGATTGGAATATTCCTGAAATGAAATTTTCTAGTGCAACATTCAAATGATCTATTTAAGCTAGTAACATAACTGTGCAATATTCTCACTTTATTAGAACGAAGTCAATAGCTGCTATTGAAATATTAATATCAATATCAATAATGTTACTCTCGGTCCTAGACTAATGTCAAACAATGAATACATTATTATTTTTATTGGTTTCATGTGAGGCTGCCGTAGGACATCGTCGATACTGTCGGTGTATTTATCTTTCGAAATTAAAATTCGCCCTTCAATAATGACTAATACCATTTGACGAAAATGCTACAAAGGGGATAATGGTTTCTTCGTCACTTAGAAAAAGCCACTAAGAACCTTGTTTTTGCAATCCTATTTAGTAAAATGCATTTTTGCTCCTCCTCTTATATTAAAAGGACGTTCTTCCTCGTGTATTCCGAAATCACATGACGTTTAGGATGCGCCCTGTAGAAACAGAGTATGAAACTTAAAACTGAAACCAATCCTTATCGAATAATAACTCAAAGCACCCGTAACTAAGAAAGGTTGAACGAAGTACTGAAGCCGAAAATTTAGGTTGTATCACCCAATTACTGCATTTTGACACCATGTTGTTTAACATATGGTAGTCGATAAACATGGAGGCAGCAACGTTGTGGCGTGGATCCATAAACCATTGATTGGATAGGAAATTGTGTCGCTAGAGCAAGGAGACTGGGGCAATTTAATTATTTCATTACTTAATGCAATGGAATACAAATTTATATATGTTCAAATAGAATGGCTTTATATCTCTAATGTTAAATATTTTAACACTTAAATGAACTTAAATGTTCTGTGAATATGAATTGATTATCCTTTTAATAATTCCTACGAAGTTATTCACGGGTTATTTTCTTGAAACACTTTCGTGTAAAGTGAAAGAGAGTCAGATCTCTTAGCGTAATAAATATAATATAGTGGTGAAGGCTTCGCAAATGGCGACAACTGTTGCAATCGAAATGCCGCTTAAGTAGACGATGAAGGCTCGTAACAGAAAGTCTACTGACAAGGGCGAAAAGTCTTCAATCCGCGATAACTCAGGCAACATGTACTTTGCGGTTTTCATGGTGTACATTTGTTCATTAGGTGTAGCTTGTCGCGTCTCCACAAATCGCAAACACCTGTACGAATAAGGGGCGTTACTGCTACAATAAATGATGGTCATTCAAAGATTGGGCTTTTTAGTATCTTACAAATAATCAAGTTGGTTTAGAATGCTTTTTGGCAGTCTCTTGTTGCGTCTGCATACGATTGACAAGTGGGGATTCTGACAATCTTTTCACCCACATAGTGGGGACCCGACTTACATGTGGGGACATTTTAAAGTCCTCACTTGTAAGTAATTAGATAAATGATATAATTAGACTAATTAGAGCCCAAATTAATTTTTTTGAAAAAGTCCCCACTTGTAAGGTACTTGGGTTTTTCACATTACAAGTGGGGACCATGGAAATTAGCACATATCCGAGAGATGTCGCCAGAGGTTTTCACACACCCGGGTACCCAGTTGTACGAAATGAGGACCATATGGTCTCTTCGGCGTACATGTGGGGGCTCAAAAATGGGTTTTCATTACAATAAGTACAGATAGATGTCGCTACTTCAGAAATACAAAATATACATTATTCAGCGATAACAATATAAAATCTTGTATCTCACAGACCGAACGGTGATTTTTTCATAATTTAATTACACTTGACGTACGAAAACTACTTTTCCTAATTCCTTAGGCGTCATTAAATTAACTTCATTTATAACATTAATTAACTCGATTAAAAAACTATATGTCCCCAGATGTATATTAAAAAGACGGCCAAGTTCTCCACATATTAAAATGGGGCTAAAATTACTTATAATGTAAATTTCATCATGATTATCATTATTTTAATTTAAAAAAGTGAATTAAAATGAATTTTGAAAAAAAGTATTTTAACGACCCCACTTGTCCGTTAAAATGACTGCGAAGGTCCCCACTTGTAAAGTTTTCAAGTTTTAAAAAATATCTTGAAATACTTGAAGGAACCATAAAGATCCTATTTAGTAAATTTCATCATAACAATCAATATTTTAATTACAAAAGAATAATATGCATGTAATTAGAAAATGTGTGTATAAAAGACCCTACTTGTCTGTTGAAATGACAGCGAAGGTCCCCACTTGTAAATTTTTCGAGTGTTAAAAAGTACTTTTATATACTTGATGGAAACATAAAGCCTTTGACAATTATTCTAAATCTAATAAATTATACCCAAATGTCCCTAGATATAAGGTAGGAAGACGGTTTAGGTCCCCACTTGTAAACCTGAAATTAGCTCAAAACGTAAGTGTTAAGATACAAATAGGACTGATTACTTTAATTTCATTCTGATAATCATTATTTTAACTAAAAAATTATAATATACATGAAATTGAAAATGTGTGTTTAAAAGACCCCACTTGTCTGTTGAAATGACTGTGAAGGTCCCCACTTGTAAATTTTTCGAGTGTTAAAAGAGATCATGAAATGGAACCATATAGGCTTTGACACTAATTCAAAATCTAATAATTTATACACAAATGTCCCCAGATATAAGTTAGGAAGACGGTTTAGGTCCCCACTTGTAAACCTGAAATTAGCTCAAAACTTAAGTGTTAAGCTAGAAATAGGACTGATTACTTAAATTTCATTCTGATAATCAATACTTTAACTATAAAATTATAATATACATGAAATTTGAAAATGTGTGTTTAAAAGACCCCACTTGTCTGTTGAAATGACAGTGAAGGTCCCCACTTGTAAATTTATCGAGTGTGAAAAATGAAATTGAAATACTTGATGGAACCATATAGGTTTCGACACTAATTCAAAATCTAATAATTTATACACAAATGTCCCCAGATATAAGAAAAGAAGACGGTTTAGGTCCCCAATTGTAAACCTGAAATTATCTCAAAACTTAAGTGTTAAGCTAGAAATAGGTCAAGTACCTAAATTTCATTATAATAATCAATATTTTAACTATGAAATTATAATATGCATGAAATTAGAAAAAGTGTGTTTAATTGACCTCACTTGTCTGTTGAAATACCTAAAACAATCGTACAGGGTTTGACACAAATTCAAAATCGAAGCGTTTGTTAAGAATTCTCCTCATATATATGGGGAGGAATTCAGAGATTTCATCTGCTTGGAATCTTTAACAGCCGTGTTCTGGGTCTTTCTGCGTCAATTAATGGGGGCAGGTGTAGAAATCGTCACTCGTGACGTCATGCATAATGTATATTGACATTAACCTGATATTGACATAGCTAGAGTCCTGCACTGAGATTCCGGCTACCTATTAGCACCGAACCCTAATTTAAACAAATTCAATTTGCGTGTGCTGAACGAGTTAACCTTGGGTTGTATATAATTTTTAAATTTTAATTTATAGAGCTTAAGTTGAGGTTCGCCTTAAGTCAATGCCTAACTTTCTCTTTAAGCTCCGTATTCACCATTGTTAATATTTTTATTTTTTGGTTTTAATGGCTAAACATTTGTTGACAACAGAAGAGGTTTTTTGTGTAAGAGTATGAGTTATTTAGTCTTTGCGAGAGGAGGATTTATTTTGTTGTTTGATAGATTAGATTCATTTTTTTCCAGTGGTTTTATTGATTTGAATGGCGAGGAAGGACTCCAAGGAGGCTTGTAAATAAATTTTTAAACCGTTCGATGGCAACTTATTATGTTTATTCGATATATACTCTGTTCCAGCATTGTTTATCAGCACAAGCCAAACTAGGTCTCTATGTAACGACGAACAAATATTTTTTTCAGTATAGATAGTTTTTACGCATGGAGAATTCATACCATTTACACCAGGAGACCGGGCTATCTGGCGGACAAAAACCCGTCTGCTTTTGTCCTCCAGATAGTCCGTCTTCCTTGTGTAAACGGTATGAATCCTCCATGTGTGAAAACTATCTATTCAGAATATCGCGTTTTAAAATCCTAAATATCAGTATTGCTTTCTTCTGTTAGCAGTACGCAAATACGCAAAAACTTACCTCACATAGAGACCTAGCATTGCGCGTACTGACAACCGAAGCTGGAACAGCGTATATATCGCATCAGCTGCCGTTGGAGATAAGGAGTAAAGCGAGGGGTCGGACGTTTTGGATAAAATGTACACTGTAAAAAATAACCGTACTGTCTAGTACCTTTAAAGGTATTTTTCAATGCATCCCCAGACGTACCTATAAAGGTACTACAAAATACCGTTGTGTAAAGGTACTCTGAAATACCTCTTGAAGAACGTACTTTTGAGGACTATGAGGTATTTTGTGATCCCGTAATGGGTATCATTTAAACCTCAACAATGGTCGGAATAAAACTTTAAAATTGTGAAAGGTACTCCTTATTACCGAAAGGGGTACCTTTCAACACCCAAATAGGTTTGAAAATATACTTTTAAAGGTATTTTGTGCTACCGCATTAGGTGTGAAATAAATCCCACATGCATGTCTAAATTATACTTTCGTGCCATCAAAAATATTTGCGGCACATTTGAAACTGGTAAACTTTTCCTTAATTACCGCGGGCTTGAAAAATTTTCAGACATGGTAAGCAATACACCACTTCGATGTAAGAGAGACGGAAAGACACGAGAGTAATATTTTCCTTCCATCTCAACTTTTAGTGTCTGTGTTGTGGGCTTTCGGGATGAGGGTAAAATTTTGCCTTCCATCTCGCCTTAAGTGTCTGCGCCGTAGGCTTGCGGGGTCGTGAGAGTTCGCATAGTAAGCAAGGGATCAACCACCCAAGACTTCCCGATCCTAAATTTAGCTCCCCCTTGTTAAGGAAGGTGTGATACTGTTATAGTGTAAAGGTAATTCAGAATCACATATACATGGATATTTTTGGAATGGCGACTGAAGGCGTAAGCTCGGATTCAAACCTTTATATTAACTATGTATGCCTTATATCATAATTGTATTGCCTTTAAATGATGTAACGTATGCTAGTGCACATAGCTGTCAAAGAAAATAATTAATAATAATTATATGTAATTAAATATTTAAGAAAAACCACTAGCTAGAAAACTTGAGATTGAAATTTAAATCTCTGGTTGAAAACCACTACCCTATTCTACCCTACCGAACCTATTCTTTATTGTTATTAATCCAATAGAGATTTCTTCTACGCTGCCATTACTAGTGCTACTGGTAAAGTAAACAGTTAGTGTTAGAGAGTTTGGGCTAGAAGTATTATATCATGTATTTTACTTTAGTAGTGTTAGTTATAATCAGCACGCCGGAACTAAAAACTCCCTCTAAAGGAGTCTGTTAAGTCCTTTTCTACTTCCAGGGTACGATAACATACCATCAGAAGCGCTGAAACTCTAAAAGGTTTCATTATATACCTTATATTTCCAAAGTACCTCCTTCGAAATCATTTAATACCCGCACTGTGAAGCAACTAATAGAATACGTTCATGGGTACTAAAAAAGTCGTGGAGGTATTTTATAGTACCTTCAAAATACCTTTATTTTTAACAGTGTACGGGATTTTGAAATACAATTTGATTTCTTCGGGTATCGTTTGATTTAGTCGGATTTTGATTCATTTCAAGATTCGATAAAATCCCACGGATTTTGTCAGATTTTCCCCGTGATTTCCACGGATTTTGAGGTATTTCCTGTGATTTCCTTGGATTCTGAGACTTTTTTTTGGATTTCGTGAATTTTGTAATGGATTTCCCGAATTCTTTACTGATTTTGTGATTTATTTACTAATTTTTTTATTCTGTTATTTCGTTACCGATTTTGTTATTTCGTTATTGATTTTGTGATTTTGTTATTTCGTTACTGATTTCGGTTTTTTTTTTGAGATTTCGAAATCACCGAAAAAAGTTTGAATTCTTGCCGGATTTGTGATTTTGTTATTGTTTTCGGATTTCTTAAGTTGGATTTCGTGAATGACCGACCCCTCGGAGTCGCCTATCCTATAGCGAGAAAACAATTTTTCTCATGCGTTTATATTTCCCAACAAAACGAGAGGAGAGAGTCTTGTCTGGTTGTCATCCATTATGACAGTGCAGAGAATGTAGGGGAGAATTATGCACCTTCATTTTTGTTCTGCCAACTACTGTAGGTTCTTTACATGTACATGAAGGAAACAGATGGAAATCGGGTTTGGGGTAGGAGGGGTGTTCAAAGACTGGAAAAAAAGGAGACAGAAGTAGATTACCGTGGCGCGAAAACTTTATTTTTGAATTTCGGCTCTAATTTCCAGAAATCTTATGGTTGAAATGTATTTATTATTATCTGGGAGAGTTTCTTATGGTGTTTGATAAGGCTAAATATGTTTAAAATTATATTACCGGCTTGTTGAAAATAAAATTTAACATAGAGTCGTAGCTTTACGTTCATTTACTTCTGACGAGAAAATCTACGTGATGAATTGTAGGCGGATTTATATATAATGATAATTCATGAAAGGGATAAAATAGTTCCGATAACAGAGACAGATATTATCACTTGACGTGGGGCCTTTGGGACTTGGGCTAAATATATGTTTAAAAGCGGGTAAGCAAATTTCACTCTTCGGTTCACTTTGGTACATTTTGGGTTTCTCAACCGAAGGTTTACGAGTAACTAAACACGTGGACGTGGTCACGTGGTACACTGCAGGCTTGTGTTATGTGATTTTAGAGTCGCATACAAGCAAAGTGTCTCTCTGTTGAAAAGAAGAATTAATTGTTGCAACTAATTGGAAGAATTATGGGTTTAATATAGCTTCTGGAAGGCTTCTGGTCTGTTCGCATGTATTTTGGAATTCCATAGCAATATGTTAATTTTGGACTAATTACACAAATTTAACATAATCCTGATTAAATAAAGGGTCGTTTAAATGAAAACTGGTTCCAAGATTAATTTGAATTACCGCAGACATTTGTGAGATATCAAGGTTAGATTTATTACTTTAGGATCGCGAATCATTCTCAAATGAGAAAACAATGGGGCTATCTCGGGATTCGTAGAGAGGATTAACGGGAAGAAAATCAAGAAATTCGTCTGTCGTATGGTACAGTAGCATCCGACAGACGAATTTCTTCCCGTACCTCTCCACCACCAATCCCGAGATAAGCCCATTTTCTGGCGATAGGGAATAAGGTGGATCATAAGTAAATAAGATATGTTCCATAAGAATAAAACTTATGCTAGAGACTTACTTAGAGCTGTCGAGAACGACGCGAGAATTGAGTGCAATCGGATTTTCAGTCCATCTTCCTATTTAGTCTGTGTTAAGCCTTTTACAGAATCTGTGACGTTATGCCAGCGTCACTTCAAGACAAACTCTCAGTTACCAGTGACAACTTATGGAACAAGCTTATCACCTTATGTTGGATTGAAAATACTAGTAAGTAATAATTCGTATTCAAAATAAATTAGGAAATTCCATCGTTTAAATAGTTTTAAAAGCCATAATTAATTACTCGAGACTCAATCTCTAATCAGTGCCTAGAGATGGAAAGTTCAAACAGAGAGCTTCGAACGGTATGAGTCGTAGGATTTTAAAGGACTATAATAAATGCTGGAGCGATTTATCAATTATGAATAATTGAGGATCCTACCTTTGTTTTCTATTATATTTTCACTCTGGAAGGTCTAGAAGTGCAGTTCTAATTTCCACAAAGGGTAGAAACACTTTGTTTCAATCGTATTAGAGAGTGTAATTTAAATATTGGGCTGTTCTTTAATAACTGGGGCAACTAGAAAATTATGAAGCCAATACACTAACGTAGATAATAGTATGGACTGTGTTCAGATCTATGCAACATTGTACTAACAATAGTATTTGGACATAACGTTAACAAAGTTAATTTTGTCTGGTTTTCATCGAATAAAATGAAAATGTGGGGAATATTTTTTGATAATTCGAGGCAGAATGTAATTCTGTAGTTAGTAAAGACAATTTTAACTCAATATTACGATAATTTTGGTTAATTATTGCATTTCAAAATTAATTTGATCCTAACTTAGCTGGACCAAAATGGATATATATACTAAGCCAAATCATCTCCACGGCACCGAGCTCAGTATCCTAAGCTTGGAGCAGGTAAATCTCTAACGGTCTGGAGTGGACCGAAAGTTAATTACACACTTAAATTATGACTACATTAAGATTAATGGAATAGTCCAATTTCATTACACGGTCTCTTATATTTCAGGGTTATTAGGATCATACACATTTTTAACACATTAAACAAAGTGATAAAACACGTCATCTCCACATCGTAAAGCTTCACGGCGGCACACATGCATAGGTGTAAGCCAAAGTCCTTGGTTTGAACACCTCCCCGACAAAAACTTCTTTTCAATATAAAGTAATACTCAAGAATGTGGTACTATCGCGGCGATTATCCGGACATAATTCGATGCGGAACCTACCTCCACGGCGTTCGCTTCCAGTTTGAAGCTCTATCATCGCAACTATCCATTGTCCTTCAACTTTACAGCCTCGATGGTACTGGTATTTTGCCACTTTTGGTTTCGTCTATCTCTACCACCAAACCCTCACCCCCAATTTGGTATTCCTCCTCCATCATTTTAGCTATTGTCCTAATAGTTAGCTGCTAACTTTTCCAAAATATTCTCCTATTAATTAGTTGCCATCTTTTCCAAAATATTCTCCTAATAGATAGCTGCCACCTTTTCCAAATTATTCTCCTATTAATTAGTTGCCACCTTTTCCAAAATATTCTCCTAATAGATAGCTGCCACCTTTTCCAAAACAATGGTTTCAATAATTCGTTGCCACCTTTTCCAAAATATTCTGTTATTAAGTAGCTGCCATCTTATCCAAAACTATAGTCCCAATATATTCTGCTATTAATTAGCTGCCACCTTTTCCAAAATATTCCCCTATTAATTAGCTGCCACCTTTTCCATAATATTCCCCTATTAATTAGCTGCTACCTTTTCCAAAACATTCTTAAATGTGTTAAAAATGTGAAGGACCCTAATAACCCTGATATAAAAGAGACCATGTAATGAAATCTGACTATTCCATTAATCTTAAATGTAGGCATAATTTAAGTGTGTAATTAACTTTCGGCCCACTCCAGACCGTTAAAGCCTCGATTTCGAGGCAGCAGGATTTACCTGCTCCAAGCTTAGGATACTGAGCTCGGTGCAGTGGAGATGATTTGGCTTAGTATATATATCCATTTTGGTCTAGCTAAGTTAGGATCAAAACACACTTTGAAATGCAAACATTAACCAAAATTATCGTAATATTGAGTTCAAATTGTCTTTACTGGCTAGAGAATTACACTCTGCCTCGAATTATCAAAAAATATTCCCCACATTTTAATTTTTTTCGATGAAAAACAGACAAAATTAACTTTGTTAACGTTATGTCCAAATACTATTGTTAGTACAATGTTGCATAGATCTGAACACAGTCCATACTATTATCTACGTAACCATTTTAGCTGCATAATTTTCTAGTTGCCCCAGTTACTAAAGAAACCCCAAATATTGTTCGAATTACAATATTGAGTGGTTAAAATTATTTTCTTTTCAAGCCATTTTTTATTTTGAAATATCGATAAATTTAGGAATGAAAACACCGTTGTAAAGAAATTTCTTATAAATATGTAACACAACGTTATTAAAATACAATGCCGAACCAATTCTTCTCGAATTTCTTGGCAATATCATTCGTATTTAGCTTTTTAAAAATCTCTAGTTTTAATTTTATCTGTTCTAGCAGCACAGAATTAATAAAGGTTTCTTTTATTGGGCTGTAATAACAAAACGCTTCAATAGTAGGAAAATTTCAGCGCAATCGCTCTTGTGACAACTGTTTGCATCTTTCAAAATCACAAAAAAAATCCGAATACTTCTAATATGTTAATTTCTTGCCTAGCTATGCTAATTAGCTGGCAACTAAATAATTACAATTAGCAGTTAGAAAAATGTTTTAAACTAATTAATTAGCCAATTAGTAATTTGACATATAAACTAATTAAATTCAATAAGAAATTAGTCATTTATTTTTCAACTAATGAATTTCAATTACAAATTACTAATTAACAACCTGTATAATTAAGGTCAAAAAATTAACAATTGAAAGTGCCCATGGACTTCCTACTCCGCTTTTCTTAATGCATTTAATGCTTTCGATAAAGGGGTATGGAAGCCTAACATGTATTATTCTCAAGAAATTAGACAAGCCTCGATACTTCCGTCATGCTAAATTTAGTTTCATTTCATAACTTTTCTTGCCACTGTTCCTAAAACGGACTCCGGGGTTATAAATCCATGCGCACTGCTATTAATTCAAGAGCGAAAAGTCATAGAAACATCGAAATACCAGAGTTACGATTCACGAAGAAGTCATAGTTTTCACTGTGAAACACAGAGAGAGAGAGAGAGGAAACAGTGGGTGGGTTAACAATTTTGTTCCCCCTCACTACTGGTAGTGGGACGCATTCTCTCCCGTTTAGATGAAACTCGATTTTTTAATACAAATCGGCGAAAGAGATTAATTGAAAATCCAATTGGCTAATTAGCCAAAACTAAATCTAATTCATTTTAAAATAGATAAATGCCTTTCCGATGCATACTTATTTATTATAATTATTTCTCAATTAGCTGTACAGTAATTAAAATTCAATTACCATTTTCAATTAGTGAAAAATGCCAATAAATTAGATTTTTAATTAGCTAACTAATTATTTCTTGTAACTCTTTCCCCCGAGTAAAATCTTTGTTTAGCAACTATACTCAGAGTTTGAGCGAAATCTCAAGAATTCTCGGTTTGGAATTCATCAAAATATTTTTGGAATTAACCTAACTAACGTTTCATCATTTTCTGATTCAGGGTAAAAACTGACGTACTTTTCTCACGTAATTTCCTTGATATTTCGGTGCTTCCGGAAAGTTGTGAGAGTCAACTAATAGAATAAATGGATAACTTTCTTTAGTATTTTTTAACACTCGAAAAATTCACTGTCATTTCAACAGACAAGTGGGGTCTTTTAAACACACATTTTCAAATTTCATGAATATTATAATTTTAGAGTTAAAATAATGATTATCAGAATGAAATTTAAGTAATCAGTCCTATTTCTAGCTTAACACTTACGTTTTGAGCTTATTTCAGGTTTACAAGTGGGGACCTAAACCGTCTTCCTACCTTATATCTGGGGACATTTGTGTATAAATTATTAGATTTTGAATTAGTGTCAAAGCCTATATGGTTCCATCAAGTATTTCAATTTCATTTTTCACACTCGATAAATTTACAACTGGGGACCTTCACAGTCATTTCAACAGACAAGTGGGGTCTTTTAAACACACATTTTCAAATTTCATGTATATTATAATTTTATAGTTTAAATATTGATTATTATAATGAAATTTAGGTAATCGGACCTATTTCTAGCTTAACACTGAAGTTTTGAGCTGATTTCAGGTTTACAAGTGGGGACCTAAACCGTCTTCCTACCTTATATCTGGGGACATTTGTGTATAAATTATTAGATTTTGAATTAGTGTCAAAGCCTATATGGTTCCATCAAGTATTTCAATTTCATTTTTCACACTCGATAAATTTACAACTGGGGACCTTCACAGTCATTTCAACAGACAAGTGGGGTCTTTTAAACACACATTTTCTAATTTCATGTATATTATAATTTAATAGTTTAAATATTGATTATTATTATGAAATTTAGGTAATCGGACCTATTTCTAGCTTAACACTGAAGTTTTGAGCTGATTTCAGGTTTACAAGTGGGGACCTAAACCGTCTTCCTACCTTATATCTGGGGACATTTGTGTATAAATTATTTGATTTTGAATTAGTGTCAAAGCCTATATGGTTTCATCAAGTATTTCAATTTCATTTTTCACACTCGATAAATTTACAACTGGGGACCTTCACAGTCATTTCAACAGACAAGTGGGGTCTTTTAAACACACATTTTCAATTTCATGTATATTATAATTTTTTAGTTAAAATAATGATTATTATAATGAAATTTAGGTAATCGGACCTATTTAAGGCTTAATTCTGAAGTTTTGAGCTGATTTCAGGTTTACAAGTGGGGACCTAAACCGTCTTCCTACCTTATATCTGGGGACATTTGTGTATAAATTATTAGATTTTGAATTAGTGTCAAAGCCTATATGGTTCCATCAAGTATTTCAATTTCATTTTTCACACTCGATAAATTTACAACTGGGGACCTTCACAGTCATTTCAACAGACAAGTGGGGTCTTTTAAACACACATTTTCTAATTTCATGTATATTATAATTTTATAGTTTAAATATTGATTATTATAATGAAATTTAGGTAATCGGACCTATTTCTAGCTTAACACTGAAGTTTTGAGCTGATTTCAGGTTTACAAGTGGGGACCTAAACCGTCTTCCTACCTTATATCTGGGGACATTTGTGTATAAATTATTAGATTTTGAATTAGTGTCAAAGCCTATATGGTTCCATCAAGTATTTCTTGATCTCTTTTAACACTTGATAAATTTACAAGTGGGAACCTTCAATGTCATTTCAAAGGACAAGTGGGGTCTTTTAAACACACATTTTCAAATTTCATGTATATTATAATTTTTTAGTTAAAATAATGATTATTATAATGAAATTTAGGTAATCGGACCTATTTAAGGCTTAACACTGAAGTTTTGAGCTGATTTCAGGTTTACAAGTGGGGACCTAAACCGTCTTCCTACCTTATATCTGGGGACATTTGTGTATAAATTATTAGATTTTGAATTATTGTCAAAGCCTATATGGTTCCATCAAGTATTTCAATTTCATTTTTCACACTCGATAAATTTACAACTGGGGACCTTCACAGTCATTTCAACAGACAAGTGGGGTCTTTTAAACACACATTTTCTAATTTCATGTATATTATAATTTTATAGTTTAAATATTGATTATTATAATGAAATTTAGGTAATCGGACCTATTTCTAGCTTAACACTGAAGTTTTGAGCTGATTTCAGGTTTACAAGTGGGGACCTAAACCGTCTTCCTACCTTATATCTGGGGACATTTGTGTATAAATTATTAGATTTTGAATTAGTGTCAAAGTCTATATGGTTCCATCAAGTATTTCTTGATCTCTTTTAACACTTGATAAATTTACAAGTGGGAACCTTCAATGTCATTTCAAAGGACAAGTGGGGTCTTTTAAACACACATTTTCAAATTTCATGTATATTATAATTTTTTAGTTAAAATAATGATTATTATAATGAAATTTAGGTAATCGGACCTATTTAAGGCTTAACACTGAAGTTTTGAGCTGATTTCAGGTTAACAAGTGGGGACCTAAACCGTCTTCCTACCTTATATCTGGGGACATTTGTGTATAAATTATTAGATTTTGAATTAGTGTCAAAGCGTATATGGTTTCATGAAGTATTTCAATTTCATTTTTCACACTCGATAAATTTACAACTGGGGACCTTCACAGTCATTTCAACAGACAAGTGGGGTCTTTTAAACACACATTTTCAATTTCATGTATATATTATAATTTTTTAGTTAAAATAATGATTATTATAATGAAATTTAGGTAATCGGACCTATTTAAGGCTTAACACTGAAGTTTTGAGCTGATTTCAGGTTTACAAGTGGGGACCTAAACCGTCTTCCTACCTTATATCTGGGGACATTTGTGTATAAATTATTAGATTTTGAGTTAGTGTCAAAGCCTATATGGTTCCATCAAGTATTTCAATTTCATTTTTCACACTCGATAAATTTACAACTGGGGACCTTCACAGTCATTTCAACAGACAAGTGGGGTCTTTTAAACACACATTTTCTAATTTCATGTATATTATAATTTTATAGTTTAAATATTGATTATTATAATGAAATTTAGGTAATCGGACCTATTTAAGGCTTAATTCTGAAGTTTTGAGCTGATTTCAGGTTTACAAGTGGGGACCTAAACCGTCTTCCTACCTTATATCTGGGGACATTTGTGTATAAATTATTAGATTTTGAATTAGTGTCAAAGCCTATATGGTTCCATCAAGTATTTCAATTTCATTTTTCACACTCGATAAATTTACAACTGGGGACCTTCACAGTCATTTCAACAGACAAGTGGGGTCATTTAAACACACATTTTCTAATTTCATGTATATTATAATTTTATAGTTTAAATATTGATTATTATAATGAAATTTAGGTAATCGGACCTATTTCTAGCTTAACACTGAAGTTTTGAGCTGATTTCAGGTTTACAAGTGGGGACCTAAACCGTCTTCCTACCTTATATTTGTGTATAAATTATTAGATTTTGAATTAGTGTCAAAGCCTATATGGTTTCATCAAGTATTTCAATTTCATTTTTCACACTCGATAAATTTACAACTGGGGACCTTCACAGTCATTTCAACAGACAAGTGGGGTCTTTTAAACACACATTTTCAATTTCATGTATATTATAATTTTTTAGTTAAAATAATGATTATTATAATGAAATTTAGGTAATCGGACCTATTTAAGGCTTAATTCTGAAGTTTTGAGCTGATTTCAGGTTTACAAGTGGGGACCTAAACCGTCTTCCTACCTTATATCTGGGGACATTTGTGTATAAATTATTAGATTTTGAATTAGTGTCAAAGCCTATATGGTTCCATCAAGTATTTCAATTTCATTTTTCACACTCGATAAATTTACAACTGGGGACCTTCACAGTCATTTCAACAGACAAGTGGGGTCTTTTAAACACACATTTTCTAATTTCATGTATATTATAATTTTATAGTTTAAATATTGATTATTATAATGAAATTTAGGTAATCGGACCTATTTCTAGCTTAACACTGAAGTTTTGAGCTGATTTCAGGTTTACAAGTGGGGACCTAAACCGTCTTCCTACCTTATATCTGGGGACATTTGTGTATAAATTATTAGATTTTGAATTAGTGTCAAAGCCTATATGGTTCCATCAAGTATTTCTTGATCTCTTTTAACACTTGATAAATTTACAAGTGGGAACCTTCAATGTCATTTCAAAGGGCAAGTGGGGTCTTTTAAACACACATTTTCAAATTTCATGTATATTATAATTTTTTAGTTAAAATAATGATTATTATAATGAAATTTAGGTAATCGGACCTATTTAAGGCTTAACACTGAAGTTTTGAGCTGATTTCAGGTTTACAAGTGGGGACCTAAACCGTCTTCCTACCTTATATCTGGGGACATTTGTGTATAAATTATTAGATTTTGAATTATTGTCAAAGCCTATATGGTTCCATCAAGTATTTCAATTTCATTTTTCACACTCGATAAATTTACAACTGGGGACCTTCACAGTCATTTCAACAGACAAGTGGGGTCTTTTAAACACACATTTTCTAATTTCATGTATATTATAATTTTATAGTTTAAATATTGATTATTATAATGAAATTTAGGTAATCGGACCTATTTCTAGCTTAACACTGAAGTTTTGAGCTGATTTCAGGTTTACAAGTGGGGACCTAAACCGTCTTCCTACCTTATATCTGGGGACATTTGTGTATAAATTATTAGATTTTGAATTAGTGTCAAAGCCTATATGGTTCCATCAAGTATTTCTTGATCTCTTTTAACACTTGATAAATTTACAAGTGGGAACCTTCAATGTCATTTCAAAGGACAAGTGGGGTCTTTTAAACACACATTTTCAAATATCATGTATATTATAATTTTTTAGTTAAAATAATGATTATTATAATGAAATTTAGGTAATCGGACCTATTTAAGGCTTAACACTGAAGTTTTGAGCTGATTTCAGGTTTACAAGTGGGGACCTAAACCGTCTTCCTACCTTATATCTGGGGACATTTGTGTATAAATTATTAGATTTTGAATTATTGTCAAAGCCTATATGGTTCCATCAAGTATTTCAATTTCATTTTTCACACTCGATAAATTTACAACTGGGGACCTTCACAGTCATTTCAACAGACAAGTGGGGTCTTTTAAACACACATTTTCTAATTTCATGTATATTATAATTTTATAGTTTAAATATTGATTATTATAATGAAATTTAGGTAATCGGACCTATTTCTAGCTTAACACTGAAGTTTTGAGCTGATTTCAGGTTTACAAGTGGGGACCTAAACCGTCTTCCTACCTTATATCTGGGGACATTTGTGTATAAATTATTAGATTTTGAATTAGTGTCAAAGTCTATATGGTTCCATCAAGTATTTCTTGATCTCTTTTAACACTTGATAAATTTACAAGTGGGAACCTTCAATGTCATTTCAAAGGACAAGTGGGGTCTTTTAAACACACATTTTCAAATTTCATGTATATTATAATTTTTTAGTTAAAATAATGATTATTATAATGAAATTTAGGTAATCGGACCTATTTAAGGCTTAACACTGAAGTTTTGAGCTGATTTCAGGTTAACAAGTGGGGACCTAAACCGTCTTCCTACCTTATATCTGGGGACATTTGTGTATAAATTATTAGATTTTGAATTAGTGTCAAAGCGTGTATGGTTTCATCAAGTATTTCAATTTCATTTTTCACACTCGATAAATTTACAACTGGGGACCTTCACAGTCATTTCAACAGACAAGTGGGGTCTTTTAAACACACATTTTCAATTTCATGTATATATTATAATTTTTTAGTTAAAATAATGATTATTATAATGAAATTTAGGTAATCGGACCTATTTAAGGCTTAACACTGAAGTTTTGAGCTGATTTCAGGTTTACAAGTGGGGACCTAAACCGTCTTCCTACCTTATATCTGGGGACATTTGTGTATAAATTATTAGATTTTGAGTTAGTGTCAAAGCCTATATGGTTCCATCAAGTATTTCAATTTCATTTTTCACACTCGATAAATTTACAACTGGGGACCTTCACAGTCATTTCAACAGACAAGTGGGGTCTTTTAAACACACATTTTCTAATTTCATGTATATTATAATTTTATAGTTTAAATATTGATTATTATAATAAAATTTAGGTAATCGGACCTATTTCTAGCTTAATACTGAAGTTTTGAGCTGATTTCAGGTTTACAAGTGGGGACCTAAACCGTCTTCCTACCTTATATTTGTGTATAAATTATTAGATTTTGAATTAGTGTCAAAGCCTATATGGTTTCATCAAGTATTTCAATTTCATTTTTCACACTCGATAAATTTACAACTGGGGACCTTCACAGTCATTTCAACAGACAAGTGGGGTCTTTTAAACACACATTTTCAATTTCATGTATATTATAATTTTATAGTTTAAATATTGATTATTATAATGAAATTTAGGTAATCGGACCTATTTCTAGCTTAACACTGAAGTTTTGAGGTGATTTCAGGTTTACAAGTGGGGACCTAAACCGTCTTCCTACCTTATATCTGGGGACATTTGTGTATAAATTATTAGATTTTGAATTAGTGTCAAAGCCTATATGGTTTCATCAAGTATTTCAATTTCATTTTTCACACTCGATAAATTTACAACTGCGGACCTTCACAGTCATTTCAACAGACAAGTAGTAGGACCAATTTGTCTCGAGACCAAAGTGACCCGAGACCAATTTGCCCCAAGACCCAATTTTCTCGAGACTCAATTGTCCTGAGACTAATTTGTCCCTAGACCAATTTGTCCCGGGACCCAGATGTCCCAAGACCAAATCGGCGAGACCATAAAGGCGAGAACAAATTGTCGCGTACCGAATAGATTACTTACTTCCCCCCTTACCGGCGCCTACCTTTAAACATTGATCACTTTGAAAGTATTTAATTTCGAAATCATGACCTTGATATACCATCAGAAACAGTATAGGTCTTAAGTTACGTACCCACAGTGGCCTTAACTTTAAACAGTGAGTTAACTGAAATTAAATTGTCTTCTACTGCGAACAATCTCCTAACGTCACACCCTACCATCCCTTACCTCGGTTTTGGAAGCCATATTGGAAGTCGTCAGTTCAGGCAATACTATTTTGTCTGTACCAATATTGACGTCACGTCTCTGTAGCTCCTCCCCTATCCGTACCACTATATGGGGAATATAGGAACTTGGCAGTACTACATCACTCTTCTTTCCACTAGTGCTAAAAACATACCAGGAGGGGGCTTATATAGCATTCATTTTGTTAAATGGCGCTGGGGGCGAAGTTAAGCCCGAACTGCCAAGTCCCTATTTATAAGATCAGTGTTAATCGAAGTGAATTATCACTAATGTTAAGAATATACTTCATATTCTCTTCAAATTTCAAGACCACGGGGGTTCCACGAAAAAATTTGCACAAGAAAAACTAATTCTGTTCAATAACCAATAATTCAAACAGACCTTAAGTCTAAACCCTGTTGTACAATAAACATCTCTAGGCAAAACAAACCTGCAGATATACCGGAGGCCTAACAGAGAAGATAACAAATATACTTCAAACAGAGATTAGTTAAATTTTTTTACAGACTTAAGCCTCGGACGCATAATTTTATTTATGACTTTAAAGATAGAACAACGATTGAGAAACATTTACCTAACAACTAAAACGAATCTAGATAAGAGACGAAAATATTTTAGTTCTTACTTTTTACTTTTCTAGCTAAGTCGTTCGTCTTTCAAGTTTACCAAAAGGTTTACCAATAGGTCGGAAACTCCATAGAATGCTTCACTCACAAAACTAAGGTATAATTTAAAATAGAACCTTACCCAGTTGAATTGCTAGAGACCCAAAAAAAACGTTCGACTAAAGCTTCTTACCAAATACCAATCTGGGAAATACGTATATATTTAAACTCGTCCTTGGGACCAGTGACTCCCCCTAGTGTCCAAAATAAAAACTTGCCTCAGGACTGGTCCACCCCTACCTCCTTAGTTTTCCTGTATATTTGAAATTTTATACTGGTCTAGAGAACTTGAAACCCCACTTCTTAAATTAAAATCTGGTCCAAGCAATTAATAAACTGGTTTTGAACCAGAAGAAATGTGCTAGTTCCCTGACTGATGCTTACCTTTACACTCGAGTAGAAATTTTTAATTACATTAATATGATCGTGAGTGATTAATTACCTCCTATAAGCTAAGAATTTTTTTGCAATGACGTAAAATGAGGTGCTTTTTGTTCGTGTAAAACGACATTTCGAAGTAGACTATTTTGTTTACTTTCGAGAAGTTCGATTTCGTAGTTAAATATTCATCGTTTAAGCAAACTGGTTGAGGATTTTTTCGGTGGTGACAACTGCCACTGTTGTTGACAACTACGAGAGTAGAAAGTAGAAAGGAACGCTGACGCTACTAAGGTCCAAGGCAACCTTGCTTTTCAAGAGTTTCTTCCAAGTGACCCGTTCAATGGTGTAATGCAATTTGAAATCTTGATATTTGAAAACTTGCATTTCGAATAAGGGTGCCACGCTGCGTTAGAACATTCGTCAAGACTGTTAACCATTTTTTAGTTCTAAAGTTTATACTGACCTCAGTTGGACTCTTTTTTGGATTTGCGAACTTTCTCTCATCCAAGAGGTGTTGAAAATGAGGTGAAGGTATTCGTGGGTAACACTGTCTTTCGAAAAGTGAAGGCCTCCATTGTCCAGCAAGAATTTGTTTAATTTCGTAGAGCTCATCATTTCCGACAGCCAAGTGTCCTGCACGATAAAGGCTTTATTTCCAGAAATAACAGGAACGTAGGCATTAATCGACACAAAATCTAATCTACTGCCGATAAACATTTTCTTTCGATCGAGTGCGGCAAACCATTCCTTAACAACCGGATCGAGTTTTGCCTATAAATACGGGACAGTTACTTCAGAAGAATAGGGAACTTGACTCCAAGAAAGTTATAGCTATTTACCAAAGTTTCCAGGTGCGCGAAATCAGTGCTACCTTTAGTCATGACAGGTGGAATTCTAGATTTGATCAAGTCCGAGAGAGAGTCGACGCGATTGTAGCTTTCAGTCGTAAATTCCGTCCGCATGAAGCAACCCAAGAAAAACAGAATGAAGGTCACGCAGATCATCCACGACGCAGCGAGCAGGCGACAAGTAATGTAGGGCAAAACGGACGGAATCGCTAAGGAAGGAAATTATGCCGTTAGCTCGAATGTGCGATTAAACCACCGACCATCTTTCGTAATGAGAGGGAACTCAATCTCCGTACGAGATTGGCTCCCGCAAGGGTGAATTCTATCTACTTAGTCGCCTACGTTCGGCGCTCAAGAGCGACGCATTGTCCCAGACATTTTCCAGCGTTTCCTGGGCCATTTTCTTGACAGCCTTCCTGGTGGGTAACGATTTGTACTTGTTGGTTACGATGGAGTGAATGAGGAGCAAAAGCGACAGAAGGACCAAGGTTGACACCGTTAAAATCTCCACCTAATTGAACAAAGAATATAGTCCTATGACTCGAGCTTAACCTCTTAATAAGCGTCGTTTACATCGGTGTCCATATTTAAGAAGGAACAGGAAGTGGACGTGACTGTCACTTGGGTTTGGGACACGATAATTGTTTTCAGGTTGCCACAAGGCGGAGACGGGGTGAAATGGTCCAGTCGATCTTCGAAAAGTGTGCTTATCATGTCGTACATGATAACGTGCGCTTTCTAAATCCAATGTTAGCGTTAAATGATTAAGCGGTGCATTTCAGATCTTGATTAAATTGTAAAATCACTTCCGTTAAAGAAAGAAGAAGGTTCATTATACAAGTTGCTTAAAAATTTTATATACTCAACTCGATGCTCTCCTAAATTCACCCTAAAAGTCATAGAAGAAAAATAAATGTGTTCAATGAGATTTTATCATAATTTGATTGCGCGCCAAGGCCATTATTTCTAGCTCGTTTCAATTAATAGTTGAATCGAATTCAAATAATGAAATTTACTTCATGTTGAAGATTCGTTCTAAATATTCCGCCACGAACATGATCCTTTCTCTATATTTTTTGTGAGGCCAATGCTCCTGTCAAGAAATGAAAGTGTAATTGTCACCGAGAAAGGCGATTTAATTCTCGTTTCTACAACTGCACCGGCTGTTGATAAACTCACCATCAGTGTCATGACGTTTACGGGAGTTCCATTGGCATAACTAGGATAATGTATTCATTATAGATTCGACATTAACTAAGTTACGATTTGAAAGTGCATAGTCCACCTGTATTTGAAATATTGGTCATATCCAAGAAATCCAGTATCGTTCTGTGCCATTTTGGAGATTGTAGTCCCACGTAAATCCTAGCGTTTACTATTTGAAGCCTGGATGGACGTATTAGACCTTAGGAGAGGATGACTCAAGACATGGTCGTTTTTTTCTCTTTGTTCCCGAGTCATGTACTAGGCGCGCTGCCTAGTGTGGTTCGTGTCTACCACTGTACTCGTACTAAGCCCTACTACTCCCAAAACCACAAAAACTGTCATAGCGGGGTTAAATTGGGCAAAGCCCTGTTACAACGCTCTAGCTACCCCAAGTTCCGAGAAAGTATCAGCTTCGTGTTCAACAGGTGTGAAGAGACAAGTACAATGACGACTTCTAACCCTTGTTGCAGTACTATTCGCGGCCGAATTGCACAGTATAGATATTTGGTCAGTTCATCTTCAAGATTAGATTTAGAGCTGTGGTACGCAGCCCAAGATACGTGAGGATCTCGGTCTTCGCCTAGAATACATTTTAATACACTTTCGCACCATTTTGATTCTAGTTCTAGCGCTTCAAGTACTAGAGAGCCATCAGATTTAGTTAAGTCTTCCCGCTTTTTACTTCTGGAATAGTCCAATTTTTTTAGAATCATTTACTGAAGGAATTTCCGTGTAACTTGTTGGAAGCGCGGCCATTTGTTTTCCAGTTCTTTGAAAATTCGACGTGTCTTGCTGAACTCCTATATTGTCGTGCTCAGGGAGTTGAAACAATGATATCCCCGTTCCTTGAAATAACCCTTCAGCGCTTGTTGCTGATGGGTTGTGATCAATATTGTCCACGGCGGAAGTTGTAAAGACACCAACCTTTAATGACGGCGGGCATACAGCCCCAAGGCTTTCGAAATGACGTATCGCCGCGCTTCCAAGATCAGCAGAGCATCCCAAGATTATGTCATACGATACTGACAAACCAAGCCTGTAAAGAGTGTCTTCAACTTCCTTAGATCGGGTGTTTGAGTGTATCATAGTTCCAAGGAAAAGAGGAAGTGGCGTTTCTTGGTGCTCACTCTGCTTGTTACATGCGGAATTACTTCTGCGCCTTTTTACATATGTATTAAATGCTATTAGCTGTGCTATGGTCAAGCAAGCTTGTGACGTGTAGTTAGCTTGAGATTTGATATTTGAGCCTTGCAAAATCATAGTAACAAGTGTTTGAAGAGACTGTGGAGCAGCTTGTTCTTGGCAATTTTTAGAAAATGATCCAGAGAAGGGCAAGCTGGTTCGATTAATCAATTGTCTCCTGACAAAGTTTGCTGCTCGTGATAAGGTCACTATATCGTCTTCTGCATCCATGGCTGTGAGAACTTTGATGGTTTTGCCTATGGTACCATTTTTGATCAGAAATATTTCTCTTCCATCTTTCTGGGGTTGAAGTTCTGGTATGTAGCTAAGTATTTTATTTTTAAGGCGAGTCGAATGTACACCAGAAGCATCTCCCCCTAATTGAGCTACTCTTGTGTCGAAAAGTTTTTTAGTTCACTTAGTTGAAAGACAGGGTTTTCTTCATCCGTTAAGGTAGTTTGCATGTATAACAGAAGTTCAGCAAAGGAAGTTTGGCAGGACGTATCTGCGATTTCTTTTTTATTGGACGCTGTCCTACTGCTTCTATCTCGATTATACAGACTGGTGAGGCAGGGTTCGTGGTATTTGGCTTCTATCGCTATCATATCGCCCTCACTCAATTTAGCTAACAGTCTTTTGTCTTCTAAGTTTAATGTGCATAATCGGACTCGTTGGTCCACTCCAAAAGTTGTAACTTCGTGCGAAGGATTACCTTTTTTATCAGGGTGGTCACAAAAGAAGCATTTTAAAGTTTCACGAGTTGTATTTGTTTTGTGAGACGTAGAAAAGCTTCTGGTGATTTTTTTCTTTTTTACACAATCCTCGTCGCTTTCATCACTTGGTTTTCGTTTTAAATCTTTGTTTTTCTGTTCATTTGAGCGTTGAAGCGCGTTGTTGTTATAGCGCAATCTACAAGTTTTTTGAAAGTTGGCATTTTGAGCTTTCAGAGTCTGTTCAATACCACAACCATGGTCTATTTAATTAATATTTAGATTTAAAGGTAGCTCTCCAATCTTGCCAAACTCGAGTGAATTTTCAGCAATAGATCGGTATCCGGCTGCTTGAAATCGACTTTGAAATTTTGCAGGACACGTTAATTTTTCCGATGATATTTCTTGACAAATAAAACAAATATTCCAATTTGGCTCCTTCTCCTTAACATACAAAGAAGAACTAGTAACTAATTGAACTGTATTCATTTAAAAACATTTAAATAGGCCCTATATTGTAATCATTTTGAAAAAGACATGGTCCTAGCTATAAAACTTCAGTAACGCGAAAAAACAAGTCTTTGCTCGTTCATAGAATACTTGGGAAGAAAGTGGTGTTGATAAATTCGAGCGAAAATATATTGAGCTTGCCAACCTATGTATCTTAAAAACCCATGAGTTGAGTTCCAACGGCTTAGGGCGACAATGCGTCCACCGTCACACTATAAAGCCTAACTCCGGGTGGTACTAAACTTCGAAAAATATTTGTACGGAAAATTTTGAAACTCATTGAGCGGCTAGCTAGGCCTAACCCTTTTCTCTGGCAGTACTGGTTACTAATTTATTTAAGTCCCTTTCTATAAAAAATAGCCCTTTCCACGACCAAAAATAAAAATTAGGGTATACTAATCTCAAGGAGCAAAGTGGTTCGTATTAACGTCTAGGGGAAATATTTTAAAGAATAATAATAAAATAAAGCTTAATGCTTTTTATAAAATAAACTGTCGTCATTGAAATAACATTACATTTCCATTTATATATCTTTAAATTTATAGTATAAATAGTTAACGTTTCTTTGAGTATGTAAGACCCTTCCCAATAAATTTGCCAGTGCAAAAAAATGGTAAAATAGTATGATGAACGACCCCTTCGAGACTTTATACTATCTGGAGTAGAGGCGTCCGCCCCCAAGAAAGGAGACGTTAAGAGAGAAATGAGGGGGCGTTCGGAGTGCACTTCTGCAAAACTATGTCGCATTTACACGCCTGTCAGTCCAGCGCCGTCTTAAGGCATGGGCTATATGGGCTGTAGCCCAGGGCCCCGCGTGAATTAAGGGCCCCAAATTTCTTGTTCAAGAAGTAGGCAATACGTAACTATTACCGTCACGCTTCGAGGAAATATTAAGTTGTGAACAAATTTTCTAACCAAAATCTCTGCGGACCCCCTTTCTAAAGAGTTTCATTGCCTACACTAGGTTCCATGGTGGCTACAACCACCCTTCTCAGATGAATTCGCACATGTTTACAGAGAGAAAAGTATACCTAGCTCAAGCTGCATCCATGTCATCGTTCTATTCTCTTACTCCGTTGACTTTAATTTAGGAGAGCTAATTTTTTTAGTGTTCCGACCAACTGAAAAATGTTCCCGTTCGTAACATCAAAGAAGCAGTCTGATGAGTAACATGTCACCCAATTTTGCTTTAGCGGTTAGCCGAACTCAAACGGTTTATTAAATCCAATCAACTCTATGTCTTTCAATCTAAACTGTCTTTTCACTCTACTTTACTCAATCTGTTACTTTATATATTGCCTACATTAATCAAGGCCTGTGCGCGGCGCTGATTTTCATTTTTCGTTTGGCAACTTATGTTGCCGAATTCCCTCACCCGAGAGCGCTGTTAGCTGGACTTAAGGAAATTGAAATGTTCATTTTCCCTAGCTTGGAATTTCAAATGTTCATTTTCGCGCACGTTTTGGTCCAGCTCGCAATGCAATCTCGCGGTAAAATAGATAGAAAACCTTAATGCTCTCCGATATCGATGCTTACAAGTTTTTATAGTTTTATTGTCGTGGGAACCGGTCCCTTCGTTCAAAGTTTTTGTTTTAATTGTCCAGATTACCCACATTCCCTCTAGCAGGACAGTTAAAGATATTTTTACTATAAAAATTAATGAAACTAACTCTTTAAAACGTAAATGTAATTCTTCAAAACATCAATATTTGCGCGAGCGCATTAGGCCTGATTCGTAAAAATATTTACATACAAAATATATACATAATATACAACATACAACAAGTACAATCTGATCACCAAATTATATTATTTATACACTCATTTTGTATTTTCAATAAACCGCACTAATCGACTTTTCTTGTTCACCTTTCCTAACGCTAACGGATAACGTGGCGCATTGTCCCTCGAACGTTATGCAGCGATGTAGGCGGGTGTGATAGGGCAAACTGGAGTTCGAACGCTGCTCTCTTAAATGAGTCGATTTTAGTTTGAGCACGCATGGATGTTTTAGGCCTATATTTTCGAAACTTCAAAATATCTTTAATCATCGCAAGGGTCAGTGACAAATTTGAAAGTTAAGCTCCAAAGTGAAAAAAGGCGCTTGAGGGATGGAAAATTCTTCAAAAATAACGAAGTCAACTTATTTATTTTAACAAAACCGGGGGCAACATAATCGGATTCTCATTTACACCAAAAGGGTAATGTATCTCAGGATGAGCCAGAAGAGCATGATAATCAAAGAGAATCAGAACTCATGAAAAGGCTAGAAAGAAAATGTTTTAAGCTTATCGCTACTGCATTGAAACAACATGAATGCTCTTCTCTGAATTTATATATTTTTGACGACATGAAATTAACTTTTTAATATATTACGCTGTATCGAGTCTTATACAACTGAATATTCATTTTTTTATGTTCCTGAAATAATTAGCCCTGGGCCCCATGACGCCTTAAGACGGCCCTGCGTCAACACCAATGCCTTCATCAAGCTATCTAAAATCTCACCAATATACCGGACAATCGTTCGAACCACCTTTTCCAGTAATTGTCAAAACTAAACCTCGGAAAAAAAATTGTGTTAGTTAAAAAGACCATTGGAAGTAATTATCAAGTTCGACGTTCTCAAAAGATGAAGAAAAAGAAAATTAAGCTTTCAAATCCACCTCTAGAAGCAGCAAAATCATCTCCTGTTCTAAAAGAGATAAAAACACCAAGGACTGTCAAGAGATCCCCGTTTGAATTAAGACGAGAGAAAGGAAAAAACCCAACAAATGGCTAGAATTTTGATTTTATTCATTACACTATCGAAACTCGTGATTTAACAAATGTGTACACAAATTTAAAAATGATATGCTATCTTTATAAGAAAGGTTTTTCTTATAAAGTAATTGGATCATTTCTTTCATACTGTAACCCTCGCATTTGGCGAAACAGTTCATTAAAGTATGCAAACCGCAAAAATTGCTATCGATAGGCTGAATTACACAATCGTTGTAGATTCATTCTGAAGCGTAGGGGGTCAAATCAAATCCGTAATGGGTAGGATTCCTTCCCAAGGAGCAAAAGAATTCCGCTCTTTCTCGGTTGACGAAGATAGCAACCCAATGTCCATCGGCGATATAAGAAGGTGAGGTATTAACGACGAAAAGATAAACATTTTTCTCTAGAGGGGGTGGTGGTAGCTTGTCCGAAGGAAAAAACACCGATAAAAAATGGTGAAGTTCGAGGATCGCAGTGCAAGACTTCGAAGAGTTGTTGCGTATTCATGACCTCACTTGTAATAATTGCGGTTCGTAAAAAGCACCTCTGATTGATACACCTTGACCATCTTTAACGTTGTACGCTGGAGGACTCCGATGCAGGACTTTATCTATGATGAAATTCTCTTTGGTGCAGTTGGCAGTTCCTCCCTTTTCGAATCTAGTTTTCGAAGTTGCTAATTTAACTATCATGCCTGGTTTGAGAGCGGGTTTCTTTCCCTTCTTCTTATCTCCGTATAATCTAAACCAAACTAAATTTTCGTTATTGATATTAACATCTTTTGGTTTAAAACCAGTTGTCGAATGGACGCTCGAATTGTAACTTTTAACCAAGTTTGGCAAAACTTTAACATAATCATACTTCCCGCTTCTGGTAATGTATTTGTATATCTTTGACGACAGTGTAGCATTGAATCTCTCTACTAAGGATGCTTTAGTATCATTTACTAAAGCGAATGAACTGACATTGTGTTTCTTTAAAAAATTGTCAAACCTTTTATTTACAAATTCTCCGCCTTGATCGAAAGTGAGTTTGGAAGGTTTACGAGATTTAAAAATACTAGAGAAAGCTTAAAGTATACTTTCCGGTTTTTTATCTCGAAGAGGGATAGCCCAAGCGAAGCGCGATAACACGTCGATGATATAAATACGTAGCGTTTTTTATAATTATACCGCTTAAACCGGTTGAAATCCATAAGATGGCACATCCATTGTTCATCTTTAGAAGTTACATAGACTTGATTTCTGGGGAATTTGAGTTTTCTAGGTCGATGAGTTATGTAGGTAACCTGAGCTAACAACCAATTTCTAGTATCCTTTTTCGAAATTCCTTTAACACTATTTTGTAATTTCTTTATACTTCCTAACCCAGCCGGGTGAGAGAGATTGTAATAAACTTTCGCCAACTGATCGAGTCTCGACATTGGTGTGGAAAATGAGTAAATAACTTTCAATCAGGTGAAATTTATATTTCTTTATTCAAAACATTTTATCCGTACACAATCATATTTTTCAAATTGGTTAAATTATTAATAATATCGCTATAAAGGATGCACACGTCTTCTAATTTCGTTCCATCCATTTCTTCGTAAAATTTGACCAAAACCTCGTCGCAATTCATCCGCGGAAGCGCTTGTTCGATTTTCTGTTCCACCGCTTGACACCAGTTGATATTATCGGCCCCGCAGGAAATATCGTGAGCTAACTTGTGATGACAACAACTGTTTTCGCATTTGATGGTTATTGAATAAAGTATATTCGTCAATTTTTCCAAAACGATCCTTTTCATAACATCCTTAGCGTCGAGTAAAACTTTGACTTCGCGATCGATGGTACTTTGCAAAGACTTTAAACTTTTCACGATTCTTGATTCAGGGAGAATCCGCGAGCGGAAGAGTACATAATGTGATAGTTATGACTCGCCCCGCGAACGTATTGTCTAAGGTCCAACTGCTTTTCCTTTCCAACGGTGAGACACTCTAGCAGAATATTATCTTTACTCATCCAAGTGTGAAACCTTTCAGAGTCCCCATCGAAGTGAGAATCAATTTCGGGTTGCACCTTCCAAAGATCGTTCCAAATAGAATGATGAAACGAAACTTCCGAGTCGTTGTCTCGTCTTCGAATGGTAACGTAAGGATCGACGATATTTCTTACTACGATCTCCAGATCGCTGGAAAGATTGTGACTGACGAACATCTTGAAGATTAATGAAGAGTTGGTCGAGATTTTTTTTCCATTTATAGTCGCTATTTCCTTAATTAGATGCTGACATCTGTGTTTTAATCAAGTGGATAAATAACGCTTCTGTCTCTGGTCACGTAGAGCTCTTTGTTAAATACAGCATAAATTACGCAAGTGGTGTTGGTGTTAAGTGGTTTAGGAAACTTCATACTAAAACGAAGATTTCCCTGCTTAGGGGGCTTGATAAAATCACCTTGACAATCGCCGGCAGCTGTTAAATCGTACGCGAATATGGTATAACCGTTACCATAGTCTTCGTAAGAAATATAATTGCCTTTGTTTTTACCTAGTATATCTAACACGTCGAACAGTGAGGCATATTCTCTGGGATATTGTCTTTTGTCAAAGTTGGGTTCGAAAGGAATGTCTGGAAAATTTGTCGAGCCAATAGCGACCGACATATGTCTCAAATCATTATGAGTGAGATGATAAGGATTGGTATCTAACGTACCGTTGAAAGCGTTCGTGGGTACGAAAAAAACTATCATAAGATCGGGCATTCTCCCAATGAAAACATTTTCCCTAGTGCAATCGACTTCGCCTTAGATATTGGGAAATGTTTAATAACCGTTTGCTTAATCGGGTATCGAGCTGGGTGTCGCTCTAAAACTTTAGCGTGAGCCAAAAGAATTTCAGGGCGTACCTTAACCAACTTAGCTATGAGAACTGCTTCATCAATAACAACATGGTTACGTCTTATTGGGTACTTTGGAAGTAATAG
Organism: Phalangium opilio; assembly: GCF_054372755.1. NCBI lineage: Eukaryota > Metazoa > Arthropoda > Arachnida > Opiliones > Phalangiidae > Phalangium > Phalangium opilio. The sequence continues at coordinate 1,891,181 of NW_028324172.1, read as the reverse complement.
GGAAATGTTTAGGAGATCGGAAAAGTCGAATCATAAGGTCAACTCCAGGAAGCATGTACTTATTCGTACGAAATAAATCTGCTGGTAAATGTCCAATCATTTCAATTTGATTTGATAATTTTGTTCAAGCGGCTCTTTTCAACATTCCATTTTCATTTGTTTTGTTTTGTTGAGTAAACATTTCGTCAGGGGAAGTCGGCGAGTCTTTGTAAAATCATTGTAAACCGAGTTGAGATTTTTTAGCATCTTCGGAACAGCTTAAAACTGTTTCAAAAAGCGGTCCGTATTGAGCGCAGTTGCTCGATGCTTGAGTCGGTGTATATTGAGCCCAAACATCGATTTGACTGAATAGGGAGAATAAAAACAGATTGACTGGTCCAACGTTAACCTCGTTAGGTTCGAGTGCCGTTCCGTCTTCGTGAAGAATTCTAGCTTAACTTTAAGCTTTGTCTCGGCAAGATCCATATACTCTTCTTCGTTCGATTTAACGTAAAAGGTTATCGGTCCAGAGTCTGTAATCTAGGACTGTTCACGAGCCGAGCTGAGCGAGCTTTTTAAAAGCTCGGCTCGGCTCGGGTTTAAAAAACGGCGGCTCGACTCGAAAAATTGCTACTATGAACTTTCAAAATAGAGGATTTATTAAACGTGAAAATATTGTTAGCAAAGTTTTTTCAGCTGTAAATGGCATTATTTTACACTGGGTTCTTCTCTCTTATCCAAAATTTTGTGCAAATGCACTGACGTATAGTTTCGGGACACAAAGTCTGCCGGCGTGGTGAAAGCAAGTCAGGCCCAGAAGAAAATAGGCGTTCTACTGGTACCCCAGTGCCCGCCACTGAAAAAAAATCTCTCGCCATTTTCGATAATGAAGGATAGTCACTGGCATGTCCCTTAACGCGTGCAATAAATAGAATGACATGTAATAAACAGTGATACCGTGTCACCAATTAGAGCGTAAAATTGCAAACTGTGTGTACCTTCCACCATTCTAAAGCACCACCTTTTAATGTTGAAGGGTTCACCGTTGGTTCTAACAGGTACCTTTCAAGCTCATCTTTTTTATCAGCTTTGCTTAGTTTTTTCTTAAGTCTTAGAAATAAATCGGATGAATCTGTGTTTCTTTCTTCATCTTCGAACGTCTCAGCATCTGACTTATTGTAATTATCTTTCCAATACGAGGTCACTTGACTTGTTACATCAAATAAAACGGTGAAACCTACTATTTAAATTTCCCGTTACTCCGTTAGTAAGTACCTTTTGTATTGGTTGACAACTTGTTTTTGGAACCCTGCTAATCTAAACCACTCCATTTTGCACCTTGGATCAAGTACTTAATGAAAACATATGAAATTCAAATTATATAGTAATAATTAACCTAAAATTATTTCGATTCGTAGCCTTACCAGTTCCAACAACATATACTAGACCGTCTGAAGAAGGGTACTATTTATCGAGTTTCTCATATGCTTTGTAAGCAGCATTTCTCAGCCACTCAGGATAAACAATTCCAGTTTTAGGATCTTTTCCTTTTAAACCTCGTTTAGCATCAAGTTTATAATTTTCAAGGTGCTCGAATAATTGAACGTATACTAGCGCACAAAATGATATCGTGGGAAATGCTTGTGAAGAAAGTAACTCAGTCATCTCCAGAAATGGCTAAAAGTAGAATAAACCAACTCTCTACTTTTGGAAAGAAGATGAAACAAATTAACCGCAGCTAAAGTTAGGAGATCCAATTCATCTCCATACCTTCAGCAGATCCATCATCTTTTGTACTACGATCCACTCATCCTCACTCAAAATCCATGAAAGCAAATCCGCTTCTGTACGAAGAGTACACTCGATGGCCTTACGATATGCAAAATAATATAGCAACAAAGTGTGTTGTAAAGAATTAACTGTCTAACATGCCTTGCGTAACTCCATGGCTCGTTCCATCATGGAGTAACTTGAGTTCCACCTAGTGGAGACGTCCAGGATAAGTTCTTTGCGTTTAATATTAAGTGCGTCACACTGACGATGAAATTGTTCCCTACGTTGCGGCGAAGCTCGAATAAATTTAATTGCCTTCTTAAGCTGAAGTAATGTGAAGTGAGCAAAAATTTATTAAAAAGATAAAAACGCTAAGCGTAATTGGTGAATTGCCTTTGTCAAGACTGGAATTATCGAGCTGTCCGTTCTCTCTTCATTGCAAGAGTAAGCATCATCATGTGCAGATTTATCCTTTAAAGTTTCTAAAGCATCTTGACAGCATAAATTCATAATATGTGCCAAACAACGAGCTCGAAAGTTAGAAGAGTCAAATTCAAAACCCTTTTTTTCATGGCGAAGAAGTAAAAAGGTCGACGCACTTGTTAATTACAAATAAAGGACGAATGAATCAGGTTATGTGATACCTTTCCAAGCATACGGTTCTGAAAATGTTGGAAAAAAGTATCCATGTTTGACGCGTTATCTGACGTCACCGAAAAGAATTTTTGGAAGCAAATCAAAGTCTTCAAGAACAACCATTAAAGTATGTGCAAGATTTGCTCCAGAGTGAGGACTTTCCAAAATTGTCAGATCTAGAGGGACACTAAAAATTTCCCAGGATTCTGTAACCCCTTGTACTATTACTCCTTGAAAAGCAAACTGGTTAGAAGATGTCCAGCAATCCACAATAAATGAAAGTTTTCCTGGAAGACTCTACAAAAGAGTATAACTAAAAGTAGTATATGTAAATAATATATATTGTAGTACCTTGAGTAGTGCCACCATTTTATTCTTCTCCAATGAATATCTTGTAGAAAGATCACGTTGAATTGTGTGACGCGAAGGAATAGAAATATCTGGCTTCAGCAATGATAACAACCTCCGAAAAGAGGTTTCTTCAACCACACTAAATGGCTGGTCAGTAAGGAGTACAAATTCAAGAAGTAATTTTCTAACATTTTCCGAGGTCAAGACCTAAAAAAACAGGCATATAATAAATAACATTGGTTGACTGAGAACGTGTCTGTCTTGTAGGACTGTGGCCTTGGCGAACTCACCGGGATTGGCTGACTATCATCACTTCTCACGAACCTCTTAATTGACTGTTGACCATCTTCTGGTCTTTCTCTTTCAGGGTTTATTTGTTGTCGATGCGCACTTTCTAGGTGACGTTTCAATGTAGACGTCGCGCCTGATGATTGCTTTTTGTAAGCTTTCCTATGTGAACAATGAACTTTTGGTTTCCCCAATTCGTAACCCACCGAATTGTAGAATATAAAAATATTGAGAAAATAAATCTATATTTATTTTCACATAACACGTACATCCCATGGACGCGAGTTTGAGAGTAGCTAGAAACCTAAATACTTTTCGCGAAACGCGACAAACTGTAATTGAGTCTTTAAAATAATATCTCAGCGGCTTCCATTAATCAGCAATTATGTCTGACAATATGTGTACTTACCTGCAATGTTTGCAAACATATTGGTGATGATCGCCCTCTTTCGATAAACTAAAATGTTTGTGGACATTGGATAAAAGTTTTCGTTTTTGTTATTTTGTCGCCATCTATGATAGAGAAAAAATATTACGGAGACATAAAACGGAAGATTAGCTCCGCCTTCGTCGTCAGCTCCGCCTTCGTCGTCGTCTCGCCTTCGCTCTCTTTAAACTACTCCAGAGCAATGAGATAGAATATATATATGAAACCTAGAGTCACAACGTGAGATCTCGAGATCGACGTTTCGCAATACACCTTTTATCGAGCATGAATCTTTATCAAATACGGGTGGCGCCACCCTAAGAACTTTTTTATTAACGTCTGCTGCTATAATCTGTGTAACAAGCTGTCAAGATAGTTTTTAAACGTGTTAAATAAAATACGCATACGCGAGTATTTGAATTGTAACTCTATCTTTCTCAGAGAGATCTATCTCATTGCTCCAGAGCCTCATTGTAGCCGTAACAGGCTGAGAAATAAGGATTTTTTTGCTGAGCGCGTGATCGAGTTGGCTTCGTTTGATTTTTGCACATAACGACTTCTAAAGCCTTCCGTTAACGGTAATCAAACTTAATTTTCAGTGATTTAAACTATTTTTCGTGTTATCGCCGTCTTTTGGTTTTACCTACTGGCAGCGTTTTGCCATAGGTCTTGGAAAAGCTCGTATTGTTTGTTCCTCGGGACTCATGACGGGGCTTTTCTATAACTGTGTTTGAGACCTTACTAAAAATACCTCCGCTCTCATGTTTTCGCTGTTACTCTTTGAACTTCGGTAATTAAACGTGCGGACTCGACATTTTTTGTTGCTCACTGCATTCCGCTAACGGTGTTTAATTTTTTAATTCGGTTTCATCGTTATTTTTAATTCGGTTTCATCGTTATTTGGCTCATTTTCGCCGAAAGTGACGCTGTAACGCCGACGGGGATATTGCCTAGTCCTTGTCTCAGACCGTCCTAAAAAGTTTAAAATTCATTATGCCGTCTGCTAAACACTATGATCTCATTTAAATTGTGCGGAAACGTGTTTTAAACTAATATGGGCCAATCCAAGGACACGTGTCTTTTGTGTGACCTCTTTATGTTCGGCTCCATGTCATTGTAGCCGTAAAAGGCTGAGAAATAAGGATTTTTTATAAACTGGACATCTGGCCTGTGTCGACTCGACAGAGCCGCATGAGAACAGGCTGAGAAATAAGGATTTTTTGGGGTTTGTTGTATCTCGGCTTTTGTTGAGGAGATATTCTTTATACGATTTCAATATTAATTAGCAGTGTTACTGTATATAAGTAAGGCATTAATTATACAGTGCCTAAATATAGTTTTTGTAATAATTATCCTTTGCTATTATATCAATATGGAGTTCATTATACATTGCTAAAATACATTAGAAAGCGCGAAAAAATTGTAAGGGTTTCCACTTGGAACCTCTTGTTTTGATTCGAAAGACGCAGAACCTGATGATTCACTGTTTTCACTTGCTTCCCTATCCACTTCCAAATTACCATTTAAGTCTCCTGACTCCATTCGTTTGTTGTTTAAATATTTCTTAAATGATCGGAGATGAGCTTGAAATATTTCACAATTAACTGCGAGCTGAAGAGTAAAGTGGCCTGCGTAGAACTTAAGAATGAACGACTCGAAAAACCTAACCCGTGTTTAGGACTGCAGTGGGTTAGTAAGCATAGCTCGGTGAAAAGTGAAGAAATCGTTTCATTCCCACGATTAGAGGCGAGAGAAAGGAAATTTTCCCACGCTTTATTTCATGTTTAAATACTACGGACCCCTATTGGTTTAGAGAAATAGAATAAAGAAAACTATTTCAGTGACTAAGCTCGCGAGCCGGCTCGCGAGTCGGCTCGGCTCGACCATAAAAAAGCTCGCTCGTTAATTAATCGAGCTGCAAAAGTGGCGGCTCGGCTCGGCTCGAACTCGGCTCGCTCGTCACGAGCCCGAGCTGGCTCGAGCTCGTGAACAGTCCTAGGAATTCCTCTACAAGACATTATGTAAAAGTCTTCAAGAGCAAGGGTTCTATATCTTCAAAACTTGGGAATGAAGGTGGTCATTGTACCACTAAAGCCGTTGATGGAAATTTTTTTACTAGTTCTTATTCTTGTGGTGATTCTTCCACCGACTGCCGTGACAAATGTGGTACTATTGCTAAAACCAATGACAAAGGTAATTACTCCATAAAATATTTTTTGAAGTAGATACTAATGTTAAATATTGAACGTGACTCTTCATTCAAAGACTGTGATGATCCAGCCTCTTCAACCAAACACTGTAATGAACGTGGATCGTCCACCAAAGAATGTGATGAACATGACTCACCAACCAATAACTGCCTTGAACGTGACTCGCCAAACAAAGACTTTTATGAACGTGACTCGCCTAACAAAGATTGTGATGAACGTGATCCTCAAACCAAAGACTATGATAGTAGTAAGTTACCACACTTTTAGGCATGCAAATTAGCCAACAATGATCCAAATTTGCATAATTCAGAAATCCCACTTTTGACTATGCAAATTAGGATCTAAATTTGTATAATTCAGAGATCCGACCTTAAACATGTAAATGAACCAAAAATGATTATAATTTGCATAATTCAGAATCACACCTGTCAATCAAATGCGAGTCACGTGTGAGTCACGTGTACTGTTGTGACGTAGGTAAAATTTGTAAGATATATCAGCAACAGGGTTTGAAATGATATTAGTTCGGGCCAAAACGTAAAGCTATAATGAACTGGGAAAAACTACGGCTCGAAACTTTTAAAGATTACCCCGTTAGTAATATAAGACCGTCAGAGTTTGCGAAACATGGTTTTTATTATTTAAAGAAAGGCGACGCCGTTAAATGTTTTTATTGCGATATAACATTACATAGTTGGAAAGTTAATGATAAAAAAAATGAGGAGCATCGGAAATATTCCCCGGAATGCCCAATTGTGAAAGGGTTTTCAACATGCAACATACCCATACATTGTTCTAACGACGAGTCAGGGAGAGATGTACCACCAACGGAGAAATACGTTTCAACTACAAGCAAATCCAAGACTGAAGAATATTGTAATAATCGATGTTGTACGCAGCGTGTTTTACAGGTTGTAAAAGAAAATGTCTGTTTAGGTGGGTTATTACTTATCCTTCCCATAACTGTACCTGTAGGACTTATTTGTGGAATGTTATCTATGAACCCAGGAGTAGCGCTTCTTGGTTTTTATCCTGTACTCTTACCTATTTTAGATCAGAATTTTTTTAAAACAGGATTGTGTCAATGGTGTAAAAAACAAATCAAAGGATGAAATAAATTTTTTAAAAAACAATGTTTATTTGTATTGATTACATCACGATTAAATTCTGCGATAAACATTCCAAAAATTTGGAAATAAATTTAAAAAGTGTCTTTCCATCTGTTCCAAGTCTTGATGATAATAATAATCAACAGCGTCTTTTGAAAATACTTTAAAAGTGGGGTCATACGCTAATCTCAAGTTTCTATCTTCCAAAATACTTGGAAGATATGGAGATCTTGTAATGAGACTAAATTTATTTTTAAATTTTTCGAAAGTGAAAGTTAAATCCATTAAAGAATGATTATATTTATGCAATTCTTCAATAACTACGCTAATATATAATAACTTAAACAAATTAACAGTATAACTAACAGGTGTAATAATATATTTAATATGGGGGTTGTCATTGCATTGTCTGTTCTTTATAGTCAAACGAGTGTTGAATTCATACAAAAGTTTTATAATTGCAGTATTTAATACCGATTCAACACTCGCTTGATCGTGACACACATACCCTAAAACGTACGCTGCTCGATAACATTGATCAAGTTCATTAGGGTTGTATTTATGTAAACTTCCTAGTTTACATGCCGAACTACAAACGTAGCGTCCACAATCTCGGGTATTGATAGAGGTCCATTCGAACCATTCACCATTTCGTAAGTGGTAAGATACACTTCGGTAGTAAGATATTTTAACGATGTTGTTAGCGCACAAGTTTTTTAACATTTCGCGACGTACAAGTTGATTAATGACACGCTTCGATATTAGATTGTTTCCTTCAAACTTTTTACGATTGTTCTCAATTTCGATCAAACATAATGTACCTAATCGAGGTATCGCGTTTGCACCTTCTGATTTAATACTAATAGGTTTGCAACACACATAACTCGAAAACCGATGATTTATATTTTTACGCGATTCAATACCAAAAACGTTCTCCATTTTTGAATTTTTATTTCACCAAAAGGTGATGGTTCACTAACTCGTGAATTATAATTGACAGTGTTCTTTCTGGGGTTAAATTCTTCGATAGTAAAACGAAAAATTTGGAAAATTACGTTTTAAGATTTTATCTAGTTTTTCCAAGTCGTTGTTGAAATACGTTAAGAGGTCATTTTTAAACATTGTAATCATCGGGTTATAAAATACACCGCTAACACCTTTAAACGGATGATGACGGTGTACGAGAAAAGCAAACTTTCTTTTATAATTTTTAAAAGTGAATGTCAAGTCCATAAACGAAAAATTGAATTTGTTCAATTCCGTAATTGCAGAATATAAATACGCAAATTTCAAAAATACTACTGAAAAAGTAGTAGGAGTAAAGTTACCAACAAAAATCGATTGGTTTTTTACAATTAAAGGAGAGTTTAATTCGTATAAAAGTTTTATTATAGCGGTGTTAATAACTGCTTGAACACTATCACTGTCGTGACACACGTACTGGAAAATATAGGCTGCTTCATTCGAATGCTGACAACGCCACTGTTTTTTGGGATCGAATTTCTTAATTCGACCAAGTTTACATTCTGTCGTAACAACGTGACGACCGCAATCTCTAGGATCGATTTGACACGACTCTATCCACGCGTGTGGCCAATTCAAACGCACGACCCTGCTTTCATATACGTTTTTTAACATTTCCCGACACACAAGCTGTTCGATAGCGTACTTGGCAATTCTCTTCTTTCCACCAAATTTTTCACGATTATCCTCAATTGTGATTAAACATAACGTACCCAGTCGCGGTACTGCGGGCACAACATCAACATGGATACCAAGAGCTTGATTAAAAACGTAACTCCCGAATTGAGGCATAATTACCAATCCCAATCTTCACCTTCAAGTTCTAGGAAAGATGGATTGGCATTTTGAAAATCTTCGTAAGATTTATTGGTGGCATTCTTTGAAAAAATCACTTCAGACACGTTATCAATGGATACATTGTCACGAAAGTGCCCGGTTTTACAAAAAGAGTATCGAACCTTAAAAAATGTATCCCTAAATCTAGACAGTGTATTTGATAAGGATGATTTAGAGTAATTGCCGAACCGTAAAGAATCGATTACAACACTAATATATAACAGCTTCAAGAAATTTGAGCTGAAGCTGTTAGATGTTGCGTAATTCTTGCGAAATGGGTTTTTATACGTCAGCGTAGAGTTGCATTCGTAAATGATTTTAACAATCGCCGTGTTAATTACTGCTTGAACAGCCTCACTGTCGTGACAAACGTATCCCAGAACGTAGGCCGCCTCTTTTCGATGTTGACAACGCCAGTTTTGTTTGTTATAGTACTTATGAATCCGACCTAGTTTACACTCCGTTGTAGGGATGTAAATACCACAATCAACCGTATCGATTTGACATAATGAGTCAACTGTACAGAAAGTGACCCAAGATAGTTCTACAACATAACTCTCCCGCTTGTTTTTCAAAATTTCTTCGCAAACGAGTTTTCTAATCACTGTGTGAGTTATTTTATATTTTCGCGCAAATTTCTGACGATTGTCTTCAATTTCGATTAGACATAACGTCCCTAACCGAGGTACGTTATTTTTACAATCATGTTCAATAATATTTTTTTCATTAAAATTGTAAGAATAAATTTCTCTCATTTTTTGGGGAAGCTACACAAATAATAGTTTGGTTCCTCTTCACTGTACCAGTATGAACACTCTTTTTCTTGGCGTTGAGCTTTGTAACAAAACTGGTTACAATTGATACAAAAAAAACTATTGTCCAGAATCGCGTAAGCGTTTTCAATATTGGTGATTAAAACTTTACCGTATTGTTTATAAATGGCTTTTTTAAATTTTTCACAATTATTGTTAACGCAGTAATGAATTTCACCACCAATAGATGAGAAACTAGCAATATCGTCTTTTTCACAAAAAAGACAGTTTAGATCCTGACCACTCTGTAACTCAGTTTGGCCTGTGGTATTTAATTCCGAAAATTGTTTTTCATTCAAGTCTGTGAAAAGTAATAATATCTTATAAGAAACACGCACGTTGTGAGGGCCTCTTTTAAAATTATACATTTATAATATGCACCCTTCTTAAAACGACTGATAAATATTTTTCGATAGGGACGCTCATTAATATGGACCCTTCTTTAAAATCGTTAATACATAAAAAACCAACAGTTAAATATATTTTTCTAAGAAAACCAGGAATGACCTCGACGCTCATTACAAATTCCTAACTAGACTTCTTAAGCTAACAACCTTGAAAATTTCTTATATAAACTGAACGGATTTCAAAGTTTCACATCATAACGCAAAAAACTTTAAGTTTGAAAATATCTTCAAAGTCTAGATTACTACTAGAAAAATGTGTCCAGCAAAATCTTTTAACTCAAACGTTGTTCAACCGGTTGAGGAATTGTAAGTTATTTTAGCTAGCAAGTTAAAATTATTTTTTAATACCGGATCTATTTTATATAGCGCTCTACCCCAACTCTGGGATATCGATGATGAATTGGAAGTAGAACCAATCATCATCCACGAGGAGCATGATATCCCAGATGGCGTGGAGGAGCAAATAAACGAATTAATCGCGAATTTTGATATGTTCGCCGAAGCGGACGACCCGGATGTGGTCTCTACCGAATCATCATCGGATGAAGAAACGTAAGGTTTTAAAGAAGTTTGAGGAATTGTAAGATACCTAACAAGAAATTTTTAAAACAGCGAAAGCGAAGAACTTTACAACGCAATGATTCAAGAATACCCATGCATGCAAATTGATTTAAAGTAAAGCATAAAAAATGATTATCTAAAAATTAATAAACTAATACATGTTTTTTACAGTCTTAAATATCCCTATCAAACATTGTGTTCTTGTTGTTTTTCCACCGAATTTAATTCTCATGTCATTTTTCGTACTACTGAATCCCGCTATATTTTATACTTTTGCGCTAATTCTAACTGCCCTCTTTTCCAAACTATCATCTGCCTTACCTGGGATCAGTCTAATTTCTATCCAATTAACATTTTCCTAGATACGTTTTTCCTTTCTAAATATAAAGCATACCGGCTTCCCGAATACGAAAAAGATCTACAAATTGACTTAAAGTAAGTTGGAAATGAGTCTTATTGTATATAAAAAACAAATTTTAACCTATTTTTATAGTTCTACCTACGATATTCCTACTCGCTGCCCTAATTGTTACTGCCGTTCTCCAAACCACTACACTATCAGGGAAACTGTCTGCGTTCCGGAACGACGTACAACTGTCTACAAGCTCTACTTCTGTCCTATTCGAGACTGTCCTTTATACCAACATCTCATCTGCTTCTCCTATCATCAAAAATATTATCCTGTTCATATTTTAAATAATTCTCATTTCTGTTTTCTTATTGATCGTAGACGCTTACCTAAATTATTATCTCAAATTAATTCTCAATAAAAATATATATATTATAACGAAACTTGTCTCTTATCTTTTTATATTAAGCTTAAACACTCTATAAGAATCCCCTCTCTTAAACAACCGTAGTGCCTTAAAAAGTAGTTAACCTTGACAACGCCTAATAATAATTCTTTTGATATAGTAGATATCTCGGGGGAAAACTTTATCATTTTCATTTAACGCTTCATCCGAGAAAGTCTTTTAAAAAACATGGGTCTCCCAGAAGATAATCCTCAGCCGCAGTTACAGGAGATGGACTCTCTGTAAGCTAAAAGTTTACTAGTTGTTTTTAAGCTTCTAGTTTCTTAAGAGTGTTTTTTATAGAACCCAAGTACCGTTAGAAATTACCGCAGCTTTAGCGAGAGAAAGGGCATCTGCAGGGTAAGTGATATTTTTACCATTAAAAAGTATAGTTAAGTAAAACTAGCTATGTATTTTAGAATCTTCGAAACTCATTCATACGCATTCGTACCGTGTTGCGTTTGTAAAGGAAGAGAGGTTTCTGAAATCGATAGAAATATTACAAAGGCTTTCTATTGTAGAACTCTATCCTGTCCCCGATATAATAAGATAGTGGGTATTTGCTTCCCCGTTTTTATGTTTAATATTCATTACCCCTGTCGCGGCCATCCCGATGATTTTAATACGGCATTTATGGAAATGTTTGATTATCCTTTAAATGTTTAACTCTTTTTCTAAAAAAAATATTAACTTTTTCCAAATATATACCATTTATTATTGTTGTATTTTAATTTTACATGTTATTAAAAGATTTTTTAAAATTCAATTAAACAGTACGAAATCATTTGTTGAATGCTTAAAACACATTGAATATTTTGAGGGTTACGTAAATTATTTTCGAAAGATTTTAACAGATCGGTTAAATTTAACGTGCTGCAAAATGCGTGTAAGGTAGTTTTATACTCGCGTTTAACATCCAATAGTTTTTTTTCAAAATCACCCAAAAGAATTCGAAAGGTGAGTAGCATATTTTTTATGAAAATTCTTTGATTAATAATAAAGTTAATATGGGTTGAAATAAACCCGTTCATAAGGTCTTGCATAATAAGCGTAAATACTTCGGGTTTAATTGTTACTGGAACGCTTTCGTCATACGTAAAGACAAGACCCAAACTCGTAATAGATATATAGATGTTTTGACAACGATAAAATTTAATTGACGATTTCTGCATACAGGCCGCGAATTCAGATTTACGTTTGTTCAAGATGTACCATATTTTATACGGTATTAAAATAAAGTTTCCACTTTCAACAATAACTGTTGGTTCTACGTCTCTTCCCCGCGGACAAACAGTTACCGTTACACCGCTTTTTGTTAAGTGTAAGTTCAAATCGCGAAACATAGCCATATTTTTATAAAAATAGTATTACTCACAACACATCACGGGTATTTTTATTCAGGAACGAGCAGTGCAGTTTCAAACATTTACTTTCGATTGACTTTCCTAACAAAAACTCGGGGTCTTTTTATAGTAAAATATCTCCACTTAAAAATTCCATAATATTACCCTTAAGCGATAGAAATTCTTATACCTGATAATTACGAGAAAATAAAAACCTTGGGAGAATTCACACGTGATTTTTGAAAGTATAATTTTAACCCTTCGACCTTTTTCCAAAAATATCATCCATTTTAAGATCGGAGCACCTTTCCCCCGAAAAATCCCTGTTTAAATTCCCACACTTTTTCGTTTTTTATAAAACCATTAAATACCAATTAAAGCTTTCCATCTGTGTAGGATGTGTGTTGGAAAGCGTCTTTAGCCTTCTACATAAACTCCACCCAAATCGAAGCAAAAAATACTTCTCGGTAATTACACCCAGGTGCATCGTATAAAAAAGCAATTATTTTTTTGATACAATGTAATTTAAAAAATATATTTTGTAACCTAGGGGAATTCAGGTGTTCCAATCGTATATCTAATATCATTAAAAAGTATACCCGCAGCCAGATAAAAAAAGCAATTATTTTTGATACATTGTAATACAAAAATATATTTTACAACCTAAAAGTATCATTAAGTATAATTAACGACTAGAATTCTCGGTAAATTACTTTTAAAAAATATATTTGATAACCTAGGGGTATCCAGGTGTTTGAAATCGTATATCTACCCATCATTAAAAAGTATACCCGCAGCCAGCAATTATTTTTGTTACATTGTATATACCTAGGGTATCATTAAGTATAATTAACGACGAGAATTCAAAATATATTTTATAATCAAGAGGTATCATTAAGTATCATTAACGACGAGAATTCAAAATACATTTTATAACCAAGAGGTATCATTAAGTATCATTAACGACGAGAATTCAAAATATATTTTTATAACCAAGAGGTATCGTATAATTATCCATGAGAATTCTAACTTTTAAAAATTTTATAGAGGCTATAATTATCTACGAGAATTCCTATCGTAATTATTACAAGGAAAAAATATTTTTAACCGTATAATTAGGCGTTCCCCGCGCGCCGGCGCGCGGGGACGCCGTGTGTCACCCCCCTCCCCCGGGGGCGGCGGAGACGGTGTATATAAGGGCTCGGGATTTTCGGATATTTTATTCGTTCTTCACTCGACGTTCGTTATGGCATCTTCATCTTCACTCGGTAAGCGAAAACTTAATATATCAGATGATGAAGAGGAAATAGATATTTTTGAGCAAATTAAAAACGTTAAAGAGGAAAATACTATCGAAAAAACCGGCATTGTCCCTCGATACGATATTAAACGAGGTTTAGCTAGTTACGTGACTTCATTACCAGCGTCGCGTGACGATTTTTATTTCGATATTCAAATATACAAGTACGAGGATATAAAAGATAGAGATAATAAAGATATTTGGCAATGCGATGGAAGAAGATTAAGATTTGTCGCGTCTAAAGATAGCGTCGAATGTAAACAAATTCGATCTATCGTGAACAAGATCGCCAAGCATATCATCGATAATCCCGACAAGATCACGAAAAATTATTCGTTTTTTAACAAAAACGAATAATTAATCAATATGGAATCCCAATATCTATTACTCGTATATCTATTAACGTATCTATATATACTATATACCCAATATATCAATTACTACTACTATTTAATATAAAAAAAAAGAAGACACTATGTCTACGTTTGATGGGATGGATATGAGACTCGAAGTTAACAGATTATCAACGTTCAAGATATGGTCTGTCGAAGGTATTAGCGTGGATGACATGGCAGCTAGCGGTTTTTATGGCATTAGTCCTAAAACCGTTCGTTGTTTTTGTTGCCTTACCGCCTTGACTGGATGGAGAGCCGACAATCATCCATTGGCTGTTCATTGGCGCGAACAACCGTTATGTCTATTTCTTCGTGGGGACGGAAAGAGGTGTGGAAACGTCCCTATCATTGGTCGTAATTATTTAGAGGAAATGCATAGGAAGTTCTCGGGACCGGAAAATGATCGCAGCAGAGTTTGTAAACTATCACCTTACGCGGACATGCTACAAGCCAGACTCGAAAACGATTTAAAAGAAAAAGAAGAAAAACGAAAAAAAATATATAAAACTCTAAACAATTTGATAAACTTACTCATTTAAAGATGAGTAGTTCGAGCGATTCCGAAAATGAAGAACCGCTAAATTTAAGTGTTAAAGCTAATCCTAAACAATTTTATACTTGCGAAAAAATATTAGATAAAAAATCTCGAAAATACAAATGTAATCAAGTAGAATGTAAAATTAAATTTAAAAATTTAGAACGTATTAAATTAACCGAAGTAAACGAAACGTTTGTTAGTATAATTAATTCCATACTCTTTGAATTATTACGCAACCAGCAAGGATATAATAGAGTTAGATTTTGTATTCGTTCGGATGAGTTGGATAGTCCGATAAATTTAAGGTTTATGAATATTAATGAATTAACGGCTGAAAGAGTAATAGGAGCTATAAGTCAAGTTGCGCAATCAAATCGAAATTTCCATTTACAAAGCTCTTTAGTTTTTGACGTTATTTTTTTACATTGCGACGTACCCGTTGGACGTCGATCAAAATCATTAAAAAATAGAAATATAGTAATTTTGGATACGTTTATAAAAACGAGTCCAAATTATATTTACATTGACAATACCGATAACTTATGTTTTGGAAGAGCTTTGGTGATAGGAATTTATTTGGCTGATAAGAGATTCGAAAAGAATACGAATGAAAAGTATCAAACAACGAACGAGTCAATTAATTATTTTAGAAAGATAAAAAAATGTAATCACCCCCTCCAAAAAGAAAAAGCGGAGCAATTATATAAAAACGCTAATATTTCTCCGGATACCGTTAATTTATTAGATATTCAAAATTTTCGAACTTACTTAAACGAATATCAAATTATTATATTCAGAGCTGATAATTTAGAAAAATATTTTGTCGGACCTTTCAAGGAAAAACCAATTTTTCTATTGTTAGTTAATGATCACGTGCATGTAGTTAAGGAATTGCATACAATGTTTGGCGGTATATCTTATTGTTCTAAATGTTTAAAAGTATTTCACGGAACTAATCAAAAGAATAATCACTTTTGCGAAACTCGAGTTAAATGTAGTAGATGTAGAACTTTAAATGTATTCCACGAAGATAAACTAATTAAACCTGTTAAATGTCGAAAATGCCATCGTTATTTTAAAGGAGAAGAATGTTTGAATTTTCATATATCTAACGGAACGTGCGATAACTTTAAAAGGTGTTTAAAATGCGGACTAGAACTGAAAGAAAAACACTCTTGCTCGAAACCATGTAAAAACTGTTTACGCGTACACGAGAGGAACCGTTGTTACGTTATGCCTCTTTCGAGAACGTACGAAAAAACCAGATATTGTTATTTCGATACCGAATCAATCGTTAAAAATAACGAACACGTCCCTGTCTTACTCATAAGCGCTATGCAAGAAAATGAAGGGAACAATTACGAGTACGAGATATTTCGAGGGTTCGACTGCGTCGATAAATTTCTAAATTATTTATTCCGGACGAAAGAAATGGTTTTCCAACACGCGACAAAACGGCTTAAAGCAACTAAACCGGTTTTTGAAAATATTACGTTGTTAGCCCATAACAGTAAAGGGTTCGATTCGTTCTTTATTCTTCGTGGGTTATTAAAATTGAACATCATACCGGATATTGTTTTTGACGGAAGCAAAATGTTGGCCATTTTTTTGAAAAATCAAAAAATGAAATTTATCGACTCTTTCAATTTCGTCTCGCAACCATTAAGATCGTTCCCCGCGACGTTTTCTTTGGGCGAAAATAGAAAAGAATTTTTCCCTTACATATTCCACACCGAAGAAACTTTGGATTATGTCGGTCCACTACCGCCGAAAGAGTATTTTCAACCGGAACATATGAAAGAAAAAGATTATAAAGATTTTCTCGAATGGTACGCTACGAAATCGAGACAATCGGTCTATAATTTACGCGAAGAACTGGAATATTATACTATCATGGATGTTAAGGTTTTACAACAGGGTATGGATAAATTTAGACAATTGTTCGAGAAGGAAACTGGTTTCGATGTTTTAAATATGAACGCTTTAACCATAGCGGGGGCCTGCACGAATATTTTCCTTCATAAATACTTGGAAGAATTTACGCTCGGAGTAGTACCGTGTAACGGCTACAGGAATAACTACAATCAAAGCAAATCTGCTTTAAAATGGTTGGCGTGGGAAGAAAAAGAACGCGGAATAAAAATTCAATCGGTTCTCTCGTTGGAAGGGGAAAAGAAGATTGGACGATACCCGGTAGATGGTTATTCTTCTCAACCCGAAATAATATTTCAATTTGACGGAGATTTTATTCACGGATGTCCGAAACATACGAAAGGAGGCGAATGGAATCCGTTATTGCAAGATACGTTTAAAAATTTATACGAGAGAACTCTGGATCGAGATGATGATATCATGTGTAACGCACCGAACGCTGAATATGTTAGAATATGGAGTTGCGAGTTTGACGAAATGTTGAAAAACAGAATCGAGGTAAGAAAGTTTTGCGATTCGTTACACTTTCGAGATCCGATAGGACCAAGATCGGCATTATACGGTGGTCGTACTGAATGCTTCAGGCTGTATCATAAAACCAAACCAAACGAAAAAATTCTATATTACGATGTTTGTAGTTTGTACCCCTTTGTATGTAAAAACAGAGACTATCCTAAAAATCACCCGGAGATTATTACGAGAGATTTTTCATTTGATTTGAATCATTACTTTGGGGTAATGTCTTGTAAAATATTAGCTCCGAAAGACGCTTACATACCGGCATTACCAATTCGAACCAGAAAAAACTATTTTTCGCTTTGTGTCGTACTTGCGTGGAAAACGATATACAAACAGCCTGCGCGCATAACGACTCCGAGCGAGCTTTCGAAGGGATTTGGCCCACCCCAGAAATATACATGGCGGTCGAAACCGGTTACGTTATATTAGAAATCTTCGAGGTTCACCATTACCCCGAAAGGTACACCTATATCAAGGATAAAGATCCAGGTTTTTTCGGCAGTTACATTAATACATTTTTGAAACTAAAAATCCAAAACTCTGGCTGGCCTCGCAACGTTACCACCGACGAGGAAAAAACGGAATATTTAAGACTAATTAAAGAACGAGAAGATATCGAGATTAGAATCGAAGATGTAACAAACAATTCAGCTCTACGCGCGTTGGCGAAATTAGCTTTAAACTCGTTATGGGGTCGACATTGCTTAAACAACGATAAACCAAAATCGGTTTTCGTCAAGGATTATCAAGATTTCATTAAAATTATAATGGATCCGACATTGGAATTAACGGATATGCGGCCAATTAACGACGATGACGCTTGTTTAATGACCTACAAATTCAAAAAAGATTTTTGCCCGACATATTACAAAGGATCGGCAGTGTTGGGGAGTTTCGTTAGTTCGTACGGTCGGATCGAATTATTTCGAACTCTGAATAAATTAAAAGAAAGGGTTTTGTACTGCGATACGGATAGTATTATATTTATTCACAAAGAAAGTGACGAATTTCTTCCACCCGTCGGACAATTTATGGGTGATTGGACCGACGAAGTTCCAAATGGGTATATATCGGAATTCGTTACTTCGGGTCCGAAATCGTACAGTTGCAAAACAAATACCGGGCATTGCGTTACGAAAATGAAAGGAATTTCGTTAAACAGGAAAAACGAACAGATAATTAACTTTGATTCGATCAAATCGGCTTTAGACACTCCGGGAACTAGTTACACTTTGGAAATCCCCTTTAACGTTGTGCGTGACAAAGCTCGCGCGAAACTACTTTTAGGAAATCTGAAAAAAAGTTTCGGCGTGACTTTTAATAAGAGAATAATCGCGAACAATTTTTTAACATATCCGTTTGGATACTCGTTAAAGCAAGATGCATCGTGAAAGTCTTCGATTAAAATCATTCAATGGTCATTGGACTTCCAATTCGTCGGAGTTCGAAGTTATCCCCGCGGAACTAGCAGCGTCGGGTCTCTTTTACTTGAACGACGGCTTAAAAACCATGTGTTTCAGCTGTCATAACTTATTCGATTGGGGAGGATCGAATGAGACTAATCCTCACGAAGTGCATCAAAAACAAGCTCCATTTTGTAATTATATTCTCGGACTCGATATTACTAACGTGAGTCTGGCTGATGAAGAAGGGGAAAAGAGAAGATTAAAGGAAGAAATCGTGGAATATTTTGACGAATCCATTAAAACGTTTACGTCGAGTTTCGTCGATTTAATTCTCGAATCGTCGATAGATGCTTTCAACACGGAATTTCAACTCTAAAAGGAAAAAAGTGACTTTCGACGATATCCCCGTGGTTTTTATTATTCCGTACGAAGATCGCGTTAATTGGAGAGAAATAAACAAACTCCAATTTCAAAAACGGATTGACGATTTTAATAAACTTTTTGAGAAATGTTTGATGCTTGTAGAATAAAATTCCAAGCCCCCATGCAAATTTTACTGGCCGGTAGTACTATGGCTGGTAAAACGACGTGGATATTTAACCTTTTGAAACACGCCCATTGTTTGATCGAACCACCTCCGGACAGGATAGTGTACTGTTATAAAGAATATCAACCGAAATTTGACATTGCGAAAAAAGAAATTAAAAACATTGAATTTATGGAAGGACTCCCCCCAGATGATTCTTCATTTTGGGATGAAAGTATTAAAAATTTTCTAATAATAGATGATCTGGCATTCTCTTGTTATAATAGTTCCCATATCGCTAATATATTTTGCGTCGGCTCTCATCATAAAAATTTATCCGTCGCTCTTTTAACTCAAAATCTTTTTGGTCAAGGTAAAGAGAGTCGAACCATTAGTCTTAACTCTTCGTACATAATTGTTTTTAAAAATCCGCGAGACGGGTCTCAAATAACTTACTTGAGCAGACAAATATTTCCGAATAATAAAAACCTCGTAACTAGAGCGTATGATTTTGTTACCAAGGGTACTCCCTATTCTTACTTGTGTATCGATTTAAAACAAAACATTCACGATGATTTGCGTTTAAGAACAAATATTTTTCCGCATGAAGGAAATATGATTATTGTATGCGATGACAAATAAAATTTTGTATATAAAACTATTTATCGTTTCCGTATGTCTTTTATTTCGCGTTGGAACGTTCGAGGAGTTGGAATGGTTAAGAGAAAGCGTAAATCGAGTTTGTTAAAAAAAGTATTAAAAAGAAATTTTAAACGAAAAATTCGAAAGAGAGGACGTCATCCGCTACATAGACATTTACCATTTTTTCGTGGATTGGTACGTGCCAGTCAAAGTGGCGGAGGAAAATTAACCAAGGTACTGAAAAAAGCCAAGCAAAGTCAAATCAAAGCCGTTCACAACACGTTTTATAATTTGTTAAAGGGAAATATTCCTTTACCCGAAAAGGATAGAATTTATATTAAAAAACATCGAGTATATATAAGAAAAATCGCTAATAAAAGAGGTCTGGCTAAAAACAAACGGAAACTTCTTATAAAACAGGCGGGAGGATTTTTACCCGGGTTAATAGCTGCTTTGGTACCGACCTTGATATCTACCATCACTTCATTAGCGAGATGAAACGAATGGTTTTACTACCCGAATCCGCTGTTTTATCGGGAGCTGAAAAAGAAGCGACAGAGTTGGATCGTGAAATGAGTCGGATTTTAAAACAAAACACCTCTTCGGAGGATAAACTTCGACATTATTTATTAACTTTACAAAAGTATTTGACTATGAAGAGCCTGATAGAACCTCCTAACGTCAACGTTGCAAATATTCCACCAGTTTTCCAAGTTCAACAACAACAACCCGTTCAACCACCGCAATTTCTAACACCTAATCCGTTTTCAGTATTGCAACAGCCGCCTTCGCAACAACAATCACCTCAAGGGACCCCCCTGGCTCTCTCAAGGTCAACGCCGAGGTCACCCTCGAGGGTGCCCTCGACGATTAAGAAGTCATTCCCACGGCCTAAACTCACGTCGACTCCGAAATCGAAAAGACATCGACGATATACCAGAGGTATACCGGAGGAGGAGGGTGATGATGGTGATGATGGTGACGGTCATCCTTATCGCCCGAGACGTCTCCTTACGGGTATGAAATTGCGAAAAGTCAAAACACCGATAAAATGGTCTAAATGAATATGTACCAATTTTTTTAAAATAAAAAAATATTTTATTCATTTTTTCTCTTGATTCAATAAATGTATACACATATTTAACATAATAATCACGTCGTTGTAAGGTTTATCTTTCACGTCGTACAATTCTCGTATTATTTCATTAAAAGAAAATCCGTGACACAAACTTGTTAAAACAAAAATAACGTGTCCCCCGCATGTTAATGAACTGTTCGGCTGTATTTGACAATTATTGTAATACCAATTGGAAGCGTAGCTTGATAGATTAAAACCGTAATAACTAGGGTCTTTACCGTACGAGCAAAAGAAATAACCGTTATCGTTAGTATCGATATAGACTCCTAACCAATGCAATCCTTCGTTTGAGGATGGTTCCGAATTGACCACGAAACAATAGGGTTTCCGTTCTGGTGGGTCGGGTAAAATATCTTTCGGGAACACTCCTATGAAGTAGGGTCTCGTTCGAGGATCTGTGCTTAAAAAAAGGTTTAATTCTTCCGTATTCATTTAGCAACTTTTTGTAATTCCGGCTCGTAGAATGATCCTTTTATTATTTCGTCGTTTTCGTCTTTTATTATGTAAGCAGTTGGAGTACGTAGTAGTACTTTATGCACGACAAAAATTTCATTCGTCCAATATCCAGTGTATCCTTTACCAAAGGCGCCTTTGTCGGACGTAATTCTCACCAAATCACCCTTGCGTAATTTTGGCTTGTTGCTTGTACGTTTCTTCTTGTAGTATAATCGTTTCCATATTAAATGTTCGTTATTTATATTTACGTTTTTCGGAGCTATACCGATTGTTGAATGAACAGTGGCGTTATATCCATTTACAATTTTTTGTAAATGTTTCGTGTAATTATAATTGTTATTTCTCGTCATTAATCGAAACATTCGCGTTTTCAATGTTCTGTTCCATCTTTCTATCATGGCGCATTTTAAATTACCGTAACTAGCGTACCAATGGATATCCTTACTTTTAAGATAGGCTTGCACTTTTTTGTTTTTAAACTCGCTTCCTTCGTCGGAATTTAACCTCGAAGGTGTACGTTGCTTAAAGATTGTACCGAGAGCTTTTATAATTTCTTTCGCCCCCTTTGTTTTTAACGGTAAAGCCCACGCGTATCTCGACAAGACGTCAATAACGGTTAGAATATAACGATATTTGCTATTGTATTTGGATAATTGGGGTAAATCGATTAAATCGCATTGGAAAACCTCGTTCATACTAGTGACGTACGTTTGATTTCTAGGATATATTTTTCTTCTGGGTTTATGTTTCGTATACGCGGGCTGGGAAATCAACCATTGTTCGATATCTTCCTTTGATACATTTGGTAGAGCTTTTTGTAATTTTCGCACCGATCCTAAACTCGCGGGATGTTGCGGATCGTAATATATATTTTCGATTTTACGCGCTATTCGTTTACTAACCATCTTAGAAGGTATTTGGGTAATAAAGAAAAAAACCATCTGTGAATAAGCTTTTTATTTATCAAACGTAATTGTAAAAAACATCTCTTTTCAATTCCGATACATTGTCGGTAATAATAAGAAATAATTGATCCAAATTTTCGTTCTTCTCTCCAAATCGTTTTTCAAACTCATTCTTCAGGTTCGTCTTATTTAACATCGATATCGCTTGTAGGATATTCAAGTCCGTATTCGAATTTGAGGTGCAGGATACGTGGTGCTCGATTTCGCCTTGGCAATTAAGATTACCGCAGCAGTTGGTCTTTTCCAGTAAATTTTCGGTAATGTCTCGCAAAATCATTGTTCTGAATAATTCCTTGGTATTGGCTTTTATTTCCAATTGCCGGTCCAATTCCGGTTTTATTTGTTTCAATCGACTCCACGTGGTTTTATTTAAACAAAATCCTTTACACGTAGCCATCCACAGTAAATCGTAACGATGAATATTCGAATTTTCGCATACGTATTGTCGAATGTCGATATACTTTGTTCCGGTTCCAGATACGTAACCTTCAACTTGAAAATTTTCCGGTAGGGTACTGTGGAAGCGGGGTAAGACGTCTTGGAAAAACAAGTTTATATAATCCACCAGCAACCATAAGTTTTGATATACTTTGTTACTAATAGTAACCATATACTCCGTTCTCGCATTATCGGAAATGGAAATAATTAGATCATCGCCAGCTTCGGCTATCTCGATAGTTTGTTTATCGGAGAGATTGTACTGTTGTTGTTTCATGATTTTCACGCGATCATTTGACGCTAATTCGTTGGAGACGTTTAATTTTATATTTCTTTCAACACCTTTTTAGTTTCCTTAAAATCCCAACAATTACCGACGATAGTTACGTGTCTATTGTTATTTCTAACTGTTACGAGAAGATTATTATCTTTTCGAGTTGGTAAATAAACGTACTCGTCCATACTCTCACTCTAGTTTGTACAAAACGTTACGATCCCTCGTTATTAATAACTCGTTTTCAAACTCGGCGTATACTATGGCTGTTACCGCGAAAGTGAGTGGTTTGTTAAAACGTATAGTCAACCTTAAACTACCGTGTTTTTCTAAAGAACAGTGCTCGGCACTAGCCTGCTCTTCCGGAGTAAAGTCAACAGCGTATAGAGTGTTACCTCTAGGATAATCAAAAAGACTAATGTAGTTTCCTTTATTTTTCCCATACATATCTAGAGCCGTAAATAAGGAAGCGTATTCCCTACAGTATTGATCGTGAGTAAAATCCGGTGTGAAGGGTTGATCTGGATAATTTTTATTCCCTACTGTAACTGATAAAAAGTTTAAATCTAAGTGTTCGAAATAAAATGGATTTTGAGATATACGCCCATTGAAGGCTGATGTTTTAACGAATCCGATAATCATTCGATTAGGAATTCTACCTAAAAATAGGTTTTCTTTAATCGTGTCACTGTTCCCGGTTTCGATACTAAAATACTTTGCTACAGTTTGATTAATGGGATACACGCACGGTGTTTTTTCCAAAACCATAGCATGCGCTAGCATAATTTCAGAGTTTGGTTTTATTTTCCGTACAAATAAAGAAGCTGATTTAATAACGATTTTATAATTAGTAATTGGATCAGCAGCAGCAGCGCCAGGTTGATAAATTATTGGAAAAGTATCCGCTGATCTAATAAATTTAAACTTTATATCAACGTTGTTCAATAAGAACTTGTTCATCTTACATACATCAACGTGTAATCTCCCTATCATTTCAAATATTTTAGATGCTCCGGTTCTGGTTCTTCTAGATTTCATTCCGTTATTCTCGGCATGGTGTGAATCGGCATTTGTTAGTTTTGTATCTTTGTAAAACATTTCTAACGCCAATTGCGTGTCTTTAGCTTCTTTCCCATAATTTAACATTGTTTCGAAATATGCGATATATGGGGCTAAATTATTCACGACTTGAACCTGGGTATCGTTAAACATAACTTCTATTTGATCAAATAAACTCCATAAGGTTAAATTAAC
This sequence comes from Phalangium opilio, assembly GCF_054372755.1. NCBI lineage: Eukaryota > Metazoa > Arthropoda > Arachnida > Opiliones > Phalangiidae > Phalangium > Phalangium opilio. Next base: position 1,866,848 of record NW_028324172.1, on the reverse strand, counting down.
CGGTCCGAGTTTATCGTTTCCCGCGATTTCTACCCATTTATTATCAGTTGTGTTAAATCCTAATATTTGAGCCTTAACGTACAGTTTAATTTTTGAAGTGTCTATATAACTATCAGGTGTTCCGGGAATAAAAAATTCCAATGGACCACCATCCGTTATAGCGTTAACAGTTTGTAGTTGTATGTCGTTACTGGCCACAATATTCAAATTAGAGACGGGTTTAGCGAAAAAATCTAATTCTGACATCATTCCTTCCATTTTTTTAATACCTTTATTTGTCACTGTTTAAGCGTAAACTAATTATTACTCGTGTAAATTCTCTACTTTTATACCCCCCTTAGATATTTAGGGTTCTTCTTTAAGCTAAAAAATCAGTCTTCTTCCTTATTCTTTTCACTTTTCTCTTTCCTAGCTTACTGGCTCTTTTTCTTCTTTTACGTCTTCCACTCCCAAATTGCGCTTCCCCTATTTTATCACCCGCTTTATGTAATAAATTAGACCCCGCAATTTTAATATTCTTTTTGAAAGAGCTTTTAGGATCTGCTCCCGTTGATATGTCGCCGAACCATCTACTTCCGACACCTATCGCTTCTCGTCCAACAGCTTTTGCTGCTGGTTTGAGTATGGGGGTTATGAAGCGAACTAAACTCTTAAATATAGATCCTAACCCGTTTCCTCTTTGAAATACTGGCCCAAAAAACGCCGCGCCCGATTGTTGTAAATAATAATTATAATATCTATTCCGTACAGACATTATTAGTGATTACGGATCCTTCTAAAATGTAAGGTCGTAACGGTTTTTCCGAGTTTGAATGGAATTTTCGTTCCCGAATCTGTCGTTATATCTATCTCAACTAAATTAAAATTGGGTGTACGTACTGGATAATAATTAATTGGATTGAATGTTAACACGTGAGGTTTATTATCTCGACTGTTTTCAGGTCTTGGAATTGTACGTAAAAGCCCACCCCAAGAGTCACCTATTACCTGGGGGTATATGAGACTCGTATAAATGAATAAAGTTTGTACACCTCTATTTATATCTCCGAGATGTTTACTTTCCGTATTGTTCCTCAACGGAGTGTCTACTTGACTCTTATCAAATCCCAACATGTAACCTAATCCGGGATTATCTTTTGGAAATGTAATTGAAAAATAATCCATATATTTTGCCTCATTTACGGTAATTTTATGCCATGGGGTATTCTCTTTAACAATTCCAACCCCGCATTTGATTGTTACTGTTCTTGTTTTATTATACACAAAATCGAAATATTTTCGTTTCGATTCGGGTAAAACCATTTTCATTGCTTCGAGTACGGTATCTATACTTTCATACGTACCGTGAGGTATCGTATAAGCTTTCGTTTCGATTGATGCTTTATTAACATCTTTATTTACGTCAACGGGTCTATTTCGGTCCCTTGGAACAAATTGTTTGACTTGGAATTTACCCAAATTTCTGGTATCTAATTGATCTCGTGCAGTGTCTAAAGGATTACTAGCTATATATGTTTCCCGAACAATCCATCGATCCCAATCTAATTCCGCTATTCCAAGTACTTTTCCATATTCTTTAGGAAACTTAATAGCCGTTTGTTTGTCTCCGTTAATTTTAATTTGCATAAATGTCATTCCCTCTTTCGTCATTAGTTCAAAATTTATATCATCCCTAGCTTTTGTTGTTATTGACTGTTTAAACGTTTCGAATAATTTTTGGTATATACTAGTAGGTTCGTCGTTCGGTCCCCTAACTATATTACCCAAATTACCACAACCCCCTTCCCCCATTTCGTACTCATAATCAAGATCCACCGATCTAACGACAAATTCATCAAAACAATCAGTTATGTTATCCCACTTTGAAGGCATATTTATTTCCGACAATCCAACCTCCCAATTTCCCTCCGATAAATTATACGTTGTAGGTAGTTCCGTCCTATAACTTGTTTTAGTATTTTCAGGATATAATTGCATCGAGGCATTACTAGGTAAAGTAATGTAAAAGGAATCGTAAGCGGGTGCTAACATTGCCATGTTTACTTGTCAAGTTATTTATTGCTAATGACTTATTCATCAATGTACTAATTGCTTTTATTAACTATTTTGATTGACAGGTGTGATACGGTTCCTTTGCATGGTTTAAGGTATGGATTTCTGAATTATGCTAATTATGATAATTTCTGACAAATTTTGCATAGTTAAAAGTGGGATTTCTGAATTATGCAAATTTGGATCATTGTTGGCTAATTTGCATGCCTAAAAGTGTGGTAACTTACTACTTATGATGAACGTGATCCTCAAACCAAAGACTATGATGAACGTGATCCTCAAACCAAAGACTGTGATGAACGTGATCCTCAAACGAAAGACTGTGATGAAGGTGATCTTCAAACCAAAGACTGTGATGAACGTGATCCTCCAACCAAAGACTGTCATAAAGGAAATCCTCAAACCAAAGACTGTCATAATGGAAATCCTCAAACCAAAGACTGTGATGAACATGAGCCTCCAACCAAAGACTGTGATGATTATTCCTCTCAAACCAAAGACTTTTATGAACGTGACGCTCCAACCAACGACTGTGATGAACGAGACGCTTCAACCAAAGTCTCCAAAAAACAAGACTCTTCAATTAAAGTCAGAGCCTCTGAAAAACATGACTCTCCAATTAAAGTCAGAGTCTCTGAAAAACGTGACTCTTCAACCAAAGCCTGTGATGATAGTTATTTTTCCAACAAATAAGACTCTAAACATGGTGATGTACGCGATTTCCTTGCAGAACATTCTGATGAATTTGTAGAAGAAATTGAGTCTTCAGATGAAAGTACCTCTGGATCTTTTCCTTCCGATAAAACACTTGCAACACGAAAGTCCCCTGGAACAACCAACTTTGAACGCGTTTCTCTCGAAACAACCCGCGGTAGCTCCATTTCATCTAAGCGAAGAAAACTATTTGAACCTTCGCCGTCAAAATCCAAAATACGTCCTAAAACTCTAAAAACTATCTCGCCTAAAAAACAAATCAAAAGTGGTAAAAGTTTGAAAAATATATCGCCGACAAAGCTACCAAGGGGTTTAAGTAGCTTTAAAGCCCGTTCACCATTAAAGAAACCGCACAAGCGCAAAAGCCTAAAATCATTTTCGCCTGTAAAACAGAAAAGGGATCTCGAATGTGAAGAAATTTTGCCAATAAACTATGAAAAGGATTCCAGAAATAAAGATTTGTCGTCAAAGAACGATAAACCCAAGAAAAATCTGCCCATTTCGCAATCACTTCAAGAGTGGAATTCGCCTCTAACCAGCCTTAATTCTGGAACGCCACGACGAAATATAAACACTGCGCTTTCAGATGTGTTTGTCAACACAAGCTATTCAGCCAATGATTTAGGTAATATAATCTGTAATTTCGATTCGCCATCAAGCCTAATGACTTTGCTTTCAGCGTCAACATCAGAACCAGTGGCTAATAGAAATGCGTATCATAGAAATCCTGATAATTTAAAAGGTATAGTTTTTTATGACTGTTAAGCTCTTTCTCCTGCTATGTACAAACTTAGTCTCTTTTACAAGTGGCACTTTCAAAAGGTTTAGAAAATACCCCAATAGATGGTTAGTTTTAAGTATGGTCTCAGAAACTTGTGGACTGAGGCATAACCCTTTAGTTAATAAATATTCGTCCAATTTTGTTTAAAACGTTATTAATCGAGATTAGAGCTAATTTAAAATTATAAATTTCCAATTTACAGAAGAAAGTAATGAAAAATTCAAGAAAACCGTTCTTCTAATGCTGAGAGATTTGAATACGATAGTAGATTTTCTCATAAATAATTTCAAAGAAAGTACACGTGCCTCAAATCAAGAGATAACTGAAATAGATGAATTTCCCAAACTACCTCTTAATTCACTCCTAGAACTGAAGTTAGTAGAAAATCTACTGGAGGACGAAACAATTCGGAAAAAAGCTGTAAGGGTTACATTTCTATTTTCTCGCGTTCATTTTATATATATAACAAAATTTAACTACTACAACAGATTAAAATGTTTGCTTCCTATGGTGGGAAAAAAATAAAAAACTGTTGTCAGAGACTATTTGATAAAGTTTTGGCTCATCACTTAATCTTGAAATTCAACTGGGTAGGCTCTGAAACTAAATTCTCCTTTGCTGAATTAAATATTAAAAATGCTATTGTTGGTAAGTTTTTTTCGGTACAAAATTTCTAATTTGGAACTTAATAAAATAATTTTTTATTTCAGCAGCGATTTAATCGAATTTCAAAGGTATTAAAGAATATGAGGCTGAATTAGCCGTAAAGAAGTATGTCAGGGGAGCTTATGACAGAAAAGGTGGGCGTGCAGAACGAAGGAAACGGGCCGAAGAAGCAAAAACTAAACCCTGTGCTTTCGAAAGTGGAACTGATAACCAATTTTCTGAAACTGATTGAGCTATCATTTATTCATGTTTTTGGGAATTTTTTATATTTTGAAATATAGCTGAACATTGGTTTAAATTTGCAATCATATCTGTCGAAGTAAATTTTCCACAAGGTTGAAATTGAATTTAAATAATTGTTAAAATAGTTTAGATGAAAATTATTGTAAGGATATGTGTAGGCCAAATGTATGGATATGCGTAGGCCAAATGTATGGATATGTGTAGGCCAAATGTATGGATATGTGTAGGCCAAATGTATGGATATGCGTAGGCCAAATGTATGGATATGTGTAGGCCAAATGTATGGATATGTGTAGGCCAAATGTATGGATATGTGTAGGCCAAATGTATGGATATGTGTAGGCCAAACGTAGGGATATGTGTATGTAGCATTTTCAATCAGTAAAATTAAAACACCCGCCAAAAGCAATAACATAGGTACTATACCGCCATCTAGGCAAATATATGTAAAAGAAAAGAAACTGTAAGGGCCAAGCCCGAGGAAAATATTTTTAGTGAGTCATCATCACGCGATCTCAATAGTCATGTAGACAAACCTTCTCAAAGTGTATCAATAAATACGTTTTTATATCTCTCTTATATCTCATTAATCTGATGGTAGATATTACATTAATGGCGACGGAGATGGGATCGCGATAGCCCTCTTATTTTTTTCGTACCTCGTGATAATTAACGTAGTTAATTATGTCTGTACCACCACCGCCACCACCGAAGGACTTTGTCTCTTTACCTTTGTTTGAGCCCTTCACCGTTTATGGCGCAGCAGCAGAAACGGCGACTCGTTGTAAAACGTGGCTCCGACGATTCGAAAATTTGTTGACGGCAACCGCTGTCACCAATGATTCGCAGAAGAAAGCGTTATTGCTCTATTATGCTGGCGCTGAAGTCGAGGAGATCTTTGAAAATATCAACGTCCCAACCGATCATCAAACCTACCCAGAGGCTAAATCCAAGCTAAGTAACCACTTTGCGCCTGCTTGCAATCATGATTATGAAATCATAGTTTTCCGCGCGGCTAAACAAAGACAAGGCGAAACCATGGACCAATATCATACCCGCTTACGTCACTTAGCTGCCACATGTAATTTTACGGATATCGCTCGAGAAATCAAGATCCAAATCATCCAGAGTTGTCGATCATCAACTCTCAGAAACAAAATCTTACGGGATGCAAGCCTAACCCTAACTCAGGTACTCGATACAGCTCGTGCTGACGAACTGGCATCTGCCCAATCTAAAGGTATCGAAGATAGTACGCTCCTCCACCAGACGGCACAGAAACCTCTTTTTGCGCTGACGCAAACCAAGCACAAATCATCGCCTACCAACGCTCAGCCAACCAGAGTCTGCGGATTGTGTGGCGGCACCTATCCACACAAAGACGGCAGAAGTGGCTGTCCAGCATATGGCAAGACTTGTCATACCTGTGGGAGAGAAGGCCATTTTGCTCAATGCTGTCGTTCTGGCAAACCGCCATCGTACCAAAGCGCAAGTGTTTCTGCACCGACACGAACCAATCAGACCAACACGAAGACGAGAAAGCAACCACATCGACAAATTCGATCCGTTTTACCAGCGTCTACGGAAACAACCGCTTCCGCGTCCCACAACCGAGAAGATTGAGATGAATCCATCTTTTATCTTGAAACCCCAGAAACAACTATCTCACCAGTTCTAACCGAACCCGAACCTATCTGGGATCCACCACAAGTCAAGATCGCTATCGGAAACACCAATATCAAATGGATTGTAGACACCGGCGCCACGGTTAATATCCTTGATCGAGCTGATTATCTTTCTCTCGACCCTGTACCACCTCTACATGAACCGACTACCAAGATCTTTGCCTATGGTGCTAATACAGCCTTGAACATAATAGGTTCCTTTGGTACCCGGCTGACGCACAGAGAGAACCATTCAAACCTCAATAATGGTCGTCTCCACTGTTGGACCACATACCAAACCAATTCTGGGTTACAAATCCAGTTAAGACCTGGGCCTAGTCTTTGTGGTGAACAACAATACCCTCATCGACTCTACCAAGATCCTGTTGTCACGATATCCGGAAGTATTTCAAGGCATAGGGAAGCTCAAGTGCAAGCCAATCACGCTTCACATCAATCCCAATATACCGCCCGTGGCTCAACCAGCACGGCGCGTGCCTTTTCACCTAAGGGATGCTCTTGATGAAGAACTCCGAAACCTAGAACACCAAGATATCATTGAAAAGGCTACCGGCCCGACCTCTTGGATATCGCCACTGGTAATCGTAGCGAAAGCGCAGCGGAACGATTCCCTAAAACCAAACATAAGAGTTTGCGTTGACATGCGAGCACCAAACGCTGCAATAATCCGTGAACGCTATCCTACACCAACCATCGACGACATAGTAGCTGCTCTGAATGGATGTAAAGTCTTTTCCAAATTGGATCTACAGAGTGGTTATCATCAACTAGAATTAGACCCATCATCAAGGCACATAACCACCTTCGCCTCTCACAACGGAATCTATAGATACAAGCGTTTGAATTTTGGCATCTCATCTGCCGCAGAGGTCTTCCAACATGCCATCCACGAAGTCATACGACACATACCTCGCACGCTAAATCTGGCGGACGACATTGTCTTGGGTGGACCTGATCAGGGCGCTCATGATAAAACCTTGGATGACACCCTAAAGGCTATTTCGGAAAGCGGGATAACGCTAAACGAAGAAAAATGTGAGTTCAACAAGACATCACTCTCATTTTTTGGCGTGATCATCAATGCCCAAGGTTTACAACTGGATCCTGGCAAAGTAACAGCATTAGTCCATGCTGCTCCCCCGAAAACAGCGAAAGACGTTCGCAGGCTCTTAGGGATGGTAACATTCTGCTCTCGCTTCTTACCACATTATTCCACCTTGGCTGAACCTCTACGACGCCTTACCAAGGCAGAAGCCATCTTCGAATGGAAGACACCACAAATAGAGGCATTTAAGCAAATAAAGGCCGAACTGACTTCCGCACGCAGCCTGGCCTTCTTTGACCCAAATTTACCGTCCGAAGTATACACCGACGCTAGGCCTGTCGGCTTGGGCGCCATTCTCACTCAAGTTGACCGACTGGGTTTTACACATCGTCGCGTAACTCCTCTCTGGCCACAAGCTAATGGTCTAGTAGAAGGATGAGCAGAACCTTGAAGAAATCGCTCCAAACGTCTTCAATCGAACGATCTAAATGGCAAGACGCCTTGAATACGTTTCTACTAAACTACCGCGCAACACCACACTCGTCAACAAACCTTCCACCAGCGACGGTGATTTTTGGTCGTGATTTACAATGCAAGTTACCTCAATCTCCAAAACAGATCGAAATACCGCCCAACAATATTCAAGAAAACGACGCCGCAGCTAAGGCGAAAATGAAATACCACGCTGATAAAAGTTTCATTATACATGCAACACCTATCTCAATAGGCGATTCTGTATTAGTCCAGACCCGAAAGAAAGGCAAACTTTATCCGACATATGATCCAGAGATTCTGGTAGTCACGAAAATAAAAGGTTCAATGATTACAGCTACTAATAACCATCGCACGATAACACGTAACCAAAGCTTTTTCAAGTCGTATAGAGGAGTATCCGATCAGCGTTGGAGTCAACCTACTAAGGACACTCCCGTGCCTCTGCCACAACCGACCACGACCTTGCCCAGCCAAGAGGCATGTCCAAGGGATGTTCCTATCACAGATAGCACCGATCCTATCAACCCCTCTCGAGAGATTCCACAAGAAGCAAGTCCCGATCCACCTATCCGAGAACGTCGCTACCCCCAGCGGGAACATCGACGTCCCCCTCGTTACTTGATAGATGAAATGTGACATTTCTACAATTCCTGAACATTTAACCATTTGGACTTTTATTTTGTTTTCGCGTTACCTTAGTTTAAAATCTAATAATAAATAAAAATCCCAAGGGGAGGATTGTAGCATTTTCAATCAGTAAAATTAAAACACCCGCCAAAAGCAATAACATAGGTACTATACCGCCATCTAGGCAAAGATATGTAAAAGAAAAGAAACTGTAAGGGCCAAGCCCGAGGAAAATATTTTTAGTGAGTCATCATCACGCGATCTCAATAGTCATGTAGACAAACCTTCTCAAAGTGTATCAATAAATACGTTTTTATATCTCTTATATCTCATTAATCTGAAGGTAGATATTACAGTGTAGGCTTAATATAAGAAAGGGTGTTGGTCAAATGTAGGAATATGAGATGAGTGATTGGTGGGTTAGAGTAGGAAAGTGAAATGGGTGAATGATGGTAAAGTGAAGAAAAACGATCGGATTAGGGCTGGGCTAGTGATGGAAAATCAGAGGGAGAATGATGGGTTTTGTGAAAATTTAGCGTGATTCAATGGTGGGGAAGTGTGAGAATACGGATTGGGTGAGTGGTGGAAAAATGTAGGAAATAAGATGGCCTAGTGGCGGTGAAGTTGCGCGTAAAGTGTCGGTATTAACTTGAATAAGTTTCGGCCCTTAGGGTGGAAAGTGGTCATTATTGTGCTGGCAAGCTTTAGGCTTTTTATTAAAACGCCAATACTAAACCATGCACTGGCAAGGTAGGACATGTCCAGTGATGTACCGCTGCTGTGTCTACACTGCTGGGCCAGAATGTGGCCAGCACCTGCTGGGCCACCGAGTTTGTGCTACTAGGGTATCTACAAGGGCCTACCGGCCCTGTAGAATATCACTTCAGTTCACTCTCTCACTCGTTTAATAACAGTTCGTTATTTTATTTGGTCTCTCTCTTCCTTATGGATTATCTCTTTAATATAAGTTAGCTATAAGGCTATGAAAATCTATCAAGAAGAAACCAAAAAATTGCCAGAGTGCGCTTCTATGGAATCCTTGCCCGCTCGGACCGGTTCTATATCCCTCCCATTCCTCACTCTCTCTTGAAGCTCACTAGTATCTAAGCACAGCTTGAACCGCTTCTAAATACTTTTGTTCTCTTTCCTACTGTCTCTGCAACCCTCTTTCAGCAAGCGACTGTATGGAATCAGTACAGTATCTGACTGGCATGCCGTTGGTCCCGGGTTCGAATCCCGCTGGGGCGGAAGAGGAAAATGAATATTATAAATATTATAAATATTATGAATATTATACACACCACATCTAAGAGTCCATCGCATATACGATGTGGCTAAAAAAGAGAAATTATTCCATATCTAGGTAAATTAATCAAAACGCGTCTTGGATTAAACCAAGACCTAAAAAGTATCGATAAGAACATGGTTAATCACTTGACTGAATGAGCAGATATTGAAACTTTTTAAGCTTTTTGCCCATAGCAAAAGCTTTATACGGAGACCCCTGGAAGCAGGCTGGCTGGCAAGCAGGCAGGCAGGCTGGCTAGCAGGCTGGCTGGCTAGCTGGCAGGACGGCTGGCTGTTTCGCGTTCGCGTACATTTTCGTAAATTTAAATTACGCGGCAGAGCTCGCCGGAATTTGATTCTCCACCGCACTAGCGACATCTATACTAAATTCGATCATATTTTCGACGAGAAAATGCTGACTCGGAGGTAGCGGGATTCGAACTGACGTTGGCGGTGTGGGATGCGGATACTTTACGTCTGAGCCACTACGGATTGTTGTTAAGCTATCGATATTTTTCCCATACTTTTCCACGCCTTTGCTTATTGGTAGCGGGAATCGTTGACGTTACCGGTGTGAATATCCCTAATTTCGGGTTTTGTTAAAAATATCACACTGCAAAAAACGTTAATATGCCTTGGGGCATATCTTGTTTTTAATTAAATCTTACATGCTTAAGAAAGTAATGTTCCATCACCCTATTCCATTGAATAAACTTATTTTACTGGTAGTAAATATTTTCCCTCTCAATAATTTGAAAAATTTACTTCTCTCGGGTTTTCGAGCACAATTCCATTCCCCGAAAACATTTTATAACTACATTTATTATCACTTTTAAGAGAGTACGTGTATGACATTGTGTCGTTAATAGGCTGCTAACATATCCCCCCGTTCATGCCCTGTACGCTCCATAGTGAAACCTTTTGTTAATTTTAGTGCAAATTTCAACAATGGCAGCACATTCAATGGGGACGTTATGATTTTTGCTCTTGGTTAAACTGATTTATGTAATAGACCACTTCGACATATCTTAGAGAGAAAGACACGGGGGTAAAACTTTGCGTTCTAACTTGCTCGATGGAAAGATCATAAATAGAGCAGAGACGGCGAGGGGTGAACCCCCCTGTATGTCCCGATACTGAGGATTGACATCTCTTTTTTTACGTAGAAAGGGTCTATAGCAGCGGTACGACAGACAATGGTCACACGGTTCTATGCCATGGCGTTTCTATGGTTTGCAAGCAGTAGGGGCGTCCATGATATTCGTAATTTTTGGATTTTCTTAGTTGTAATTGTTAACTTAAGCACGGTCGTAGCCAGAAAATTCTGACTTGGTTATTTTGCAATATAGCCTGCGTTCACCGAGTCGCGTGATCTAGGCTCGACTCCGCTACTTAGTCTGTATATCTTCAGGAACAAGGAACATGTATTAACGGTTTTTAAAGGAATGGGATTTATAAACTTGTCGCTGCGAATCTTGCTATAGAAAATGTAGTATTTCTAGTAGCCCCAGAGACTTCTAGTAGCACTCTGTATGCATTTGGCAGAACAGTTTTATAGAAATTGAAATGGTAGAAGATATTTATAAAATAAAATTTGTTCGAATATTTAAATTTCAATTTGGTCGAATTATTTCGTAGTTGTCCTATTTCAAGGCGAGGAATGTTCTCAAAAACAATTACTATTTGCTGACGAATACTTTAAAAAGTAATTCACACAGAATTCTCGAGCAGTTTAATGCGTAATTGAGTGGGCTATTGCCTTGGTAACGAGGCCAGCGAAAGACAAGGCATGAGAATGGCACAAGGCGTACTTCTATCAAGGGGGGTATACAACTATACATCCTCCTTGTTCGTATCGGGCGCAGCAGAGGCTAAAGCAGACTACGACTAAATCGTTTTGTCATTGTTATGTTGTAGGTATATGGTATTTTCCACACGAAAACTCTTAAAAGTGATAATAAATGTAGTTATAAAATGTTTTCGGGGAATGGAATTGTGCTCGAAAACCCGAGATAAGTAAAATTTTCAAATTATTGAGAGGGAAAAAATTTACTACCAGTAAAATAAGTTTATTCAATGGAGTAGGGTGATGGAACATACTTTCTTAAGCATGTAAGTTTTAATTAAACAAAGTTTCAATATCTGCGCATTCAGTCAAGTGATTAACCTTGTTCTTATCGATACTTTTTAGGTCTTGGTTAAATCCAAGACGCGTTTTTATTAATATCTGTTACTTCGGTCTTACTCTCAGTTATTTCGCAAAAAAAAAAGAATTCGCTGGCAACCACAAAGGCAAGCCTATATGTTAGCTGTGGCATAGGGGCTAGCTACAGCTCCTCTATGCATTGTAAAGGGACCCACCTGACCCCAGTAGCACTGCCGACGTAGGGCCTACATGGTCGGCTTTGTGTGTTACCGACGAGTTGGTAAAAAGTCACTAAAAAGTCGGGAGAGTAATGGTTTGAAAGTCGAAATGTCCGCCTGGAGGGACGATGGCCCGCCGGTTTTCCTACTGTTTTGAGGCTACTATAAAACGACTGTTGGCCGACTATATGTCGGCGTCATTATGTCTACTAAAGCCGCGCTCAATCCGACGATTTCGCGGCTTTTTAGTATAGGAACGGTAAATCGTCGGTAAAGGGCTGGTAGAGTAAGGGTTTGAGAATCGAAATGTCCGCCCGGTGGGACTACGGCCCACTGGTTTACCGACTGTTACGACACGAATGAAATACGACCCTCATCCAACACGTTTGAGAGTCGACTTAACCGCCTGTCAGCAAGAGGTCCGACGCTTTTGCAACGATCAAACCTTAACTCGAGGCCCGATGGTTTTGCGACGATCAAGCCTTAACTCGAGGCTTCATTCGCTTATAGTAAAGGATACTGATACCTAGTATTGCAATTTCTTTAATACATTTTCAATGAACAACACTTAAGAATTTGTACTTTTTATATTTCAAGTAACATGCAGGTCAATTATAACAATTTCAAATATTAAACAATGTATTCTATATGACACGACTAGTCTAATGAAAATATTAGCTGCCTAGCTAATTGGTTTTAACGAAAAGTAAAATTTTTCAGGGCGAGTATTGTACTTTTTATATTTCAAGTAACATGCAGGTCAATTATAACAATTTCAAATATTAAACAATGTATTCTATATGACACGACTAGTCTAATGAAAATATTAGCTGCCTAGCTAATTGGTTTTAACGAAAAGTAAAATTTTTCAGGGCGAGTATAATATTTACATCAATTAAAGCATTTATTAATATTCATTGTTAATATCGTCGATTTGGCCAATTACTATCTCTTAAATTACAAAAATCTTAATGAAAAATATACACTCACAAATTTTTTTAAGGAAAAAGAAAAGCATACAAATCTAAAGGGTAATATTTCACACATTTTTCTCTTAAAATTTTTGAAACCTCATAAAAATTCTGTAACTTAAACAAATTTAGATCTAATTTGGAACTCAGTATTATTTTCACAACCAAAAATCTTTAATATATAAGTTTTTTGAACTCCAAGCGCCCCAAAACACTTGCTTCTTTTATATTAAAACAAAGAAACTGAAGGTAGACGAAAAAGTTTAAGCTTTGGTTTCACTTTATAGGGGTGTGGTTCCCAGCAGATCAGAAGCTAGGTAAAAAGCAAAGGCTTATGAATAAAACTGAATCTAAGAGGTAGATAAATTGATAACTCAATAACAAAATTCAACGAACGAAGACGTTTCTAGTTTATATAGTGTGACAAAGAACCTTAGCGATGAAATTAAAAGTTAGCAAGCCTAGAACTAATCATTTTCAACCACAAAAATCTCGTTTAAACATTCTAACGACCCAGCCGCGTCAGAGATACTGGAAAGGCTGACTTGCTTTCGCACTAGCAGCGCCCTCTTCGATGATGACGTGCATGGCGTTACCTTTGTTACGCCAATTCTAGAGGGCCGGTAGGCCCTTCTAGATAAGATCCCACACCCTCCCGTAATGTTAAATGAAAATTCACAGATTTTCGCCGATTTTCCCATAGGAATAACATGGGGTTTTTGGTGCTCCTGTACATCGAATCATTTAAAAACTACATAGCCGTTAGCTTTCGGAATACTTTTAAATTAACAAGTAACTATTCAAGGTGTGCCTTTTTCAAGTTTCATCAAATTTAATTAAGTCTAAGTATGTTAATTTAATTAAAAATGGAAGTACCTCAAAAGATTATTCTACAGCAGACGACGCTAATTGTTCGTTACACTACAGTAGAGGACGCTTATTTGCCATTTCACCGCCTTGAAACTTTAACTTAATATTTTTCAATAAATATAACACTATATTTATTAAAAACTTCTCTGGCGGGTCTAATTTTCATTTAATTATGTGTCTCGGTTGAAATTCTATACTTAAGATACCTTTTTAATTTATATTTTAGCTGTTAGTTTCGACCAAGGCTTAAGTTGCCTTACTTAGGCCATGGATTTATAATAGAAGCTTACGCATCATGGATATTTCCCTGTAGCCTTCAGTAAGGCATTTTGATTTTAAACACATTTATGGCACAAAAATTCGCGCGGGTGGGGACTGGGGGGCTGATGACGTAGAAATTGAGGCAAACTTTTTACTTTTGGCGCGCGCGCTATTCAAAATTAGAACTCGATCACGTGAAAAACTTCAACCCCCCTCTGAATTTGCCTCAAATTCTACGTCACAAACGCGCGTGCCAGGCTGGTACTATTTCAGACGAGGAATAAATGTTGCGCGCGTTTTAAGGTGAGTGAAATATCCAGGAAGCGTAAGCTTCTATTATAAATCCATGCTTAGGCAGACTATTGAGTGAGTCTATGCAATGGGTGATTGTAAAAGCTGGAAGGATAGATGGATCAGTGTTGGAAATAAGGATATTTTTAAAACTGGACCTGTGGCCTAGGTATTTTAATTAAAATAACTGTCCACGGTGCCAATCACTGTAAACGTACAAGGGCAGTGCACGCAATGTCATGGATAATTGCAATCGTAAAGTGGACTGTAAAAGATACGGCTTTGATAGTTTAAAATCGTGGCAGGTTTGTTTTGAAATTGACTATAAAGCTCGGGTTCTAAAACGAATTGTGAGCTGTATCTTATTAGAATTAGTAGAAGTGTAGAACCATTTTTAACCTCGTCCTAGAAGTGGAAAATTTCGCATTTCAGGCAAAAAATTGTTTTATAATAGAATAATACAAATGCAGACTGAAGGAACAGATATTATATAAAAAAGGACTTGGTTTGCCCAAGCCTAAAAATCAAAACGATAAGAGTTTTTTCCAGTTGACTGAAGCGCGGATATTTTATTTTTCTATATAATTTTAAAGACAATCTGTATTTTACTACTCTTTAATTCAATCTCCTGATTTTACTGGTAATGGATTTATTTCCTATAAATTAATTGAAATAAAATATTACTTATTTCAGATTTTTCATGATAAAATTTTTACGAAAATGGAAATTGTTGTTGAAAAATCTGAGATAAGATTTTTTATTTCAATTAATTTATAGGAAATAAATCCATTACCAGTAAAATCAGGAGATTGAATTAAAGAGTAGTAAAATACAGATTGTCTTTAAAATTATATAGAAAAATAAAATATCCGCGCTTCAGTCAACTGGAAAAAACTCTTATCGTTTTGATTTTTAGGCTTGGGCAAACCAAGTCCTTTTGTATATAATAGAACAGAGGCGTGTCACCTGACCCGAGAAATTACAGGAGGGATAATTCAAACTAGAAAATCAGATGTGTTTTCTTGCTTTGCAGTTTTTTGTAACGTTATGTTTCTAGTGTTGCCAAAAATATAGTGTTATCAACTTCTGCTTGTGGGTCGAAATATAGTATAAGTTAAATATATAACAAAAAAATTGGTGGCATATGCGGAATAGTAAAAGTCAAAAAACCGTCCCACGGAAAAAGAAGGCCTATACAACAACTTCGTTTTTCATTTTACTCGTTTAAAACGTGACCATACCAACTAGCGGGAATGAGTTGGTAATCAATTGGCAAAAATGGGTTACATGTTTAGGACGGTAGGCAAGCCTATTTCAAACCACCACAGTTTCAACTGTCGAATAAATATCGGTTACTAAACGGCCTAAGAATAACTTTGATTTAATTTTACTCTTCTTAAACGTCACAATAACGACTAGCGCGAGGGAGTTGGTAATCAATTGGCAAAAAATGTATTGGAACTTTCTAGACGGTAGGCAAGCCTACTTCAAACCACCACAGTTCCAACTGTCGGATAAATTTCGGTTACTAAACGGCCTAAGAGTAACTTTGCTTTTAATTTTACTCTTCTTAAACGTCACAATAACGACTAGCGCGAGGGAGTTGGTAATCAATTGGCAAAAAATGTATTGGAACTTTCTAGACGGTAGGCAAGCCTACTTCAAACCACCACAGTTTCAACTAACGGATAAATGTTGGTTACTAAACGGCCTAAGAATAACTTTGTTTTTAAATTTACTCTTCTTAAACGTCACAATACCGACTAGCGCGAGAGAGTCGGTAATCAATTGGCAAAAAATAAGTTGGAATTTTCTAGACGGTAGGCAAGCCTACTTAAACCATCTCATTTCCAACTGTCAGATAGATGTCGGCATTGCCAACTAAAAGAAGTAGTCGGCTTCATGAGTCGGAAAAGTGTCGGAATAAGCATGGTACAGCCGACTGGACCGTAAACCGACTATTCGACCTTTAACCGACTGTTATGCGGAAGGCTTGTGCTACTGGGGTTGGTTTTATTTTTGAAAATTTTTTAATTAGTTCAATCATGAACTGCGCCTGAGTTGAATCACCTTCAATGGCTGCCTTTTGGATTATTTTAAGTTTTACATGAATGTCATCCTTTTTCCATTCGTCCAATTCTTCTCTCAACCGGTCGATTTCTTCTTGTTGGATCTTTTTCTCTTCGGCTTGTTTGCTAATTTTCCTATTGAGCCTCCTAACAGTCGACTTTAAATTCTTTATGGTTCGCCTGAGCTGCACTAATGGGTCCTCTTGAGGCTTATTTATTTCAGTGGTGCCAAAAGTGGATGAAGGGGTGGAACCAGTTTTTATTAAATCTTCCGTTATTAAATCTTCCGTTTCTAAATTAATTTCTTCGTCTGTATCTTCAAGATCAAAATTTGGATAAAGGCGACGGCCAGATTCGCTTCTAGTTGGGACATCTAAGTTGTTGGTGGATTGGCAATCAGAATTTGGATTATTTTCAATGTTATCCAAATTTTCAACATCCGTTAAAGAATTTATAGGTTGGTCTTGATCCAATGGAATATTTTCAAGGTGTGACTTTTTAGCCGGAGTAGCTTTTGCCACCCGATTTTTCCTCTTAGGTGCAACTTTTTTAATCATGTACGAAGGATATAATGGAAAAACTGAAGGAATAACACCTTTTTTAGCCTTCTTGTGCTAAGTCCTGAAATTGAAAACATTTGAATTAGTTTTAAAATTTAAACGTTACATTTTGTATCATTAAAATGTAATTAAATACCTTCTTGATAATCAGCTTCTATGAAATGTTTATTACAAACATGAGATGCGCTAGAATTAAAATTTGGCTGAATATCTTTTCTGGGAAACGGCTTTTAACCATGAATCGCAAAGTATTGGATCTTGCGGAAATTCATGAAATGATAACTTTGACTGAGTTTTATTTCTGGAATTTGATTTACAAAACGGTACCCAGCATTTTTTCACCATTTTTGCTAAAGTTTATACTACTATATGTAAATAAAACTGTTTAATATTAAAAAAAAGACGAACAATTGGCTTTCGAGTACTTTATTTCAAGTTTCGATAGGCCTATTAACAATTCAAAATTGGCGCAAAAACGCATAATTTACATTCGCGCCAAAAAAATTCAGGAAACAGATTTTCAATTTCAAATAAGGCGGGTGCAGATGCAACCAAGGCTTAGGTTTCTAGCCGCGAAATTCGAGTTTATCCGCTTCGAATGTTTCGATAACGATTGCAGCAAAACTAATGGACGGAAAATTAAGAAATTAGTTTCAAAAGATAGCTACTTGATTTTATAATATATGTAAAAAATAGATTCCTAAAACATCTAAAAAATATAGAAAAAATCCGATGAAAAAGTGCAGTTTTAAGGCATAGTTTCCCCATAGCAATGTATTAAGACGTTTGTCCGGGATGCGAGCGCCCCCTACCCGAGAATTGCCGCACTAGCGGGATTTCGCTACTTTTCCATTAACATAGGGCGCCCACGAAATCGGACGCCCTTACAGGCGACGGAGGAGATGATCTAAGTTGGCCGTGCTTTGGCAATGCATTGCGACAGGAATAACGTGTTATCGGGGCTTTTCATCCCCATCATTCCGATTTCGAGTTTTTTAAGTAAACACTTATTTGGTGACTCCACCAGAACGAACTCTAGTTGAAGGGACAAAAAAGGATAAATAGACTCCGCCTCCTCCCAAGCCCGCGATGTGCAAGAGGATAAAGACTCCGGCTCCGAGGCGCGCGCGGTTGTTTGGGCATGGTGCTAGTAGCTAGAGGATAACTTTCCTTCTAAAGAGTTACGCTGTCTGCTGCGAGTCCTACTGTTAAGATAATATTTATTTCGCTCAGAACTGAAGGAATGGCGTCTAGTAAAGAAATTGTCACCTCATGCTCGCTTTTTTAGCCCCTATTTTTTCACTTTTTAATTATGTTACATATCCCGCACGAGTGTCCTTTCTGCTGGGGCAGCTTGTTAAATTCCACATACTCTAACTCAATCATTTCGCAAACCCTGATTACCGTCTGTGAATAACCTTCTATTAACATTTTCCCCGCTTGAGTTGAACAATTAACTATTTCCATTTCTACCTTATTAATAACTCTAAATCCTTAAAAACTAATTCGCTTTGTGTACTGACATCAACATATTCTGACTCAGTTTGAGTGATTTTATCCGAAGAACTAGTAGCAACGCTAAATTTTACATTGTAATCCAAAGGAGCTGTAAAAACCTTTGGTTTTTGGAGAGTCTGAAGAGCCTATGCTATCGTCGCGAACCAAAGAGTCAAATGTAGAGGTGGTGTGTTCCAAAATAAACGAAACTCCAGCTTCGTCAGAAAATGGAGGTATAGAAACTTGTACGTTATTTGACAGAGATGTACCTTCTTCTAGTGACAATGAAGTAGGTTTTGATTTCGTGCTAATATCTAGGAGAGAATTAATAATTAAAAATTATTAGGTTAATTCTATGAAACTTAAAGTTTGTAAACAATGTCGACTTTACTCTATGAATATTCCATTTGAAACGTTCAAACTTTGGGTGTTGATACACCGCTCTTAATAAGTGATACGTTGCGTTTAAAAGAAACGGGTGTTTGACTTTGAAAACGCTTTTTCCGTCTGCCGTATTTTAAAATTTACCGTGCCCATCATCAACATCGTAGGTTTTGCTTTTATAACCCAAATTCACGTTTGGTAACCAATCAGGATAGGTTTTATCAAATCGCTTTGATTGTTTACCTAAATTCAATAGCTCTATATACGCATACATACATATATTCCAAGATTCAACAAGAATTTCTAAAACGTACGTGAATAAAAAAGTCTTTAACATATTTTTACTTGGCAAACATCTTTAAAAGCGCTAAGCCTTAGCCTTCTCAACAACAACTTTCGCCTTTCTCCAGATAATTCTTCCGTGTTTTAACATCCTGTTTTGTTAAAATGGCTGTTACTCCTAAGAAACAGATGTAATCTCCCTTTTCAGAGCTCTTTTTTACCTCCATTGCAATTAACCACGATGCAACGATGATGAGTGTTTACAACAAAAAACCCCCACAGAATGGCAAGTTTGGCTCTCAACTGAAATTGAAAGATACCGAGATGGCAGTAGTATATAATTCTTGAAGCCCCCTTCCAAGAAGGACGTTTCATTAAGTCGATTGAAATAGCTCTGCACTCGATTTATAGCTGTACCGCCAATTTCTATCTTGCAAATAGTATCCTCTATTCTTCTCCCATGGTTAGAGGAAACAATATATTCTGTTTTTAATTTGTTTAATGTTAGAGCATTTTTCTCTAGAAAAAAGTTTAAAATTTGCAAAACACCTGTTTCCTTGCAATATTAGAGCAAAAAATTGCTTATTTTCCAATAGTATCTGCATAAAGACGAAGAAGCTATTTATGTAGTTTTTCTACTATACCGTTAATATACATATATACAGATTGAAAAGCAGTACGGATAATACTGAACCTTGAGGGACACCGATATATATGTTCCGCCAATCTGATATATTATTGTTTAATTTGGTTGCACATTTCCAATTTGAGAGGTAACAAGATATCCATTTAGCTGACCGAACACGTATCAATGTTTGCCAAAATTGACGGTTTTTTCGCTGATGTCAGTTGATATCAACTAATTTGAGAATCAGTATTTATGGTTGACCGCAGTAGACTCAAGGCTACTGCGGTCGACATCAACTTCGCTTGATTAGACAATTAGCCAATTAGGAAGCGTCTAATCACGTGCCTAGATGCTGAGGCAGCGCTATGGCGAACTCTTAATGTGTAGTAACTCGTAGCTTTGTTATATATTAGCATAAAAACATGGGAAAAATAAAGAATGAGTGGACGAAAGAGCACGAGAAGATAATTGTAGAATTTTATGTGAGTTCATAAATATTGTAGATAGTAAATATCGCGCGTGTTGGATGCTAGCAAGACTTAGCTATTGGATAGCTAGATCTTGTGCTCTATTAAAATATTATAAGCGATCCTTTTTCATTACATATGCATATGTTTGTAAATAATATCACATTAATATTTAGATCATAGGCAACTTTGGGATCGTAAGTCTGAAGGTCATTTTAGTAGAGTTTTAAAACAGACTACTTTAAGAAACTTGTTTCAATTGCTAGGGCTAGATGGCAAGGACCAGGCGTATACAGGTACCACAAATGATTTAACTTATCTTTATAGTATGCATGGTATATCTTTATAGTATGCATGACATATCTTTCTAGTATGCATGACATATAAAGCCTAATATTATAGTATGGACATCTCAACAAACAACATCAATTTTGATTAGGTTGAGGACTGTGTTTTCGCGCCGACGTGACTGACATTAGCCAAAATGGTTGATACGTGTTCGGTCAGCTTTTTAGAGATAGTCCTGTAGTCGATCCATTATGTATAATGGTCTTTCATGGCAGCACTATCGAAAGCTTTTTCAAGGTCAAGAAAAATCCCTAGGCACGTGCATTCAAAATTGACTTACATAAGTTAGTTATGGCTAACTCGGTACTACTGTCTTCACGAAACCCAAATTGGTTTTTCGCAAAGATATTGTGTGTGTAACAAAAATAGCTTAGCCTATTAAAAAAAAGGTTTGTCATAAATTTTAGCAAATGGCGAGAGTACAGATATAGGTCTATAATTTCTAAGGATAAGGGGATGACCTTTTCCAAAATTGGTTTTTAGCCTACCGGTTGCTTTATTTATTAATTTCACTTGGATTTATTCGATGTGGCCTTAGATATCTTATTTTTAAAGTTCGTACTTCTAGCATTTCGTATTTGGTTGTTTAAAGAGTTTCGGTATGTGGTATATTTTTTTTGCGTTTTCCTGTAATCCAGGATTCAGGGTAAACATTTATCGCTTTAGTTTTGAAACTGTTATTATAGGCAGAGATCATCGTGTCTTCAAAAACGATATATGCAAGGTTTGCCGGGATTTCCCTATTGTTATTTTAATCATAAATAAAGAGGATAAGTAGGTGCCAGGTGGTCTGAGACATCAATATCGTTAATTGTTTCAGCATTGGCCTAAGCGCTCGTAAATATATTGTCTATACAGCTCGGGGTACGGTTACCCTCGTTGCGGAGTAAATCGTTCTCTTGAGACCGTAGCTAGAATAGAGATCTATTATAGATTGTGGGCTGGGAGTATCTGAATTGAAATTGAAATTAAAGTCTTTAAGTACTGTTTTGTTAACTTTGCAGTTGCCTGCAATGCATAAGATAGATTCGTTAATCATTATGAAGGTGTCAAAATTTGAAGAGTGTGGTCGGTATATAATAACAAAAACGTCCCCAGTGTCTTGCAGTTTTATACCGTAACTCTCAATATCGATATTAAATACTCAAGTTTCTCTTAATATAGAGAAATTTGGTTCTTGTGAATGTAGAAACCCACACCATCTCCTCGTCTGTTGTCAATACCAGTAAAAATAATGTGCGATGTAGGGAAAATAGTTATTCTGGAACCATGTTTCAGTGTGAGCATAAATTGGTCCTATTACCAAGCTAAAAACTTCTAAATCTGAGGAAACACTGTGCTGAATTAAGAATTAGACAAAGTGTAGAAAATTAAATGCCTGAAGTACAGATACTAAAATTTTCAGTTTGAAAGACATGATTATAGAACATCAGTTATTTAAAAAAATTCTTAACCTAGTTTTTTCTCCAAAATTCCTTTAGCAAAAATATGATATTACGAAAATTGGGTATTATTTTAAAAATAGTATGCGTGAAGTTTAATTTTGATAAAACATGCATATTATATTCTTCTAAAAAGATTGCATTTAGGTATATGCATTCGGCCTTAAAAAGGAGAATAAAATAAAAATCATTGATAGCTGATAAAGTAAAATCAGTATGAAAGCTTAATAAAACTTCTTCGTAGTTAATAAGTTTTGAAGTTTCAAAAATTTACGCTTTGCAAGTATAGTGCTCAAACCATAAAATCTTTTCGACCCTTCATTGCAATCAAACGGCATATTTCGTTTGCCGCTTTCCAATATTTTAAATTTTCAAATAACAAAATTTAAATTCAAGCTGAAATTTTCAGAGCTTTGAGTATTTGAAAGTAGGAAAAGCAAATGTAAGCCGTAATTTAACACTTGTATTAAGAGAAAATAAAAATAGAGTATAATGCTTCTGATTTCGCTCGCTGCGCCTCGTTTTACAGGACTTCATAAAGATGTCACTGAATTTCATATTTCAAGCGGGAAGTTTAAATTTCAGTAGCTTTATTTATAATCGATTCTCTAAGGCCACACCAAAAATTGGGGGCAGAAAGAGAGAAAAGCGCTCAGCCGCAAGGGGACGGAACAACGTTCTCGCAGTCTATAGGCCGTAAAAGCAAAGCAATGCATTTTTTCCTGATGTCGTTGACGTTAGGAGTGGAGGAAATTAAAATCTCGCTTTTCTTTAAATTCAAATTTTGACAAAGTTTTGTACCAGCAGATCTTGTTTTTGAATGTTTCAGTGTGTATAATTTGTATTGCATTTTCACTATTGCCGTTTACACATTTTCTGAACCGAATTTACATTTTTTTCTTATTGGGTGTTTTATTATTCTTAGGAGGAATACACAAAACTTGCTATTAATAGAAAAAAGATTTTTTTGATTTGCCAAGTCAGCGAGTACAGAATTCGTTGATGCAATTTCTTTTCTAGGAAATGTTGATTTTGCAGTTACGGGCTTATCTTTAACAACTTCAAGTAGACGATCTTCTCTGCATGAGAATTGACCTTTAAGATGATGATGTTTTGATAAGAATTTAGGCGTAGGTTCCTTTAAATATAGCTGTTCTTGATTTACCATTCCAATCGAAAAGTTTTTCAGATATTTTAAAATGTCTCTTGGGATTTGATCTAAATTACTAAATTCTTAATAACTGTAAGAACATTCTCACTGCGAGTGCTGTTCCTTTCTATAAATTCGTTCGTTACAGATTTATTGTCTTTATTTTTATCGCTATTAATCAAGAACCCCATAGGTAGAATTTCTTCACTTTTTTAAAATGCATTTTTGCCTTTTATGAAATACACCAAAAAATTTTAAACTTTAACTTTTCCTTAGTAACCACGGTGTTTGAATCATGATTTAAAATATCAATCGCTAGTGAAAAGGCAGCGGAGTCACTCATTGTGGCAACATCACTTCAAAATGCGGGATAAAATCTCTAAAAACTTTCACTTTTGCCATTTCATTAAATCCGAATATGTATACATTTTAAACCCGGTAACGCGGATCTATTTCTGATGTAACGTTAAAATTATCTTATATTTCCCTGTCCTTTCTAGGATTCCCAATTTTAGCTGTGAACTGTCCTATCGCGGGAATTTTTCCATTTAATGGTAGATTCTTATCAACAAGATAATGAATGTGAACAACCAGTTTTTCGGTTTCTTTTGGTTCAGAAAAAAATACTTTTTTTCGAAACCCACTGTATTTAGGTAATTTCGTTGAATTTTTTATCTTATAGAAGTTTTTCATCATATTTGGTTTTTTGTTCATTTCATTGCCATTTCCGGTATAATGAAATCCAAAATAATTATGATTTTTTATAACTGTAATGGTAATTTAGTGCTGAATTTTTACCTAAATAATTCCTAAAATTTGGATGGTTACCACAGAATAATTTGTTCAAATGGGAGTGAAATGATTCGACATCGTTATTCGTTCGTTTCTCTCTCCCATAAACTGATATTACTTAAGGTGATATTATTCAAATCCAATAATCTTCGACTAAGTTGGTAAGGTTAATTAGCGAATCAACGACTTCTTGGACCTAAAAATGATTTGGAAAGTCAGAAAAAATATTTAAACAAATTGAACTGCCAATTAATACAATTAATAGTTCATGTTTCCATAACTACCAATCGTTGATGTAATGGATTAATGCAAAGCCTTATTATACGAAATCCTTCCACGATGTTCGCCACCGGAAGTAGCGGGAGGGCCATTATCATTTTCATAATGTGCTTCGGCGATTCGAGGTGTTGAGCATCCAACTCAATATCTAGCCGGTAAACGGGACCCAAAAAATTTACGCTAATCCTCCTAAAAATAGCCTAATCGACGAAAAATAATCACGATTAATGAAAATGAACTATATTTAAAACGTATCGGCTGTTTAGAAATAATACCTGCGATTAATGGAACCAACAACCAGACAGGGTGGATCCAGGGAAAAATCTGTGAAGACTATTCTGTAAGCCTAATTCAAAATCTGTCATTATAAAATTCTGATTAAAATTTGGATATTCTCCACATAAATATGCAAGAAGTTCGTCATAAACAGCTGCCGATTTGGTGACCGTTAAGGCATACACAAAAGGAAAGACGTAATGCTGATCAGGTCCAGAATCAAAATGAATAGTAATTAGTTGTTTGAACACTCTTGGAACTTTGAATGTTCCGTCGGCAAATATAGATGCCATCGTTTCGAATGCCGCCTCGACTATGTTGAATGACACGAATACCAAAGTCTTGAAAATCGAAAGAATAGTCTTCAAAAACACCTTACCTTGCTTACAAGTTTAATATTTTCCGCTTTCTCGTCATTGTTTAGAGCTTGAACCACGTCATCAATGCTGTTGACTTGATTTGGTTGGCCCTGTCTTGCCGCCCTTTGCAAAGCACCTCGTAAGTTCGGAAATGAAATACGGGTGATGTTGTGTATACTCCTTTCCTCGTCAAATCTATAACGTAATTCTCTTCCATCAGCTTTCGGTGCCGTCTCGCGAACCGCCCCCTGAATCTCATGGACTTAATAGTGTCAGCCTCTGGGTCGTGATTGTGAGTCCTTGTCGTGAAGTCTATATCCAAACAGTCAGCACCTGTTTTTAAAGACCCTCTAGCTGGACATGTACCATAACGATAGCATTTCCTATACAAGTTGGGAAAACCAAAATATCACCTCTCCGTGTCGAGAAGATTATATAAACTTAAGTATCCAATAAAAACTTCGACCTTTTTGCCCTCATCCTTTCCCGCGCTTTGCGCTTCCGCATTTCATCCTAACTCAACATTATCTTCCTCCATTTTACATACAAAAATCAAATACTCACAAAAAGAAGTGGCAAAAACCTGATGGCTCTTAACAACCACTTAATTTGACTTAATATCCAACTTCCTAACACAAATATTTACTGGTAGATAAATTGACTACCTACTAGCAAAGAAAAATTCTCAAGAATGGCTCCCGCAAATTTAAAAGGTCTATTTTCAACTAGGTGGGCTTATCTGATTAGATTTAAAATATATATTTTTGAAATTTTTGGTCTAACTGTTATCTACACCTAGATGGTTTTCAATCAAACAAACAAGGAGCATAAACACAATAGTGGAAGCTTCAGTCTTATTTAAAACATGTAAAACAATTATCATCTCTGCAAATAGCTTACACATGTCTTATTTACCAATGCCTAACCGTTTCGATTTTTCTAAAGCAATCCCAGCACCAAAAAATATTTTTTCATTCAAAATAAATGATATATATTCTTACTAAGAATAAAACAAGAGGATAAAAAAGGTCTGTCCTCTCGTAATTTTTAAAGCTTTTATCATGATTACTCTATACAACAGTAACAAGGAGTATAAACGATTTACTCGCATTTAACCCAAACTGTTTCTCCCAATTCCCATATCTCCCAATCCCATTTGACCCAACACTATGTCTTTTCCCCAATTTCTTTTGTCCCAATTCAGCGTAAAGCATATGTTAATAAGATCAAAGAGAATTTTTTTGTTTTATTATCAATGATATGTTTTACATATTCAGTTTAGTTTGAATTTCCATTTTATGATTTCTAGATATTCAAATGGAGATTTTCTCCCCGCATCCAGTTCCCTTTTTAGTTGTTTTATTTTTTCCTCCTGAATCTTGTATTATCTGGTTGGTGGTCGAACAGGTTAACCCCCATTTCACAAAATTTAAAACACCCAATTCCCATTTACCCAAACCTCATTCAACCCAATTCCCAGTTCTCCTCTTCCAATTAACCCAATATTGCATACCCAAAAAGACTCAATTGATGGTTTTATTTGTTTATTTTTTCAATCCATAAGGGATACACTTACTTGAAGTGTATAACCGCTCCAAAGAGGAAGAGATGTCCTCCTAACCAAACCAAACCAAACCAAACCTAACCTAACATAACATAACATAACAGTAATGTTTTGGAAAAGGCATATTATTTGAGAAGTCAATGAAGCTAAACATCAATATTTTAGAAATGGCGTACCATAGTTAAATAATTTATAAAATATTATTAACCAAACTTAACCTAACATAACATAACAGTAATGTTTTGGAAAAGGCATATTATTTGAGAAGTCAATGAAGCTAAACATCAATATTTTGGAAAAGGCGTACCATAGTTAAATGATTTATAAAACACGAACTTTCTCGTAGATCTAGCAGAAAAATATAATACATTTAGAATATCACTTCACATTAATTGGTAGGAAAATTATTTAACCTAACCTAACCTAACCTGACCTAACCTGACCTGACCTGACCTGACCTAACCTGACCTAACCTAACCTGACCTGACCTGACCTAACCTGACCTGACCTGACCTGACCTAACCTGACCTGACCTGACCTAATCTAACCTATTCGCATTAAAAATAATCAATGTCGTTTTGAAAGCAACCCTTAGCAGCATAAAATATTAGACAAAACCATTCGATTGGGAGAAATGAGAATTGAATAGTTTGGGATAAAAATTCCGATTGGGAAATATAAGATTGGGAGAACTGGGAATCGGAAAGTTTGGGATAAAAATGTATTTTGGGAAACACAGAATTGGGAGAAATGGGACCATACCGTATAGACCCATTAGTGGAAGCAGTATTTTTTTTCCCGAAACAATCTCGCTTATGTTTATCATCTCTAGACTTCGCTAAAAACGTTTTACTCCTACGTAAAATATTAATAGACAGGCAAGGATTCATACCATTAAAGAAGCAGCGCAATATTATCCATATTTTCATTTCATATACATAGAAAAGAAATTACTATGTTTCTGAGAGGAGCTTCCCATTTTTGTTGTTGTTCTGAAAAATATATCGCAATGCACGGGTCTTGATAGATATACGAGGCAATGAATGAAATATATCACAACGCACGGGCCTTGATAGATATAGGAGGCAATGAATGAAATATATCATAACGCACGGGCCTTGTAAGATATAGGAGGCAATGAAGGAAATATATCGCATGCACGGGCCTTGGTAGATATATGAGGCAATGATAATCTCTCTCTTTGCACGAGAGGTTTATCTTTAATATTTAAATAAATAAAATTATTTTAATTATTTTAATCTTCAATAATTATCATTAATATTAGTTAAGTCGTTTAAAATAAAGTTATACCTATTATCTTCTCAAACGTTGCTAATATTGACTTTTAAATTGAAGCGTACCCCTCTTACCCGATTCTTTTAAAATTTTGGTATATATATGGAAATCGTTTCCCTTACAATAGTAAGGAAAAAGCGCAATTGCGAAAACCTTTGGTGGCCGATTCCACCTTTGCGAGGCTAGACGTTTCTCGTAACCCTAGCTGATCGCCGCGTATATCCTAAAACCAAACGATGATAATGGAGTAGAAGCCAATGATACAGATTGGTGTCTATGTGGAATAGACGGAAGACCAGTGGATGGTGGTGTTAGAAGCCAGTAAGTACAGATTGGTGTCCATGTGGGGTGGACAAAGAATAGAAGATGGTGGTGTTTAGAAGCCAGTAAGTACAGACTGGTGTCCATGTGGGGTGGACAAATGAGCAGAGTTGTTAGACAGGCAATGGAGTAATAGCCTGTAAGTGGAATGCAATTTCCGGGACTGTAAATGCGGTCTGGAAATTGAATACACGTTTGCTCCGATTTGCAAACTGCGAACGCGGTCTTGTGGGTGTAACAACGGACAGACAGACAGACACACAAACACACAGACACGGCCGTTACAGAACCTCTCCTGGACTACGTCACACGGAGAGGTAAAAACTCAGCATGTACCATAACGATAGCATTTCCTATAAAACTCGGCATGTACAGTCCCGGACAAAAGTTTCTGGACATTTTAATTTGGCTGTCATTTTGTTCCTATTTGAGCTAGAGTAACAAAATAGGACTTTCTAAATTGGTTGACTGCTCAAAATTATTTTAAAATTAAAAATGACACGGTCGCAAAAAAAGGGCGTTAGCCATAGCCGAAAAAGTAAAGACCCCCGATAATGACGTTACGAAATCATGCTTTAAATGGATCAACAATGCTATCGTTGCACGCGTCTTGTCACGTGGAATTCGAAACTGTTTTCAAATTTAAAATCGGTTCAGAAAACCAAAAGTTATGACAAAAAACGTGACGTTCAAAACAACAGCGAATAAGCCTAACGATTATTTATTTCTTCTATAACAACTTAGCTCAGTAGTAAAACATTACGATCAGAAAAAAAGGATGTTCAAGCCATAGCATAGTTTTACTCTGAAATTATAAAAATGAGGTTTTAAGAATTACGTTCAGTAATGTAACGATTTATTAGTTTGTTGCCAGTAGGGTCTCAATTTTGAAAGGACAATAGGGTTACAACTTAGAAATAAAGGTTTTGGATGGCGTTTTGGAAAGTACAAATTTTGGATTTGTGTGCAGGGTAGTGTTAAGTCTGTGAATTTGGAATAATAAGCAAGTTGTGATTGCTAAAGTGGAAGGATTTTCGACATTAAAAATTTTGCAAATATTGTTTAATGCGCGAAGTTTGCGTTTTGGTTTGAATTCTTCTGGGGCTTTTCTGTAGTAAATGTTTTAAGCTCTTAAAGAATAAAACATTTTGTGTAGCTTCTGGGTGGGTGGGTTTTCGTTGATTAATGTTTTTGTGTCTTTTCGGTATAAAAATGTTTGGTTGGATTTTGTTAGGAAATGTTTAGAGTGCTTGGAGAATAAATATCGTGGCAGAACTCCAGTTTGCAGAATAGGTGACGTGTCTACCATGGAAATGTAGCGGAGAATCGAGAACGAAGATTCACGATGACATGAATTAGAGAAGAATGTAACAACGACAAATTCTTGAAGTAGGAAGCGAATATTAATTCTCATTGTGAAATGGATGGTAAGCTCCGAAGATAATGGTTCGAATTATTATATTATTTAAATTAAAAAGACTCACTTGTTCTATTGACATGAAAATATTGATATTCGAATACTTCCTTTTGTCTGGAAGTTTACTTTTTCCACCACTTTTGAAATTAGACAACTATCTCTTTAAATTTTAGAATGCCATATATTTTTTGTTAAATATAAGGTTAATTATAGAACGTTGTATTTAAAAAAGTACTCTTCAAAAAATGAATGAAATGGATTTTTAAAATGTATATAAAAAACTATATAAGTAGTTCACTGGAATTTACACGGTCATCAACATCATAATGAATGAAATTGAAGTTTAATGTGCATAAAAAAGTTGCAAAACAACTCGCGAGATTATACACAGAGATTAAAATTATACAAATTATACATACACAAATTATACAAAATCACATAGATATATACACAAATTTAAACAGTGTTATCCGAAATTATACAAAATGTACAAAGCCACGACATTAGTTGATTCTAGGAGATACTCATTAAGTTAGTATCGTTAAGTGTTTTATTTAGTAATTGTGTAACAACTCTAGACGAATTAAGCGCCTGGCGTCTTGTAGGTTGTCAGAAAAAAGGTCAATTATGTTAGCGAATTTATTACATGTAACTTGCATGCGGACTATAGGGTTTAAACTTTTACGACTGATATAGAAGGTGTCTGGGGAACGTAAATTTTTACGAGTTGAAAACTTAACGGCCATTAAAAGATCAGAGAGAGGAATTTTGTTATTTAACAATTTGAAGATAAATGTGTAACCGTAAAATTTAAAAGTAGGAAAGGGGACCTAATTTCACGATCCACAAAGATATTTAAATTAAAAGAACACTCAGAAGTTCCCAGGTTTCCCGTTTAAAGGACTTATT
This sequence comes from Phalangium opilio, assembly GCF_054372755.1. Lineage (NCBI taxonomy): Eukaryota > Metazoa > Arthropoda > Arachnida > Opiliones > Phalangiidae > Phalangium > Phalangium opilio. The sequence goes on along the minus strand of NW_028324172.1, from coordinate 1,836,456 downwards.
GTCCATGACTAACTTATATTTACCAGATGATCCATCGCGAAGTAAAGATAGACTCAGAGTTGAATACAAAAGAACTTTTATTGAGCGTTTAAAGAAAACAATAAACTGGTCTCAACGCGAACACTGACTAGACTGCTGTGTACAGATTGTAGGCGGGGGTTTTTATCCCCGCGAACTAATGTTTTTTAATAGATTGACAGCGGTGGCGCTTAAGGCGCCACTTCGGAACAATTTAACATTATACAAAAATAAATGTAAAAAATGAAAAATGAACAAAGCAGACGACGCGGTTTTTCCCCGGGAATGAGGTGTTTGTTGTGGACGGTTACAACCTCCCCCCCAAAGAAAAGTCGTCTGCTGCGGCACTTTGTTCCCAATCCGCTGAGTCTTGGGCAGGCGGCGAGGAGGGCCTCCTGGCCTTGGCAGCAGTCTTCTATGGCGAATCCCATGGGCTGCGTCAAAACGTCATGTTTCGTTCCGAATAGTCTCCCATGGTTCTCGCGAGATTGCTTGACGGCAAAATTAAAATCACTAGACGTCACATCTGTGATTGAATGCATGCGTAGATATTGTACTACGTCTGCGCGAGACCGAACAGTTTCATGCGGATATGTTGCTGGAGGGTGATAATAAATGTCCATTGCAGGACCTCCAGGCTTTGGATGCTTCCTCAGTACTATATCACGTTTCCATCCTTTCCGAAAAGGATTGATAAATCTCATAGGATTTATGGGAACAGGGTTGGACAATTCCGTATCGTCTTCCTCGGATTCAGAGGAAGAACTGGAATCGTCCGGGTGAGATAGAGGAGAGGGTAGAGGGAGAGACTTCTCCCTCGAGCTTCTATCAGGAGAGGAAGGAGGAGAAAGGTCTGGCGGCATCCGATTCACTCGGAAGACCGCTGGAGGATCTGAGAGTAAGGCGAAAGCGTCTGGTTCAGATTCCGCAGGTAGATCTGGTACTTCTTCCGAGGGAACATAAGAGGATCCATCATCATCCTTGGATGAAGATGAGGTTGAGGAAGAGGTTTCTCCAGACTACTCAGTTTGTGCTTCTTGGTCTCTCAACAGTCGTTGTCTTCGTTCTCGTCGAGTCTCACGACGTTCGTCACCAATACTGACTCCAGCGTCCTGAAGTACAGGTACGGAATGTGACGTTGTAGAACTAGAAGAGGAACTGCTTGAAGTTGAGGATGTCTGGCTTCCGTCCGGTTGGCAGACATCTTTGTTTGACCAATACATCTTTAGATGAGCGATATTCTCGATTCCTTTGCTTTCTCTAGTTTCTGGGTCTTCTAGTTGATATCGCAATCGGTCGATCTTCTTTGCGATCTTGTAGGGACCATCCCATTTGGGACATAACTTAGCGGCGACGTTACGTGCCGCTTGAGACAAGGGATGCGTCTCCTTCCAGACAAGTACACCAACGGGAAATTCAATCCCTTCCCGCCTTTGATCGTAGTAGCGCTTCTGGTGTGCTTGCGCTCTCTTGGCAAGTTCCTTAGACAAAGCAAGCTGCTTCGCTAAAGCTGAGAGCGATGCGGACCTTTCAACAAAGTCCGCTACTGGCATACCCACGTCTAAGTCCCAGGGAAATCTCGGTTCCCTACCCATGTTTAGGTAGAAAGGAGTTCTTCCTGTTGTTGTATGTGTAGTCGAGTTGATGGCGAACTGGATGAATGGAAAGTACTCGTCCCACCTTTGGTGATCTCGACCAACGAACATCGAAATGATTTCGCCCAGAACTCTGTTTGTGCGCTCCACGATGTTACTCTGTGGATGATACGGAGTGATGTATCGTGGTTTGACTTTGAACATCTTAAGAATGTCCTTCCAAAGTTGAGAAACGAATTGTGTCCCGTTGTCGCTTACGATGGCTTTCGGGCATCCGTAGCGAACTATCATGGAGACGAGTTTCTTCGCACATGTTCTGGCGGTGATGTTCTTCATCGGGTATAGTTCGACAAAATTGGTAGCATAGTCCGTGAAGACCAGGAGGTATTTGTGATGGTGTCGGCTTCTTGGTAGAGGTCCCATTATGTCCACTCCCAGCAAATCAAATGGCTCAGTAATGGCCGTACGCTGCATGAGACCTGGACGTTTTCTATTGCGGGCCTTGTGCATTTGGCACAAAGGACATCCGCGGACGTATTGGGTAACGTACTGCCGGACCGATGGCCACCAGTATCTGGCCCGAACTTTATCGAAGGTACGATCCCGACCTCGATGTCCAGATAGAGGGTGGTCGTGGAATAAGCGGATGGCGTCCCGCCGGAACCGCTGTGGCAAATAGATTTTCGCTGGTTGTCTTCCATATGCCTTTCGGTACAGGACATCGTTCTTTAGTTCGTAGTACCGATGTCTTTGAGGATTATCTCCTGACAACTGGACTATGATGTCATTGGTGGCTTGTTCATCTTGTTGGGCCGCTCGTACTTCTTCCAGCGTGAAAGAGTGGTACAATGCGTGATTGGCGGGAGGAGCTAATCCGTTACTGGTTGAGGACTAAGTCGACGTCATTGAAGAGGATTCCGCTGGACTGGAATCTTCTGACGAGGACGGTGAAGTCATGTCTTCCAAAGACATGGCTAATAGAGAGACAGGCGCTCTTCATAATGCGTCCGCAACCTTGTTCTCAACTCCCTTCTTGTGTATGATCTTGAAGTCATACGTCTGAAGGTACATTGCCCAACGAACAAGTCGAGAATTTGGTTCTTTCAATGTGAATAACCACTGTAGTGCTTTGTGATCGGTGATCACAGTGAACGGTATGTTCTCCAAGTAAGGCCGGAACTTTCCAACTCCCCAAAAGATGGCAAGACATTCCTTTTCCGTGGTGGTATATCGTCGCTGGACGTCGGTCAGTTGCTTACTGGCATAGGCAATAGGTACCTCGACGTCATCTTGGATTTGCAACAGGAAAGCTCCAAGTCCGGCGTCGCTAGCATCCGTGGTCAGGATACACGGCAACTTAGGGTTGTAAGCCGCTAAAGGAGGCGCCATGCAGATCGCATCTTTGATGGCCTGGAACGCTTCCTGCTGTTCTTTCTTCCACTGGAACGGAACGTCCTTCTTCTTGAGATGGTTTAACGGGGCAACGATCTTGGAATACTGCGGGATGAATCGTGAGTGCAATCCCGCCATGCCCAGAAATCTTTGGATTTCTTTCACGTTCTTTGGGACGGGAAAGTCTACTATAGCCTTAGTCTTGGAGGGATCAATATGAATCCCTCGTTCATTTACTATATGCCCTAACACGGTCGCTTCGCTTTGCGCAAAGCGACATTTCTTCGTCTGAAGCGTAAGTCCCGCTTCAGACAGTCGGTGAAAGACGTATTCCAAGGCTTGCAAATGGTCTGCCCAAGTACTGGATGGAATGACGATGTCATCCAGATAGACACAGATGGAAAAGTGATGTCCATCCCTGAAGACTTCATCGATGAGTCGTTGAAACGACGATGGCGCATTGCATAGACCGAACGGAAGTACTTCGAACTCGTACTTCTCCGCATGCGTGATGAAAGCAGTCTTCGCTTTCGCTTGCGGATGGAGATCTATCTGCCAATAGCCGCTTTTTAAGTCCAGTGCTGTGATGAACTTTGGGGCACCCATTTTTCCTAATAGTTCCTTTCGCGGAAGCGGATACGGATCTTTCACGGTCACTTTATTTAACGCGCGATAGTCTACGCAGAAATGTATCTTTCCGCATTTCTGGTTGACAAGTACCACAGGCGACGCGTAAGGACTAACGGAGGGTTTCACGATTCCGTCGCGGATCATTTCGTGAAGATGATATTCAATTATCCGTTTTTTCTCGTCACTAACACGATACGCGCGTTGACTAACGGGAACATCGGTGGTAGTATGTATCTCGTGATATACTAAGTTAGTACGTCCCGCTTTTTCCGAAAATAGTTTTGGAAATCGTAGTAATAGATTTTTTAAGCCTTCCTTCTGTTTAGGACTCAGTGTAGGCGACGCGACAGCTTGTTCAATATCCTCGATAATCTGAGGTGTTGGAGTCTTTAACCCCGGGAGATTAAGCACGAATGGAAACGTTGTTCTGTCAATCTGACAAGTTTTTGTACCGAAGTCCAAAATGGCACGATGTTTATACAGTAAATTTTTTCCCAGAATAAAATCGTTCGGTAGTGAGGGAACCACGTGAAATTCCTGCTTTAGTTGCAACTGTCCTAAGCGGAAGTCTATTCGCGCGCGTCCCTTCGTGAAGGTATAACGTCCATCGCCTAACACTATGCATTGAGTCTCTTCTTCTTCCGGAAGTACTAGGTCTGGTTTTAAAGTCCTAACTAAATTACGCCACTGATATAAGCTGATAAAACAAGCATCAGCGCCTGAATCTAGTCTGGTCGCGAAAGTCCCATGCGAATATACAGCTTCTATGGCTACGGGAGGATCAACCTCACAGCGCCGCACATCCATAGAGCCAATTTCCATAAGGAGCTTTATTTTCTTCGCGCGGCGGGAAGACGTTCCTCTTTGGTCTTCCCGCTTTCGCGTTTCACGAAGCGTGCTGCGGCGCGACTTCTTGTTTGCTCGGATAGGCGGTATCATAATGCCCTAAGATTCCGCACTTATAGCATTCTACGCGACTTAAATCGTTTTGCTCTGTCTGAGCCGGTGTAGGTCTATTGGAAATTCTTTCGTTTGGGGTCGCAACCTTTGATGTCGCACCTCCCCCCGGCGGTTTTGTTAAAACCGCGGCGGTGGGAGAATTTCTTCTCCCACTGGACTTACGCGGGGTAGACTTTGCACTGTCTCTAGGATACAATGAGCTAGAGGGGGTAGCTCGTAAAATTTCCTCGGTTACGCGGCCCTTCTCTATGAAACTGCGCATTGTCCTTACGCTATCGTGAACGACATGGATGCGTATTTCGGGGAGGATATTTCGCTTGCAAATACCGACCAGTTCAGAGTCAGTATACGGAACGCGTAGGTTCTGATTCATCGCGGTAATACTCGCGATGTACGCGTCAAAAGACACACCGGCGGGTTGTATAAACTGCGCTATTTCAAGGCGGAGGGATTCCTCCGCTCTAACCGAAAAGAAATAGTCTCTAAACGCGCCTTTCACTGTACGCCACGTTAGTGTCTGATTTGGCCTATTCATGTCTCTAAACCAAATTAATGCACGGCCCCTTAATATTTGGGGTAGAAGCGCGATAATGTCAGATCCTGACATGCTGTGATAATCCGCGAATTCCGTCAAGGTCGAAGGAATTCCGGCGCGCTTTCACCTTCAACACCACTAAATATTAAGTGAGGGGGTGGTTTTGGCCTATTTTTTGCGGCTGATCTAGTGCCCACATTTGCTAACGTAGTCGCAAGTGTTTGAATGGTTTGAGTCAAAACATTGGACGCTGCACCTTGCGGTGGCTGCGGCGGAGGTGGGATTCCTCCTGCCGCTTGTCCTTGACCATGCGTAGTACTAGTACCAAGGCTTGGAGGAGGAGTGTTCCTCCTCGGGGGAGTAGAGGATCCCTGTAACTGCGCGTTAATCGCGGCGATTAAAGCATGCGGATCGGCAGGATATTGTCACAAGTACGCGTTAAAGCACAAATGGTAATGTCAGTCTTAACGGGTCCTGGCAAGCTCGCCACTTTATGTAACCGTAAAATTTAAAAGTAGGAAAGGGGGCCTAATTTCACGATCCACAAAGGTATTTAAATTAAAAGAACACTCAGAAGTTCCCAGGTTTCCCGTTTAAAGGACTTATTGTCCATGACTAACTTATATTTACCAGATGATCCATGGCGAAGTAAAGATAGACTCAGAGTTGAATACAAAAGAACTTTTATTGAGCGTTTAAAGAAAACAATAAACTGGTCTCAACGCGAACACTGACTAGACTGCTGTGTACAGATTGTAGGCGGGGGTGTTTATCCCCGCGAACTAATGTTTTTTAATAGATTGACAGCGGTGGCGCTTAAGGCGCCACTTCGGAACAATTTAACACTATACAAAAATAAATGTAAAAAATTAAAAATGAACAAAGCAGACGACGCGGTTTTTCCCCGGGAATGAGGTGTTTGTTGTGGACGGTTACAAATGTAAAATCATTCATTCGAATTAAATCATCAATTTTTGGAAAATCAAGAATGGTTAACTATAAGGTATACTTATAGGTAGATCGGGGTATAAAGAATCTGTGGTAAAACTCAATAAATTTACGTTGCACGCCTTCAATTTTATTTTTAAGATATTGGCTACAATTAGCCCATGCAACCCATGCGAAAATTAAGCGCGAGCGGACGAGGCTTAAATATAATAGCCGAAAATGACGCAGAGAGCGTAAGTTACGACATATCTTTAGAGAAACGGCTAAGGTACGGCGACATAGATTAACTGTCCTATGTACATGGTTGGAAAAAAGTAGCTTGGCGTCAAACAACGTACCAAGATCTTTAGTTTCAGTTGCGGAACGAATTAAACTTGAGTCTATTGTATAGGATTTTAGAATTGTACGACTAACTCTCCTGGTATAAGTCACATGGACAGTTTTAGCGGGGTTAACCGGAATATTATTTTGCCGGCACCAATTAAAGACAGTGTTTATGTCATCTTGCAATAACGAGCAATGAGTTTCATTTTCAATGATCATACTAAGCTTATTATCATCAGCGAATTGTTAGAGATTGGCGTGACGTATAAGCAAATGCAGGTCGTAAATATATATATTGAAGAGCAAAGGCCCTAATGAAGAACCCTGAGGAACTCCACAACTTAAATGGTACTCAATTGAAGTTAGCTTCCCATTGCATTTGAGCACATAAACTCTATCCTTCAAATAATGGCAAATCCAATTAAGGAGCAAGCCGTTTACGCCCAAGGCGCTAAGCTTGTCCCTCAAGAAGCTATGAGACACCCGATCAAAAGCCTTTGCAAGGTCCAAATAGATAACGTCAACTTGCCCACGGCTTTCCACCACCGGTGCCACGTAATGCATAAATGCAGCATGATTGGTATCAACTGATTTTCCCGGTGTGATACCATGCTGACAATCGTTTGGGAACGGATTAAACCACTGTTGTAAATGTCTATGCATAACCATATCAAATATTTTAGCAAATACACAGAGAAGTGAAATGGAAAGGCGAAGTAGCAATACTTGAACAATCAAAGTGATACGGCTCACTTGATTGAGTATTATCTACAGAAACACGGGAAAAGTGCTCTGAGAACTTCGATGCTAGACGTTCAGGGTCAGAAACCATGGCGGTACCAAGTTTGAGAGTTATGGTTCTGGAATTTTCTCGAATGTTACCATTGACAAGGCTCCAGACCTTTTTTGGTGAGAAACCGCGTCATTGCAAACTCCTGCAACATGAGCATTCCTGTCGCGAGATAGCAATTGCTTCACAAGCGCACGGAGGCGGTTAAACTCGATGGCATCAGTTAGGGTGTTTGTACGCTTTTTCTTTCGATAGAAGTACCGTTTACGTTTTATAGCGTTGCGGAGAGCCTGAGAAAACCAAAAAGGAAATCCAGGAGAACCGCGGCGCGTCTTACGAGGGATAGCTAACTCCATAGCCACCTGAACTCGATCATTGAGCAAAGCAACGCAATAATTAACGTCCTGCGAGTCGAGCAACGCAGCCCAGTCAACATCCCTTAAAGTAGAGTATAGTAGTTCGTAGTCTCCTTGAGCATAAATATAGCTGGGGTCAGGTGGTGGAGGTAGCGTGCAAGTTGTGTCGGGGAGGGTTACAAATAGTGGGGGGGGTGATAGGAATCAATAGAAACCAACGGGTCAACAAGCCCGCCAATTCCTATAAAATTTATATTGGTGAGACATAGATCTAGTAAATTGCCGGTTGTAGTAGGTTGAATAACTTGATTAAGATTAAGATTATAACAAAGTTCAAAAATAGGTTTGACGTTGGATCGAGTAGGTGAATTGCAGCCAAGAGTGCTGTAATTCAGCCAGTCGATCCCGGGCAGATTAAAATCACCAAGAAGAACAATGTCAGCGGTAGTACAATCCAAGCCCTGCAATAATCGATCCGTGTATAGCGTGTAGTCAACATCAGAGAGGGTTGGTCGAAAGTTAGCAGTTCCTGGGCTTCATGAAACGAGAAAAAATACATTTTGTATTTTATTTCCGAGTAGGTAGGCTGCCTTGTTTTTTAAGCTTGCAGCATGGCAATCACTTAATTCATCAGCCACGCCAAAGTGTATAATCACGGTAAACAAGTTGGAGATGATGTTACGATTTACGTTTATTCACTAATGAAAATATTCAGGAATTTAATCAAGAATATTTTTGAAAATTTGATCATGAACATTTTTAAGAATCTCATCATGAATATTTTCAAGAATTTAATCATGAAAATTTAGAAAAATCAATCATGATAACTAAGGAAAAATCTATCATGAATATTTCGAAAAATCCATCTTGAATATTTGAAAAAAATAAATTCTTCAAGAATATATAGAGAAAAAATGCATCATGAATATTTTCAAATTATAACGAATGGTTTTATAGATGTTAAGCCTAAAAGTGTCTGACCTTTCCTAGACGTCCTTAAGATTTAAATTGAAATTCCCAATGTAAAAAAACTCGATGTCTTAGATTAGTGGTGTCTTTGAAATTTGAGTAACAAATGATATATAGGGCATAGAACATGGGTTTGATTTATTGGTCTTCCAGTACTAATTTCTGTATTGGTATACTTACGACGGTTTATTTACTTATGCAAAAAACGCGATATAGGATTGATTGACGTATAAACAGCTGGTAGTGTGTTCAAAAATTGTTCAATATCTCGATGTACATAATAGAACTGAAAAATAGCTTTTAGGTTTTATCGATTCACACGGGTATACGGACTAAACCCTTCCAAGACAAAGAACCCCAGGCATAATCTCCCATTACTGAAATTGCTCAAAATTCCCCATCCCCAGACAAAATCCTCGCTTGTTAACCCTATCCGAGAAAAGTGAAAAACCCCCCGATAATTATCTCCATCATAGAAAAAATACAATATCAATATAATCCGAAACACTTCAGCAATCCGGTAGTGCAATAGATCAGGCATTGGACTATTTCTAATTAATTCGTTGACTTTCATTCATTTCAAGGGAAAAAAATAAGTTCAACCACTGATAGAACACTTGTGGGAGTTTTAGAATTACTCATACCATTCACGGGGTCTCAGGAAACTCTTTGCCAAATTTCAACCTTCTGTTTTGGATAAAGAATGCGCGCGAGGAAATTTGTTTTCACGCTAAAGGATAGGCAACTCCCCGATCTCCGACAGCAGCTTATTCTGTATTTTCAGCTTCGGTTGTTAGCACGCTCAAAGCTAGGTCTCTGTGTTATGTAGATTTGTGCGTGCTGACAAGAGACGAAGAAAAAAAAAGAATTATAAATATCCGCAAGATTTTTACCTCAAATGCACGAACCTGTAGGCTTTAGTTTCAAATACGTGCATAGTCGTATGTATTCAATTGGTGGGTCCTTCAAACATTATCAAGGAACGTTGTGCTATTAAAAATAGCGAAAATTATTTCTTGAGAATCCCAAAAGATTTTGAAACGTAATAAATATTTATAATACTAACTCTTACATCCTTCTGTAATAATCTAAATTAGTAGTACTTGAAATTTTAAAAGTCACTGGCTCGACTATGAAGTCGACACTCGACAGTCGAGGCACTTCAACTTTTTTCGAATCCTACTTGAATTTCCGCCCATACATTTGAGCTAAAACTCGCGGATATTTTAAATCCAGAGAATCATTATTTTCTTCGTCTCTTGTCATCACGAACAAAGCTACGTTACATAGAGACCCAGCTTTGCGCGTGCTGACAACCCAAGCTGAATCAGATTATACAGAATAAGCTGTCGTCAGAAATAGAGGAGTTGCCTATCCTATAGCGTGAAAACAAATTTCCTCACGCGAATTCTTTATCCATGCTCCTATGGTACCCAATAGGATATAAACCCTTGGAAGGAAAAACAGACTGAGATCCGCCTTTTTACATAAATGGAAATTGATTTTTAAAATTTTAGCGGTAGAACTTTTGGTAAACATTATATTTTACAATATTACTACAATATTTACATAGAAATATACGAAAAGGTTTCCTCTAAAATAGCGCTTCATAAAAATTATAATATTTTAAAAATGCTAAAACCATTCATAATTTGATATCGCAGCTATTTGAAGATTTGGTTAGTTTTGACTCAAGACTTTTCATGTTGGTAATTTACTATCTAGTAGTTCAAGAAAAATCCAATTAATCGATTTAAATAAAAAAATCGCTTTTTTTGTTTTATTTGAAAAAATCAAAATAATCAACAACCCTGCTCTGTTCCAAATTGAAGCCTCTTTAGACTTTTGGAGAAAAGAAACTTCACGTTTCTTAAGTGCCACGCGAAGCATTCAAAAAGACCCTGTCTCACCAAAGTTCATCTTACGGTTTTAAACTTATTTGAAGTTGCTCACAAGTATCACGCTTAAAAAACTTCTCGGTAGGTCAAATCTTTGGTCGTCCGATTCTTTGCCTATCACCTCCATCGTTAAATTAAGTTTTTAAGAATGTCTATTTTCAACCAAAAACTAATTTTTACCTTCCACTCGACGAAAAAATATTTTCACCTATTCACGCTTACTATATAAAAGAGACCGCAATCCACTCTTTTTATCACTTAGTTTTTATATTCTCCGAACAAGTAAAATGGCTGATAGAGTATTAATTCGTCGTCAAATTGTTGAACTTCATGAGCAAGGTTTTTGTAATCGCGAAATCGCTCGGCAGTTAAATGTTTCCCCTACGACAGTGGCTACTTGGATTTACCGTGACAGAAATAACGAGCTTAACGGTGGAGCTGATAGGCAAAGAGGAGGAAGACCAAGAGCTTTAACCAATAGAGAAGTTCGACTAATTGGTAGGACAAGCAGGGCACAGCCATTTCTAACAGCGCGGCTCGTTAGAACGGAACTTGCGCTGCAGACAAGTGTGAGGACCGTACGAAGAGCCTTGGCAAGTCAAGGCCTTCATGGAAGGATCGCGTGTCCTAAAGAAAAGTTGAGTGCCATGAACCGACGAGGGAGGCTGGAATTTTCTCGTTTACATTTAAATTGGACAATAGAGCAGTGGGAAAGAGTAGTTTTCACGGACGAGAAAAGTTTCGTCGTCGGACATAATGGGCAGGTAATTTCATTTATTGAGAGGAAGCAATGAGATATGAATGACAGGATAAGATCAACATAGTCTATTAATATAATTATCAGTGAACATGAGTATTCAAATATTTATATTTCTTTAATGTTATAAAGATATGGGTGAGGAGACCTGACTGCACGCGCTACAATGAGCCTTACATCGCCGAGGTCCAACGCAGCGGCCGTTTCTCGATCAACGTTTGGGGCTGGCTCTCGGCAACGAATTCCAGGTGTTTGGTGCATATCGAAGGACGGAACAATGCCCAACGATATGTCCAACTCCTGGAGAACGATTGCTTTCCTAGCATATTGGAAAGGTTCCCCGACGGGAACTTCACGTTTATGCACGACCTAGCTCCGATCCACACGGCAAGAGTGACCACTTAAGCTCAGGAAAGGCTTAGTGCGGTTCATGGTTTTACGGTCAATATCTTGTCACTGTAGTTAACAATGTAATTCATTAGACTGATTTTAATCTCTATTTTATACGTTGCAACCGTTAATTCCTCATGAAGGTGATGAATTGGCCTTCAAAAGGCTGTGACCTGAACCCAATCGAAAACCTGTGGGCAGAGATGGTTCGCAAAGTTGACCATGTCGTCGTTGGAAGCGGTACAGAATGCTTGGCGCGATCTCAAGTTGAACGTGGAACTATTCCAGGCGTATCATCATTCAATGCCTGGTAGATTTCGGGAGGTTTACGAAAACCAAAGATATTGGTCACATTATTAGACCGTTAACTTCGTCATGTAAAAACTTTAACTGGTTTTGTGTAACTTTTTAGAGTATGCACAGCTGTGCAAAATGCTTGGCGAGATCTAAAGCTGAATGAGGAATTACTCCAATCCTACAATGAATCAATGCCCAATCGAGTAAGAGAAGTGTTCGATAATGGCGGTTACTGGTCGTATTATTAAGTATAAATTGTAATATTAGCAAATGTGGATGAGAGGTGGTATGCGATACTTTGGGAGAGACTATATAATACTACAAACTTTGTCAGAAATTATGCTTTTTCGGTAAGAACCCTGGTTTCAGAAAAGTGCATAGTGTGACGAGGTTTGGTAATGTTTTATATGAAACCGATAACTAATAAGTATAATCGCAACTTTGGTTAGAAATGAACAAACAAGTTTAACCCTAAAAAATGTCTTTAATCCTTTTACGTGTTACCTCTAAAAGCGCTAAAATCTAATTTCCTTGCTTTTCTTATCTCTTACCTGTCCGGGGTCCCGTTCTCTCGCTACGTCTTTCTCCGGCCATGGAAGGGTCAGAATCAGTAAAAAACTTAATTTGTAAGGAAAATAACGAATTCTTGTTTTTTCATGACTCTATATCTTTGCTTTACACTCAGACTAATTGGGTTTAACTAACTTGCCTTCTTGGTTTAGGCTGTGTACTTCAATTTCTTGTATTATTTTTAGTTCAAAACATAAATAGGGCCTTTTAGGCTTACTACACGGAGTGCCTCTTGACGTTTGTCTGGAACATTTCGTTTATCATTGCTATAGGATCGTTAGTCCCGCTAACAGCTTGCGGTGTTACGCTACTACCGGCTTCAAATATAGGGCGCGTTTTATTCATTCTTTGAATTTTTACGCATCTGTGGCATAGGATTATTTAACGAGAGCCTAGGTTTTCCAATTTATAGGACAGATTTTTTTCTACTTCTTTCCGTGAAGAGGCAAGGGACTGTTAAACTACCAGTTTTCCACACTTTGAGTGTGAATATGAATTTTGAACCCTCAGCATGATATTTTTGGTACCTCGAAACGTATGAAAACTAAAAAGTCCAATCCAACCTGCTGCGCATGATACGCCGTTGAATCCCTGGTTTATTCTTACGAGCTCTGGAGAGTAGAGGACTGCAAAGGCTTTGGAAAAACTCCAACTCCATAGAAAGCCAAGGGACTCCCTCATTTTTGGTCGGAGTTGGAGTTGGGTAAAATAAATAATTTGGCTTTGGGTGGCTTTGGGAATATTATCTCCGAAATGGAACGGAGTCGGAAGGGAGTGGAAATATTTCGAAAACTTATACGGGAGTCGGTCGGGACTGGATTTTTGTTGGATTCAGGTGGCTTTGGCTGGCGTTGGCATTTATAGTATCCAAATGGAGTTGGTGGCATTGAGAGCCGGAGTTGGGTGGCATTGAGAGCCGGAGTTCGGTGGCTTTGAGAGCCGGAGTTCGGTGGCTTTGAGAGCCGGAGTTGGGTGGCATTAGTGATATTAGTCAATTTTTCCTCTTTGAATTTCCCACGCGGTTGTTTTGGCAATTTGGCGCAAGCGGGATGCATGAAGTTCAACCCCACACAGACGGCACATGACGGTCGCGGCTGGTACAGCCGTCCCTCCGAAAAAAAAAATCAAATTCATTGCTGTGCGAGAGAAAACGAAATTAAAAGTATTTGTTTTTTTTTTAAGTTAGAGAGTCATAAATTTTTCCGTCGCCTTAGATTAAACGTAAAAAGGAAAACTACAATTATAAACAATGTTCGAGTTTATAATAAAAATAATTAAAAAATGCAGTCGGATAACGTTGGAAAACCTTCATAATACATAAGTTCATAATACACCACACGGCCGGCTGGGAAACGTTGGGGTAAATATAAATGAAAATTGGTTAGGTTAAATGCTTTTGTGTTTGGAGTAAGAAAGTTTGTTGAAGCTCTCATTGGCTTTGGCAGAGATGGGAAATCTTGTCGGATACTCATTAGTTAGATCAAGGATTAGAAAACTTGTCGCATATCTCATTGGCTTTGGCAGGGATTGGAAAAACTGTCAAATTTCACATTGGCTTCGGCAGGGATTGGAAATATTATTGAATTTATCAATTGGCTTTGGCAGGGATTGGAATTCGTGTGAAACTTCACAATTGGCTTTGGCAGGGATTGGAATTCGTGTGAAACTTCAAAATTGGCTTTGCCAGGGATTGGAATTCGTGTGAAACTTCACAATTGGCTTTGGCAAGGATTGGAATTCGTGTGAAACTTCACAATTGGCTTTGGCAGGGATTGGAATTCGTGTGAAACTTCACAATTGGCTTTGGCAGAGATTGGAATTCGTGTGAAACTTCACAATTGGCTTTGGCAGGGATTGGAATTCGTGTGAAGATTCACAATTGGCTTTGGCAGGGATTCAAAAATGAAATGAACTTTAGTGTGGCGTTAGGGAGGAGTTAAAAATATAACAATGGCGTTAGGGTGGCAGTGGCGTTTGTGAAAATTTTACCATTGGAGTTGGCAGGCTTTGGGAATGACTTTTTTCAGTTTGCAGCCCTCTACTGGAGAGGGATTAGGGTTGGGGTCAGGATCGGACATCGGTTTGTTTTTGTTAAGTGTTTGGCTGTAAGCATCAGGTGATGAATTTTCGTATGTAAAACAAAATAAGCGCACACAGTTTTGTGTGCTTCAAGTAGGTACTCCCTCGTTCAATGAAGGTTATCACTCACAGTTTATAGACTCTTTTCACGTTCAGTTCCGCAGTGCGCAGTCCCGAATTTGACTGTGACTTCTCCTTTGAAAGTGATTTCATTTTGTATGGTCCCGCAGTTCCGAATTTTTTGTTCTTTACGTATAATGATTTAATTTGTATGGCCCCGGAGTCCCAAACTTGAGTTTTGCTTTTCACTTTCAGGTATAATAAACTCGTCCTCTCAATTGGAAATTGAAAACGAAAATAAACTCCAAAATTATTGTCCTGAGAATTACGCAGTCTTCCTGGTCCCCTTGGTAAAACGTTACTCCATATGTCTCTGGCCCTGCTGTCCGTGGTGCTTCACCGTGAGTACTGATTCAAAAAGGTTCACAATAAGATCCAGAGAAAATTACGTTATAAAAGTTACGGGAGCAATTTACAGATTTTGCTCTGCGCCTCTACCAAATTAAAGCGTCTAGGTTTGGTAATAGCTTATATAAACCCCATCACTACTTTGTTTAACTCTGAATAAAATGAACAAACCAGATGAATATTGAAAAGCCATTACGTGTTATACCTCTACATATGAACATCTCCTTTTTTCTTATGTCTCCACTGTCGGGGGTTCCGTTTTCTAGCTACGTCATCGGAAAGTCCCGGCCAGCTGGGGACTCATAACTAGTAAACCACTTTGTTTGGAAAAACCAGGGACAACGCATTTTTCCATGAAACAATATCCTTGTTACAATACAGGTTCTCAAAACTAATCACATAGGTACGCACCACCGTTAGGTCCAGGTTCGAAATGGGGAAATTGCGATGATATTGGAAATTGTACCGGAATGATTGGATTGGTGGCTAGAAAGGCAAGTTTTCCTTCCTTCGCCTTCTCTATTTTGCCTCTTGTATCTTGACTAACAGTTGAATCATATCCAATAACGCAGGAGGCTGACATAGCGATTTCAACGATAACACATACTTTGAGTAGAGAAAGATATGTGGATTTTTCAACGCCTTATGTTGTGGACAAAGTTACTTTCCTGACGAAGGAGCCGGACATAGAACGCAAACCTGATGCACTATTTTTCGCTAATCCATTGACAACTGAGGTTTCCCACTAGTAATTACATACTTCATTGTATCACACTGTCCTACAGGACTATTTTTTCCTTTTTTAGGGCTGGGTTTTTTTGGCGGCAACTATATATATCTTTTATGGAACGATTAAACTGGGTAACTGCCTTGGTTTTTCGAAAGCCGTACCGATTAGCTTTAAGGATATTTTAGCAATATTACTACGACAAGGTAACGTTGGTTATTTGGATGAAACTCATTCTCTAATAACAACATTATATTTGAAGGAATCAATTTGAAACACATGAGGAAGACCTTTTTAATTTTGACGATACTCACGATTCTTGTGGTAATAATTGGTTGCCACGCAAAAATATACGTATGTTACATCACATCCAGTAACAGCGCAGCGACCAACACCAAACCCATTAATACTATCAATGATTTGGTCGACGCTGTCTTGAATCAAGGTTATAGAATTTCTGGAGCAAAATGGGTCAGTTAATTACAATATTAATATTTATTTTTCGTCTAATCAGAAAAGGTCAGAAAAGGAGACTTATCTTGGGGTGACCTATAGTCTTCTAGTTACCCTACACAGCGAGCCCAATCTCCCACACTAGAGGAAAGGGGCCACTAAAAAAGGCGGGCTTACATGGTCTCCTACTTGTCACGTGCGACAGTTCCTTCTTTAGCCGAGAACCACTAACTAATATCGCTTTTTAAAGAAAACAAACTATAAAACATGGGAAAAAATTGAAAAACGAGAGATAAATAAGTTTAAAAATTAGAAAATATTACGACTACATAAATTGCCTTGGTTCACTTAGAAACTTTTTATTTATGGTATTGTGCTAAACTAGTTAGGGGGAAATCTGTCAGGTGCTATTTTAGAGGAAATTTTATTTTATCAAATTCGTTAAGTTCAGAATCGGAGAATTAAAGAACATCATACTCACACTTAACTATGTTAAGAGTTTAGAATTAGCAGAATGTTTTATTATTAACGAATCTAATGAAGAAGAAGAAGGTTTAAGTTCGAAAGTTGAAGGAAAGTCTGGTATTCAACTTTATCAATTTCAATCTTTAGTTACAGAAATTGAAAACGGAAACGATAATGCAGCAGAAACAGCTGTAATATAAGACCATACTTGCCTAAATAACGCTAATTGGTAACAATATTGTGGAATAAACAAGTTGGAAAAACCAATTGTGGTTTTCAATTTCGAAACAGGCCAAACTCATAAAATATTAAGATGTTTTGCTTCAAAAGTCAGTTGATGGCAGTGGACTGAAGTTAACCATAATAAATCTATTTAGAGCCATATTGTTATTCTAAAATAAAGACTTGGTTTGCCCAAGCTTAAAAAACAAACGATAAGATTTTTTCTAGTTGACTGAAGCGCGGATATTTTGTTTTTCTATATAATTTTAAAGACAATCCGTAGTTTATAACACTTTAGAATTTAATTCTGTCTCCCGATTATCCTGGAAATTGATTTATTTCCTATAAACTAATTGAAAAAATTACCTATCTCAGATTTTTCAACAACAATTCCATTTACCTAAAGCATTTTATCATGCATTTATTACTTTGAGGGATATCGTGTATATTTAATCAAATTGATACTTTCTTTTTTAATTTCCGAGAATTTTCCTTTCAAAAGGTTTTAAACACATCATGTTTTCATAATATTAAATAACATTGGGTTATATAGCAGTAAAAAATCAATAGCGGCTTTCAATCAAAACTTGACTTTCGCTCATTGTTCGCTTCCAGAATACCACCAAGTGTCTTCACAGATTTGCAGTCCAACAAGTTGAAGTGATTCAGAAAGGGTGAGGAAACAGTCTGTGATGGACAAATGATCTTCATCTGCTTGTTTAAAGCCATAACCTTGTAGGACTTGATTGATACGCTTATTCCAGCAGCGGTGTGATTGTTTCTTCGTTGTACTTTGTACGAAAGACCCAACGATTTCCGATGATTTTCCGACCAGGCGGAGGATAAATCACTTCGTAAACCTCGTGATATTTCATGGTTGCCAATTCAGCATTAATTCCATTGAGCCATTGTTCCTGATTTCCAGTTGATCGGGGTTCTTCTATCGTGTTAGGTGCAAATCGGCAAGGCCTTTTCTCTAGGAGGACAGAAATCCCACGGTAGCAATCTCTTTATTTTTTCTCTACCTCGAATTGTACGTCCATCTGCTGGTTCTTTTTTTGACGCAGAGGAAATGACCCTATCCGCGGTTTCAGGTGGGACTTCATGTTCGTTCTTGCATGCGATATCATCTAGTTCTTGACTGACTCGGGGTGTGTGCTCGTCCTGGAACAATACGTTTGCAGGAACACACACCATAAGATCAATGACATACTTCTATGGGGTGAATTTAACATTTCGTTATCGCAAAACATCATTTAGTTTCGGATCAAAAATGCGATATCGATCAGCGTTATCTTCGTAGCCGACACGGAATCCCATGTAAGCCTTCTTGGCCAATTTCTTTTGTTTTTCTTTCGGTATACGCACAAAGCATTCAGTTCCGAACACTCGAAAGTGTTTGATCCTCGAGATTGGCTTGTTTGTCTATAGCTTGTAGGGTTTTTTTCCAGGTATACGCGTTGGCTAAACCATTTAAAATATAGACAACTGTGTTTACTCCTTCAGCACGGAGCTTTGAAGGCAAGTTTGACTTAGTATGCAGCATAGTCCGTACGGATTCCATGATCGTACGGTTTTCTCGTTTTGCAAGACCATTCTTGGCGTACGGTGATTCAGTCCAATTTGCCTTGTCCAACTTTGGAATTCTTTATTTATATATTCGGTGCCGTTATCCGTAAGTAATTTCTTTACAATGTGACTATGGCTCTGAATGGTGGCTAGAAAACTCCTTGAAACATTGGAGAACTTCTAATTACTTCTCAAGGAAGTACAGTCGCGATCAAAAGTTTCCGGCCGTTTTCATTCGGTCGCCATTTTTTTCTATAATAGCTAGAGCGACGAGTAAGACGTTTTTGGAAAGGCTGAGCCCTTGAAAACCCGATGCCATCGAAATTAATAGAACATCTTGAAAGGAGCACGAGCAACACATGAATGTGTAAATTATCGCAAAATGACGTCACGAAATATTTCTTCGAATTTGTTTTGGTTGGTCTCATGTTATACATAACGTTACCCAGAAACCGAATCTGTTTTCAAAATTAAAATCGGATTTGAACTTCAAAGGTTATTAAGGAAATAGTGACGCAAAAAACACTTTCCCATTAATTATAATTAAATTAGAGTCAAAGCTATAGCTGAGAAAAACAAGTTGGCCCACACCGTATTAAAATCTAGCTTCACCCTAGAACGTAAACTTATACAATTGTAATGGAAACGTTCACTAGTTGTCTAAATCTCGGATATTTGTTTAGACATGTGAAGGTGGAAGGGTAGACTAATGGGAGACGTATGGAAACTTGAATTTCGTTTCGGTGGCGCTTATTCACGTTTTCGACATTAAAGTCTCAAAGAGTCATGTTGGTAGATGATTCGCAAATTTGAGAATCATCCACGCTTTGGATGACTGAAGGAAAATTGAGTGCTTCCCGATTCATGATCGACATTGTTTCATAATGGCTGGTCGGAGTTTCTAGACAGCCGGACAGAATCTGAATGATTTTGTTTGGGTGACTACTGTTCAATAACAGTGATAGTACTGGACGGGGCGAATGTTTATAGAATGGTGTAATTGACGAAGGACGTTTAATGTCGGGGTTGGGCTGGGATTGTGGAGTTGTGGCTGATATTGATCCTCAGCATGACAAAATATGCACACGGCAACGTTGAAACCTCATTGCCAGCTTTTTTGTCAGGGAAAAACTACAAGGTAGGACACGTGTGACACGTGATATTATTTAAGCAGACAGTGTCTGTTGCATTTGAACAACCGCCATTTGTTTTTGGAGCGCCTAGAATGTTGTTGCGCAAAGATAGGGCAAAATTTGTATACCCGCGCGTTCAAGTTTACTTGCCATATCAACAAGAAAAGTCGAAAGCACTGAACAACTAGTCTGTTGTCAAAGCTACTTGAATTAAGGATATAGATTAATTTCAAAAGAAGGTTCGCATGCGGTTGCAGAGTTTTAGGATTGAGTTTCCGCTGGTGTAGTATTCCGCTTCCAAAACGGATCTCTTCTTACAAGTCAGTCGCGGCTTCTTTTGAAGCGCCTTTCTATGTTTATCAGTAGGGTGTTTTCGTGGTTCAATGATTAGAAGAAACGGTGATAATAACGTTGGCCGAATCGAACTCAATTCTGTTTTGGCAGAATTTAATGTGGCCGCTCTATATTTATATTGCAAATGTGTGAAATCAGTTTGGTGGAATCTGTTTTAGTTAATTAATTCCGGTTCTGTGGGCATGCTTTATTTAAATATAGACAGAAAAAATAACACAGTTGGAAAATAATGATAATTTTTATTCAATTTCATTTTGTTTTCTACTTCAAAAATAACCATTCGGCACATTTTAAAGGAATCAGTGTTAATAATTAACTAATATTACAATTTATACTTAATAATGCGACCATTAACCGCCATTATCGAACACTTCTCTTACTCGACTGGGCATTGAATCATTGTAGGATTGGAATAATTCCTCATTCAGCTTTAGATCTCGCCAAGCATTTTGCACAGCCTCCAACAATTCTTGAACATTTTTCAAGTTTCTGTGATCAATTACACGAACCATTTCCGCCCAAAGATTCTCAATTGGATTCATGTCGCATCCCTTAGCAGGCCAATTCATGACCTTCAAATAAAATAAACCATTAACTACAAGGTCGCAATGTCCAATTGATTTAAATACTTATACAAAAGTGAACAAAATAACTTACTCTAAATCCATGGATTTCCCTAAGCCTTTACAATGCTTGGGTTGCGATTCTTGCCGTGTGAATCGGGGCTCTGTCGTGCATAAAGTCGACATCCCCGTTCGGAAACCTTTCCAGGAAACTTGGAAGGCCATCGTTCTCCAATAACTCGACATATCGTTGCGCGGTATTTCTCCCTTGGATATGAACAAGACATCCGGAGTTAGCTGGCGATAGCCAGCCCCAACAGTTTACGGAAAACCGACCGCTTCTTTGAACCTCGGTTACGTATGGTTCGTCGAAGCGCGTACCGATTGGCCTTCTAACCCAGATCTTAAATATAAAATATTGACGAATGCTTAAACTATTATTCTAATTACTCGTTAAAGACACTCATTACCTGGCCTTTGTGCCCGACAACGAAGCTTTTTTGTCCGTGAATGTCTCGAGTTTTGTCAAAGGTGAACGACAATTTTGGTGAGTAAACTTAATTTCTAATTAGTTGCTAGTTTCTGAAACATAAAACTATACTAATATCACTCTAGGTTACTTCATAAACAAAGTAGTTGAAAATGGATGTTTTTACAGAAAAGAAAGAAAGGCTTGTGGTATTTATTCTGACTATTAATAACTAGACAGCCAAGGCTTCGGAAAATTTCAAACTTTTTGTTTATGCAATTCCCTGCAGATCACTTCTTAAAGCCATTTCGGCAAACAAGTCTCTTTCGTTACCAAAGGGCAACTTGACAAAGCAGTTGAAAAGCGTTCCAATCAACTTCAACGATAGTGTTATTCACAATCACCATGGTTCTACAAAAAGTCAGAAACATAAAATTAAAGGCTACAGAATGTTTAAAGCAAAGAGAGCTACAAACGTTTTAATTTCTCACGACAAATCAAATAGTTTTACGCATGTAAAGTCAAAAGTTCATGCTTCGTACAAAGTACAGAAGATTTACAATGTTCATGTTGTCTTGGATTCAACAAAAGGGGATATGAAAAGTGGATCATGTGAATGCAAATCTGGGAGAATAGGAGTTTGCTGTCATGTTGCAGCTACTTTATGGTTCCTCCAAGACTGTGTTTTGGAAGGTTTAAAATTTATACCGAATGATATTTCTCCAGCGGAAGTAGCCCAAAAATGGGGAAAATTGAATGTGAAAAAAAATTTAACCACATCAAAATTTAGTACTTTAGATTTTGTTAAATTTACCCCGGGAAAGAAGGATAGCAATAAGAAACCAAGAAAAATTTGCCTTGCAAATTATTTTTCTTTACCTAAAGAATCACCATCTTCGGTAGAATGTACCGAAATTCAGCGCTTTTGTGAAGACCTGAAAGCTGTAGGAAAACGTAAAATGTTGCAACAAATTTTACAGGAAGAGAACTACTCGGCTTTTGAATTGAAACCTATTTGTTTTAACAAGAGTAATGATATTTCCATGGAAGAGTCAACAATAGAAAAATTCCAACGCATTCCGCTACCCACCCAAGACAGATGCATTGAAAGTTACAATGGGGGAAGCTAGATTAATAGAACAAAATACAAGAGAACAAGCTGCGTCACAACTCTGGAGAACAGAGAGACAAGGAAGGTTGACTGCATCTAAATTTGGACAAATTGGGAAAAGACGGGCTAAAGTCACGTCAAAATTTATACAAAGTTTGAAAGGCGCTGTAGACATCAGCAGGATGAAGTATGTCAGAGAGGGGCTTGAAAATGAAGCTGCTGCATTACAAAAATGTTGCTCATTAGTCAAATTGAACAAGGTGCATGCGTTTAAAGTGGGATTAGTGATTAATCCTGGCTTTCCAGTAATAGGAGCATCTCCGGATAGCCTTATCTATGACGAAGAGACTCAAGATTATGGTCTTTTAGAAATTAAAACACTTGCAAAAGTAAAGGAGTTACATCTAACAATTGATGAAGCAATTACTAAAAAAGATCTGAAACTTACCATCTGTTTGAAAAAAGATGCTTCCGGAAACATTCATTTAAACAGTACACATAATTACTACTACCAGGTCCAAGGCCAGTTAGGAGTAGCTGGATTACCATGGTGCGACTTTCTACTTGATGCGGTTGAAAATATATTCTGTGAACGGATAAATTTTGACAGTGATATGTTTTTTAAAACCATGATGCCTAAATTAGATGAATTTTACTTTAGTCATTTCATGGCTAGTGATACTACATAGTTCCTAAAGTATTTATGTTTAAACTAGTTTTGGTGTGATAACTTTACGAATGGAATGCCAAATATTTTTAAATATAATGTGATAAGTTCATTTTAAAAACATGTTTTAAAACTGTTATAAATGTTCATATATTTTCTTAAAAAGAATAAAAAAAATGGATTTAGCACATTTTGCAATTTAATTTTCATCTCTGATATCATCTGAACTCTTCCTGTCTAGTAGTGGCTCATTAATGAAATTTAAAAGATAGCAGCAAATGAACCAAATTTTTTCTAAATTTGAATGCGAATAACCAAATTTTTTCTAAATTTGAATGCGAAGAATTTGAGAAAGTGTATTTCAGAATGCGAAAAGTCTTAAGTTCTTTTAAGACTCTTTCAACATGTATTCGCACACTAGCTATATCTCTAGTGTGTTGCTCATCATTTTCTGATAATTGTGCCCGGTCTCCTAAGAAAGGAGGAATATTCAAATTCACTCCTTTGGCAACGAGAATATCTTGGATTAAGAAACCACGGTCAGCCATACAAGAATCTCCTTCATCCAACAGTACGATAAGTCCACTATTGGCTGTTAATTCAGTGTCAGACTCTCTTCCAGGAGCTAATGGAGCAACAAATGAGACAAATCCATTTGGAGCAATGCCTATGAGACCCTTCGCTGTTGTGTGTCGCTTGTAGTTTGAATAAGTGTCGCACTGAGTACTGTAATCAGATGGTATCTCTTATAAAAATTCAGTACAGTGGATAATGACTCTCGTAGAAGGGAATTTTTCTTTGAATTCCGGTGGCATGTTTTGATCCACTTGCCTTGATGGCCAAATAGGTATTATTGTTAATTTTGCATATTGTAAATCTAACCACGTAGTGATGTAGTTGCTAATTGTAGACAGACTAACTTCAAAGGTATTATTGTTAATTTTGCATATTGTAAATCTAACCACGTAGTGATGTAGTTGCTAATTGTAGACAGACTAACTTCAAAACGAAACGCCAAATCTCGGTTTAACAAGCCTACTCGTAGCTTACAAAGAGTCATAAAAAGTTGTTCCTTGAATTCTAACGCCATTGGCCTTCCACGAGAGGATTCATTACGATAATTACTTCTTTCGTTGCCTTTCCCATTATAGTACAATGAAACTTTCGGTAGGGCTGATTCAACATGTTTGTATAACAAGTTGAAATCTTCGATGGATGCAAAACCAGTGTAAAATCTCAGATTTTCTGTGTTTCGTGACACGTTTTCAAGTGTAAATTTATGTTTTTTCATTTCCTCGTCTTTTCCTTTCTTTTCCTTTTGATGATGTTGAATTTCATTGTTCAACTGAATGTTTTCAGTCTGCAAACACTTAATGGTGTTGTGAGCTTCCAATAACTCTCTTTCTAATTTCTTCTCTTGCAACTTCATTAGCTATATCTTCTTTAGAAATTGTTCTGCGAGGTTCTCTTTGTATTCGAACAATATGTGTGATCTTTCAAGAAACATATTTAATATTGATTAAATAGTTGGTTAAAAGTGTGTACGTTTGATAACTCAACTAAATGTGGTCCCACTGCTTTGAACGTATACACTTGGAGGGTTGGCAACTCCTCAACCACACCTACTTCCAAGGCGGGCGTATTCGGTGTTGGAATTTTACGGTTTACCGTTCTAGCTACCTCTCTCGTCTAGCTCTTTTCATTGACGTCATACGCGGGCGCCAAAGAATACGCGAGCTGTCTTATATGAGATATAAAGTTTATATGTCCGGAAAAAGGTGAACGACATTAAAGACCGCTATATACGTGTAAACACGAAGGTTTTTTTCCATTCAAAATTGCTAATGGAATGGATTTTAATTTTATCATCGTCAGCTTTGGTTTGTTTTGAAAGGTGATGGCAATGATTCATTCTTATAATAGTACGTAGATTTGTAAAACCTTACATAAAATTAAAAGTTCATGACGTAAATATTATTTACCTTTCAGAAAGAATTAGTCTGAAAGCAACTAAAGGCGAAGCGCAACGCGCCGTTACCGCCTAAGATTTGAATTTATAACGGATAATCGGCCTCGCCCTAAACCATTGAAAGTTAGGTAGGGGTGAAGAAGAAAGGGGGTAGACAATTTTCGAAGTAGAGAGACGTTTTCTCTCTCTGTCCCTGGACGCAGCTAACGCGGATACTTGTTTCTCGCCCACGTAAGACGTCATAGCAAGGGAAAAAATTACTAGAGCCCCCCTACTACATAAAGGAGAATCTCCCGCTTACCACCCCTGAAGGATGCTCCGACCTAATAATGCGAAGCGGTATACAGACCTTGACCTACTTCTACTTCTGCTCCAATATTTAATAAAAATGTATCGTTCCTTGGATCAAGAAACTTGGTAGTTGAATAAAAGATGCTTTTCGACAACTCATGACAGCCAATGTGTATGAAAACCTTATCAAGAGGCCCTTTTTTACCATTCTTATTAAAATGTAGCCCACAAACAGGGCTGTATTTCTTTGGTTGAAATTTTCTTCTCTTTGAGTTTGAACTATCACGGCTATCACTATTGTTATAACTTAGCTGTATTCGGGCTATCCATTCATTACGAAGAGCATAGTCTTTGGGGAAAGTATGAAAGCTGATTTTCTTGTTTATCAAGTCACGATGATTCCTCTTAAAACGTTTGCAATTATTTACGCAACAAACGGATCCTCCTTGTAAACTCATTTTTAAAATTACTTATCAGTTTATCACAAAAAAGGAAATCCAGTTACGGCCGTTCCTCGTTCGCTAGTCGTTACCCAGACCCAGTTCGTAAGCTAAGCCTTGGCTTGTTCCGCGGTTCATAGTGAGCCTAACAGAAAAAGAAGAGATTTATTTTCGTCGCTCAACAACAGATGGTACTACAGTCAACTACGTTAGTCACGTGATCGTATCCCTTAAATTGAGACGAGACCAAGCCAACTTGTTTATCTGTGGTTGGGTCTATTCGCTTTTATACTTTAATTTTCTTACTAATTTTTTATTGCTCACTTTTTAGGTAAAACATTAGCTGTATTTATTCCGTTGCCCATTGGCCAGGAATAAAAAAATGGTTCGTGTT
The DNA here is from genome assembly GCF_054372755.1 of Phalangium opilio. Classification (NCBI taxonomy): domain Eukaryota; kingdom Metazoa; phylum Arthropoda; class Arachnida; order Opiliones; family Phalangiidae; genus Phalangium; species Phalangium opilio. Next base: position 1,810,653 of record NW_028324172.1, on the reverse strand, counting down.
ATTGATGACAGAAACGTTTTTTCGCTGTTATCTGCCAATCTGAATCTTTCTAGGTAGTGTCGTCTCCTCACTTGAATTTTTCATGATACATTAAGGTTTGAACGAACAAAATTCTAGATTACTATTTCCACTACCATGTCCCTATGCTAACTTGAAGCAAATTTTCCTCTCTTTTTGCTGCTCATTACCGGCGCCATTCCCTTGACTTTCTGTTTGTTATAACTACTATCATGAGTTTATTTATCTCAAACCAAAATATAAAAAATGGGTTCCCTAACCATTGCTAGAAACTAGAGAGAGAAATTGGGCAGTAAAACTGATCATGCCCTGAACTTTGAGAAAGAACAATACGACGGTTGACTAAAGTACACTTGATATTACATCATTTTGCAAAACCGCGAGTAAAAATCTTACTGTCCCTTCTGAATTTGGCGCCATTGGTTTTAGAATAATTAAAATGTTCCACTGCGAAGCGTGCCGGTCTCGAATGGGGATGTAACGTCTTTAGGAACCTTTCAAAACGCAAAACCATACACGTACTCTCCCAAAAGTAATTAAAGTAATGATAAAATGTTTTCGGGGAATGGAATTGTGGTCGAAAAGCCGAGATAAGTAATTTTTTGAAATTGATTACCAGTAAAATAATTTATTTCAACGGAAAACGGTAATGGAACGTTGTTTTTTCTTAAGCATGCATTTAAGTTTCAATTAAAAAGAAAAATTAATATCTGATCCTTCAGACAAGTGATAATCTCAGTCTTATCGATACTTTTTAAGTCTTAATTCTAATGAAGACATTTTTAATTAATTCGACAGGGCCGGTAGGCCCTTGTAGATATGACTTGATACCGTTTTGTAACGTTAAAGTAATATTCACCCGCTTTTGCTAATTTCCTATGGAGATTAACATGGGTTTTTCGTGATTTTTCCCCACCGATAACTTAAAAACTACAGCGAAGATACTTTTCGGAACTATCTTAAATTAACAATTAAGTATTCAGGGTGTGCTATCAGCCAGTTTGATCAAAACAATTAAGTCTAAGTATGTTAATTTTAGTTAATTACAGAAGTACGGCTTTGACCATCGTGATTGGACATAATAATTAGCTAGATCTCTTGGAAAACTCAGTGTTATTACGTATCTAGTGTGGTGGTTATCACATAAGCGTCACACGCGGAAGGTCCCAGGTTCGAGCCCTGGTAGATACATGTATTGACTATCGTGATTGGACATAAGAATTAGCTAGATCTCTTGGAAAACTCAGTGCTACCACGTATCTATGGTGCAGTGGTTATCACGTCCGCTTCACACGTGGAAGGTCCCAGGTTCAAGCCCTGGTAGATACATGTTTTGACCATCGTGATTGGGCGCTTGAATTAGCTAGATCTCTTGGAAAACTCAGTATTACCACGTATCTATGGTGTAGTGGTTATCACGTCCGCTTCACACACGGAAAGTCCCAGGTTGAGCCCAGGTAGATACATGTTTTAACCATCGTGATTGGACATAATAATTAGTTAGATCTCTTGGAAAACTTAGACTTACCACGTGTCTGTGGTGTAGTGGTTATAATAAATATTTAACAATTATTTCACTTCACTTGGTTTAATAATGTGACATAGGTAGCATACTTTTTCCCTACTTTTAAAACCATTAGTTTAAACCATTAAACTAAGTAATATTAGAAGTTCAACAGATTGTCAAAAAAAAAGATGATAAAAGCCACTGTAAATGGTGCTTAAATGCTTAATATTTCCTTAATACTTCCAAATAATATTAGTAAATGGCGTGAATTGATCATAGAAATGGGGTTAAAGTACACCCTAAATGATGCCTTTTTGGCACTTGAAAAAACAGCATATATGGGGTTTGAATGCACCATTATATTTTAGAGTGCAAATGTATGATGGTAAAGCAAACATAATTATTCAAAATTTAATTACATTAAGACTGAAGTAACAGATATTATATAAAAACGTCTTGGTTTGGACCAAGGCCGAAAAAACAAACGATATGTGTGAGGTTTATCAATTGACTGAAGTTCAGATATTGAAATTTTTTTCTAGTTCTTTTTATCCACTCAATCCTTAATCAATATTTAATTCAATCAACTGATTTTACTGTTAATCGATCTAGTCCCTCTAAATTAATTGAAAAAATTACATATCTACGCTTTTTCAAGAACAATTAATTTCATGATAAAATATTTTCGGAAAATGTGATTGTTCTTGAAAAAGCGTAGATATGTAATTTTTTCAATTAATTTAGAGGGACTAGATCGATTAACAGTAAAATCAGTTGATTGAATTAAATATTGATTAAGGATTGAGTGGATAAAAATAACTAGAAAAAAATTTCAATATCTGAAACTTCAGTCAATTGATAAACCTCACACATATCGTTTGTTTTTTCGGCCTTGGTCCAAACCAAGACGTTTTTATATAATTATGAATGGTGTTATCGTCACGATTTATCAACCAAAACTAAACGTATGTAAATGGTTTGAAAATGAGTGATTAGAGTAAGTGTTATATTTACGATACATAGCAATAACTGAACGTATAAAATAGGTTTGTAAATCACTAATTTTAATAAGTGTTATTTAAACTACGTATAAACCAAATATAAACGTGTGAAACCAGTTTTGAACGGACCAAATTCTGATAAGTTTTGATTCGACGTTATTTAGACGTTCAGAAACGTTGGATTGAGTGAGCAACTAGATCTAGCGTTTCATAAAACTCGTTGCTTATAAAATCCACGAAAAAGTTTTATAAACCCCTGACACGAAAAATAAATCAAATATTAACGTGTTTTTTCTGCCTGGGTATGAAGGAATATTAAAATATGCATTCTTAATCAAGCTAGTAAAAAATATACTCAAAAATATCATTATTTCTCCCTCTGGGTAAAAACCAAGCTCATTTGTTGAATATATATGCATAAAAATGGTTTGAATAATATTACTAATCTATGAAGGAATATTAAAATATGCATTTTTAATCAAGCTAGTAAAAAATATACTCAAAAATATCATTATTTCTCCCTCTGGGTAAAAAGCAAGCATATTTGTTGAATATAAATGCATAGAAATGGTTTCAATAATATTACTCCATTATGAAGCAATAATAAAATATGCATTTGTAATCATGCTAGTCAAAAATATACTCAAAAAATCATTATTTCTCTCTCTCTCGGTGTAAGCAACGAGTTCATTTGTCAAATTTATGTACTTAGAAGTGTTTCGGAAACGGGCCCCTCAGTGAGATTGCACATTTTATGGAAGATCAAGGAGCGGAGTCCAGGCGTAAATCCAAAATTTCCATTTCGTCACTGGTTAGATCGCTCATCAAAACGAGCAGCGTTCGTTTTTCCAGAATCACAGTCAATATTGAGACTGAAATTTGAAGAAATCATCTTGGAAGATATTAACCCAAACTGTTCATCTTCAAGGTCTGTTCATTTAATTTTCCAAAAAGCCTCGTCGAGGTAACTAAGATTGGTATAACTCTTCACTTCCATCCCGGTTTGAGGTGGCTTCACTCTAGGCATTTTGGGCCCAGAGAGTGTGCAGAGGCGGCTAAGGGTCAGCTTTCTTATACCGATCTTTGCCTTTCCCTTTCCTTACATCGAAGAGACTTATTGAACGAGATATATTGGGGAAGAGGGGTTCAAGTCAATTTGGGTCATCAGTTTCGGCACTTGGATGCAACTCAGTGTTAACCTTTTTGGTTTATCGGGAAGCGTTACGTGTTTAAACGCTTACTGTAAGTAAAAATTAGCAGACATCTTGGCGTAAATTCTGCAACTTTTATAGGGAGTAATCGCGAGAGATATCATTAATACGCGGCTCTGTGAGATAAAAAAGCGAGAAGTCAGTCTAGACTGCCATCAAAATTTGAACAAAAAGCATGAGTTGCCTCGAGATTTCGCTCGCGTTAATAGGAAACGAGGTGCTGAAATTGTTTTTTTTGCAGTTTTAATTTATCACGGGAGTGATATCTTAAAAATGGGTTAACCTGGTAGGTAAGTTGTCACTCGCAATCACCTTAAAATTTGTCAAGCTTAACTTTTATTAGCACGAGCAAAATTTTGAAACCACTACCTCTTTTTGTTCAAGGTCGTACGATGCCCTCATAGAACGAGAGAGTTTGATACTAACTCTTTATTCAATAAGTACACTAAGAAAGTACCGTAAAATTTACAGTCAAATACTCGGCAGCAATTTGGAATTGAGACAAAACCTTTCATTCTTTCTTTAAATGTCTCCTCGGCAACCTTTAAACTTGGTTAGATCATATGAAACATTAACACGTACAAAAATTAGTTAACATTAGGGTTGGTTCCATATGGAGATGGTGCTTAAAACCGTATTCTCTTTCTTCTCTAACCCAACTCCAAAATGGTATTTCTATCTCCCGCTAAACACTTACTCATCCCAAATTTATCGCCACTTTTTCTTTTATTGCTTAATTTTACTTAAGCAGAAATTACATATATTTAAAATTAGAACTCAACTGATTTCTAAACTAAGCCTTTCCCAAATGTTTTGAACAGTTTAGTTGAAATTATTTAGTAAAGCAATTAGTGATGGTCAGTTTACCAATATCGGTTACGCTATCGATACTAATTTTTTACCGATTTCAGTATCGGTATCGGCCCATCTCTATGTAATAGTAGGTATTATATTTATATTTCAGATTCATTGAGTTAAAAAAATGGTATAGGTATTTCAGTTAATTCTGATATTGACATCGGTTAATATACGATATCGGCTAAGGATGCTAGTCGGTTTATAAGATTAAATCGGAACTTCAAGTGTCACTTGACAGTAAATAACTTCAAAATCGAGAGTTAGCAACTTTAAAACAATCTCAACAGGATATCCGAGGTTTAAGCTATATTTATATGTGACAATGAAAGATAATGTGACGAAACGGTTCAGTCAAAGTGGGGCAAAGGCCTCATAAAATTTTGCTTCACCATCGTTGTCAATGTTCAAGCTAAAATTCCTCTGAAAGCAGTAGATAAACAACACTTGACGCAATTCTTTTGAAGGGGACGAGGTCGATCACCGCTAGCATTGGCAGGAAAACCTATGCCCCAGCTAACCTACAGCGCCCTATACTAACTATAACCGTTAACCTCTGCAAGTTTTGATGGAAAGGAGAAACCGCCTTAGACCACGGAGGAAAACTCCTTTTAACAAGTGGGGAGAGAACTTGAAAACTCTACGCAGAAGGATTTGTTCCCAGATTTTCACCCGGGGCCACAGTCCGGGATCGAACCCGGGATCCTCTTGCTGCGAGACGAAAGCGCTAGCCGCTACGCCACCCCACCGTTGTTCTCGATGAGAAAATCACTGAAGGCATTTACTCGTGCTTCGTCATGAGTTTAATGCTTGTAAATGTGTAGCAAGACATGGGCAGTCGTTTTGAAGAGTACATCTACCACAATGGTAGTCACATCGAACAAATGTACGATGTGTTTACCAAACAGATTAGGGGTTGTAAACTGAGACCTTAGTCCTAAGACTAATTGTTGAATTGTGCTTTTAAACATTTTGTTGCATTCAGGCGTATTCTCCAATATTCCTTTTGTACCTTGCCACTTGCTTAAAATAAAACATAAATTCCAAAGATTTATTTACAACCTGTATAGTTTAATAAAATGACGTCAGCCATTGGCAATATTGGGGGTTGTCCACAAAGGAAGGTGTTGGTCTGATCTCTTCCACACTATATAATCAGTTTTATTAACTAACGATATCCTTATTTTTGTCCGGCCTGAGTTAAGCGAGATAAGTCATTCGCGTCCTCCCGCACGGTCTCGCAGGGGCTCGCTTTCGCAGGCCGTCAAATCGGGCAATCTTCTGGAAGCGAGATAATTCTCTTGGCTGCTCATCCTGATCCTATGGCAACGTAGGTTCCCGACCCCTTGGCCCAAGTGACCTTGAGCCTACTATACTTTTGACCTCACGTGACCTTTCGCCTGCTACAATGGTGGCCCACAAACCCGTTAAGAATCAGAAACGACGTATAGAGGTGCTATCCAAGGCGGTATGAAGTATCCATCGCCGAGGACATACTGCTGATGGGCAACAAAGTGATAGTGCCACTCAATTAGTAGCGGAGTTGCACAGTTTCCACCATGGCATAGAATCAAAGAAGGTGCAAGTACGATCCAAAGTTCGTGGGCCAGGCTTAGAAAAATTAACTGACGGAATGTTCACGTTCCTGTGCGACAAGCAGAGAATTTGCACCGATGTCCCAAAGATCATTATCACCTTGGCACCTTAAATAATGCCATGGTAACGTGTACATGGTAAAATCAGTTTATACTAATAATCGTTGACTCATTTTCGAAGAGGATAGAAACAGACGCTATGAGGAACGCTGCATCGTCAACTGTTATAAATTGCCTGCAACAGCACAGGACGGTTTAACCTAATGCCACATTCATCACTAATAACGGAACTTGCTCCACAAACAAGGAATTCAAGAATATCGTGATCGAAAATAGGATCGAGTAAATCACGATAATACCTTACCTGTAAAAAACTACATTCGAAATTGAAGGTTTTTGCGTTCAATACCGTGCCACTGTTGTGGTACGCATTGTCAATAAAATATTAACGCATAAAGTGATATTTAATTGTACACGTTAACGATATGTTTATATTTGAATGCTAATATTGACATTCAAAATTTCACGCTAAGGAAGCATGTAGATTAAGTCATTTTGCTATTTAAATATGATTGCACAAGAGTTTAAACGAGGGCGATTTGGCGTTTAAACGAGTGTTTGGCATTCAAATGCAAGCGCTTTTGGCGTTCAAACAAGAACGATTTTGATGGCTTTACAACACTCTTTACGTTAGAGAGAACCATCACCAAACAAGTTTAGTTTACTATGTAATTAATCAGTCAGTTAAGCAAGTAATTAAGTTTAGCTATAGCCTCCATTTTATCATCATTTTCGTAATTTGTGTGTCCCTGAGTTCATGGAAAAATTCGACGTCCTAGCCTAGTTTCCGAAAACGAAAATCGACTGAAGAATTAATGGTAAAGAAAAACTGGCAAAATATAATGTTTTTGGACATCTAAATATAACAAAAATGTTTTGTTTAATTATATTATTAAAATTTTGACTAAACCAGTGCTTTTACTTCGTGATTAAATAAGAGGTAAACCTGAAATATTTTTAACAATAAACCTGAAAAACTCCTGTGTGTGTGCCAAGAAACTCCCATGAGCGCCCAAAAAGCTCTTATTTGAACAGAACAAAGCTCCTGTGTCAACGCACTTAACGCTCTCGTTAAAAAGCCAAAAATGCTCTCATTTGAACACCAAAAACACTAACGTTTGAACACCTAAAAGGCTCTAGTTTGAATACTAATACAATCCTATTAGAACGCCAAAACGACCAAGACTGAACGTTTCATTTGAGAAGGCGGTTATTTAAAATTGAATGGGATAAAGATGTATTTTTGAATGGTAAATATAAGTTGTTGAAAAATGAATTCTAGCGTTAAGTTTTGATCGATATGACGGTAGTTTGTTCAAAATTGTATGTTCATGGTTAGTTTTGAACGCATAAAACAATCCTTGTTCAAATTGAATGTTTCTGATTAAATCTCAATTCGTCAATAGAGCCTGCTAAAAATTGAACGGTCGCCAATCTTTTTGAATGCTTAAACCACGCTCATTGAGTGCATCTAACAGATTGGCAGAAAGGTATGTGAGGACAGTCAAGACGGTAATACAGAGAATAGCTGGCGGTTCTTCGGAAGAAACGGAATTGATTGGAAGTACTCTGGTGAAATATAATGAAGGATCTCTTCGAAAGAGACTAGCCCGATTTCTTTCAAACCATATACGATCGCCCGTTGAAGGAGGCTTATCCCCGGCAGAATACATCCTAAACAGGACCATCTTGACGAAACTGGATTTCGTCCTTGCCAACAACAAACAAGCCATATTACTTGACTAAGGACGAGATTTCCAAAACTATACAAGAAGTCATGGCAAGGTAGAACGGAAGGGGGCCGAGTTGGATAGAAGACAATGTACTCCGAAGAAGAAAAAAAATTAAGTTCGAAATTAAATGCCAAATGGAATGATACGCCAGCATAGGAATCAAATCGGGGACAAATTCAAAAATAGCAATAGACTCCTAAGTCACCGCAATCGGGCAGAGCAAACAACACAATAATCTTTTTGGGCACACGCAACCGGAAACGATATCTACACCATTGGTCAATCCTTCATCAGTGACGTCAAGAAACAAGAACCCCCAGCGATGAATATTTACACGCCTGGTTAACGGATATGCTCAGCACCAACGAGTACTTACGACACACAAATCACTACCCAACGTACAAGCCCCTTTTTACGAAGGAGCACCAGAGGTAAAAAACCCAGCTAAAAGACTAGGACTATAAAAAATAGGGGAGTATTTTAGGAGTGTGCTAGCCATTTTCTGTGTATAAAAAGACAACCAATCGATAAGAGGGGGTCTAAATATACACTCAAATAACGAAGCCGGCATTCAGTGTTGCGCGGCCAATTGATAATGATCATGTAACCCGATTACTTGTAATCAGTTATTGTGTCTTGTGCATTCCTTGACCTAAAAATCCTACAGTCGTTCTACCTTCGGGCAACACATACTCTCTTCCGCAGATCTCATTGGAACGTGAAACCCACAACTACAACTTCTTATCTAGAAGCCCGATTTTTCACCAAAATCTGTCTTCATTACATTAAATAACGACCAGTTATTCATACTACATACGGAGGTCTGGCTTTTGACTCCACCATGTTGTTAAAGGAAAACATTCTATGTTTTGGCTAAATAAATTATTAGTTTTAATAATTTGACTATTTTTAATTCATTTTAAAAAGTACTAATATTTGGTGCCTCTCTGATCACTGCTCTCCGTTTTGTTGATCGGCAAAAACTCTAGTGAATCATTTACAGTACCCTCGGTACCCTCTTCTCACTTGGAGAAACAACAGATTTGCATCTAAAAGTAGTTTTCAAACTTTCGCCAATTTAATATTTTACATTCCGATATAGATGCTTTGAAAGTTGCAAAGGAATGCAAATAGTTCCAATATAATTTTGGTGTTAAAAGTAAGAGCTTAACTATGTTAAAATAGAATGAAAAGTTTTTAGAGCTAATATAGGGCCATTAGACTAAAATAAACCAATACCATTATTATTCATGAAACCTAAGACTTTGCCAAAGAAGGCGGTAATATTTTTACTAACGGTTGATCTCAATGATTATTTTATAGGAGCGTTTCGTTAGAGAACCGTTATATGGTTCTATCTTGTAGGTCAGGGCATGAGCAGGATCAATCCCCTATTTCCCTCTCTATCGTCTCTATGGTTCTTACAATTAAGAAAGTAACATTGACTTCATTTTACGAGGAACTCACTTTAGAGCGAATGTTAATTACGAAATTCAGTAGAGTGCACAGACAAACGGCGGGTTGAGTATCTATTTCGTTTAAGTTAACTCAAGTCGCATTTAAATATCCCTAATCAGCTAGCATTTCTTCCAAGAACTGCAATGGATATGCAAGCGGAAAATGTAAACGATCTCCCATTTGTCTGTTAAATATTAGTCCTTCGACACGAGCCCTTTCGAAAATAATGCAAAAATATATGATAAAATATTTTGAGAAAATGAAATTTTGGTGTTAAAAACGAAGATAAGCAATTGTTGTTTTATAATCAAGCCTCTTATCTGAAACGTTTTAATATCTCGGACAGTCAATCCAATTGGTTCACTTACTTTTTACGCTTTCTAGTTTTCTTAAAGATGATATTTATGATGTATCCAAGCGTTATGAAGGTATTTACAAATATTTGGCGTTGTTAAAATATTCTATTCTTACACTCACATAATCTTGCACCAAAGCTACATAAGCTGACATTCGGTAAGAGGGGATACTGTAGGCGTCTAGTATTGGGGTAACACTGAGTTCAGAGATAGAAGGGTATGACTTTTACGTTCGTAGTACTGACACTACTCTATACTTTATACATAAGAAATTTCTAATGAATCAGTGTAAATACTGTTTAACTTCGAATTTTTTCTTTGCAAATTCAGAGTCACATGTTACTTGTATGGTATTTATTTCGAGACGTTTTACAAATATAAAAAAGCCTAAATCATGGATAATAGAACTGTACTGAAAGTCTTATTGCTTTTCGTAAGTAAAGGTTTTATTCAAGTTGTTAATTCTGTCCTCGCACTATACTTAAAAGTTGTGTTGTAATTTGATTTGTTCACAACTTCGAAGATAATTTTCTATCTGCGGGCTAGGTTTAAAAGTGCTCTATTATTCGTGGTGATTTAAAGATTCCAGTTGTTGGTAATTTCTTGTAAGTGCATATTTTCAAGAATAGGGATAACGCGTGTGAAAAATATTGTATTACCATATTTCCAACTCCGGTATTTCACTTACAAACACGTAGTATTCAAAACGAGAAAGTGATAGTAATAACGAAAGAAACGAGTGAAACTGTCCGGTGCCGAATCGAAATGTCTAACTGCCAAACCGTCGGCCAACTTCTTTTATCTTGAATAATAACAGATCATTGTCCTTCTCTTAACTGCCATGTTGACCCAAGAGCGTTGCATTAGTTAACCAATAGCATATATGAAAGCAAAATGTTTCATTAACCGACTTTAAGTATCTTAGGTCTGCTGATTTGTGGCCGTTCCAAATTTAACCTTGCGCCCCACTTTGAATGCCAATATAAAATCAATTCCTTCGGGCTTCATTCAGAGGTTTGTAAACTAAAACGTGTTTTTTCTTAAACACTGTTCGAATAAACGGAAGTTAACCAGATCTAAAATTATTATATTTTGTATATTCTTGGTGGTTAGCTAAGAATAAGTTAAAATAGTTTTTTGGGTGTTGAGTCATAAATTTAAACGCAATCCAATCCGATAAAGGGAAAGAATTTCTCTCTTCGGTTGTGCAAAAAATTTTACGTCAATTTTGAATAAAATATTTTACTACCAATTCTGAAACCAAAGCTTCTGTAGTGGATCGTTTTAATTGTACTTTAAAAGAACGTATGTTTCGTTATTTTACCGAAAACAACACTCGTAATTATATCAAGATTCTTAAGGATCTCTTTGACGCTTATAACAAGAGTTACCATAGTTATAACAAGATGACCCAGTCATATAAGTTTTTACCGCCCTCTAGTGACAAGAATTAGTATTAGTATGTTCATTATAAGATGACCCCAGCTAATTTAGAATTTCGGGGTTTTTTTTTCATTGTTTATAAAATAGCATTCCTATTATGAATAAAATCAATCTAGTAATAAACTACAGTAACTTACTCATTAGGTTCATTTTAAACTTTACCTACAGAACTTTATCTTAATTAAATTACAGAATAATATTTATTAAACTAGGTTCCCTGACTTTGCTGAAAATTTGAAAATCCCTTGACTTTTCCCTGACCTTTTCGGCCCATTTTTAAATTCACGGACTTTTCCAGATTTTCCAGGTACTGTGGCCTTTCCTAGGGCCTTTTTTACTCCTCCCATTTGATTATCATTGTTGTTCTCATTTGGGTCCAGTGTTCAGTCACTACCTCCTTCAGAATTTAGGGTCAGGGTGTTTACATTTACCAGCGATTGTTCACATTTGGGGTCCTCTAAGGGGTTTATAACAACAGCTGTAGGACCTCTGTCCACTGATATCTCCAGTTTACGGATTTGTTCAAAACATTTTACAAAATCAGATTTATTTCCCACCACTGGAAAGAGACTAAGTAGTCGGCAAGAACCGTTCGCGATTCCATCCTTATTTGGGGGTCAAATTAATGTAACAGATTAAATTATCCCTAAACTGACTCTCCAAAATTATCCACTAAATATTTTATTAGTCTCCTACCTCATTTTGCCATAGAAATGTTCGAAAAACCTAAAAAAGAAATTTTCCAAGTTACAAAAGTACAGCCTCTTGCCCTCTTTCACTCTATGTGCAAATCTACATTATGGCTATGACCAAGGCTTAGCTCGCCTTAAATGTTTTTATTACTAATAAATGTATAAAAAAAGACTTTTTCATTCAGAAAACGGTAGTATTTCCTCGAAAGTAAGTAGAAATACAAGTTCCAAGTGTTTTTTAAAAGATTTTACAGGTGTAAAATTTATAAAATACGTTTTTCCGCTCTTAGCACGTCTCCGCGAATCGCGGAAAAAATTGTTTCCGCATAAAATGGAGTAATGGCATCTCCGAGGGTTTGACTTATTATGCCCTATAAGGAGTTAACATAGAGTGCCACTACTCTAAGCTCATCCTTATGATAGTTCCAATTTTGGCCGCTATGCCCTCTGTGCGCTGATCAGGCATATGGCTAATTCGATTCTCTCCATTCAAGACTGATAAGGTTTTAGGAAAAGAACTCTAAGCTTCAGACGTGACTTTGAGGCCGACTTAACGTCATATTAACGTGGTATTGGACGATTATTTAATTTCTCTCTCTAAGCGCGAAACGCGCCTAAGTAGTAGGGACTATACAGATTCGCAGAGATCCAAGATGGTCGCCACCCCAAGATGGCGGCCAGACCCTCATCTACCAAACCCAAACCAAACTTTCCAGACAAGTTTGGACTAGCCCGAGCTCCTGCCTGTTAGTTTCAACCCCCATGACATCATCTTCTTAACTTAAACCAAAACTAAAGCTATATTCAACCTTGCCGTCATCCCTTGCCTGTTAGTCCGAACCAGCTTTCTGTAGGCCTAAAGTTAATAAAAACACAGATTTTAAGCCATCAGATATTTACTTTTTATAAGATGTACAGATATGCGTAATAAATAAATACAAAATATATATTATAAAATAGTCAACAACCAGCAGGGATAAACAAACATGTTTTAAAGAGTTCATTTTTCACGTTGACCCCGTATCGTTATTTGACTCGGAAGGGTGATTGGTGGAAAGACGTCGGGGTTTATTTTCCAATTGTTTCCTGCTTCGCCGCTCAATTTCGTAAAGAGTTAACAAAACGTTGACTATTAACCCGTAAACAAAAAAGAAAATAAGGCACAGCATATTGGGTCTGTTACGATTGAAAATGATATTTAAATAGCTAGTATGTGCTATATGTAACACACTAGCGATGTAAGCGGGAGTTCTAATTGGTTCCTACTTGTCTTATTAGGCAGCGAGTTAAGTAAAGAGATAATTTCATTGGATAGGTTAATTAAGGCGGAGTTAGAAAATAAGCCTATAATTATAAGTCTGAAAAGAATAACAAATATACGAATAAAATTTTTAATAACATACAATATATACAATAAAATATAAAATAACAAATATTTATATAGAAAAAACCCACCACCATTTAAAAAATAAAGACTAAACACCGGTCGAGCCGAACACCCACTGCCGCTGGCCGTGGGGGTCAGAGTCTAGAAACAACATAAAAAATGTGTTACATGTTGAACCCTAATTTAAAAAACTTAAAAAATATTTACCGCCGTTTCTACTGGTCTTAACAAGAGCACCGGCGTAACAATCAATTTGGCGACTCTATCGCCCCGCCGAACCGAGTAGGGGGTGTCCGCTACGTTGGCTATGACCACCTTTAGGGGTCCACGATAGTCGGCGTCTATTATTGTTAAGAAATATTATACTTTTGGCATCATAAAATAATTAATAAACATACCTATCGTCCCCTCGGCAACAAACAGCCCTTGGGCCGTCAAGCTGCTACGGCCAACAATGCGGTCGTAGCTGTCCGCCGGCAGCATAACACCTAACCCAGTCGACACAATTTTGATACCGTGAGGGTCAATTACGGTATCGACTGGACAATATAAGTCCAGTCCGGCCGACTGGGGAGTGGCACGACGGGGAGTAAGCGCTGCCGGATGGATTTTGATGACAGGAAGGCAGGGCAAACGAGAAGCGGTGGTGAAAGACATTTTAAAGAGGTACTGTTTAAGTCTTTAGAAAAATAACGTTGTTAAACAACTGATAACTTTCATTTTGAAATGCTGAGTTTATATACTAAATTATCGAGGTCAAATCTAATAGTGTCTAGCCAATACTTTCAAGATTCTTAAAATTCAATAAATAGCTAAAAGTTCATTAGATATATAGGCATAAAATTAGAAATCTCTCCGAGGTCTAAGTTTTTTTTCGTATGCAAAAAAGTTGTCTAGGCATGTTTTAAATAATTCAAACAAGATCGTGTTATATAAAAAACCCTTTAGCGAAGGTTAAAAAGGAGTTACTTTGATAGAAGCCCGAGGGGACAAATATTTTTCGTATGCAAAAGCTTGTTTGGGTGTGTTTCGAATAATTAAATTTGAATAATTCTCATGAGATCGCTTTATATAAGAAAAAACAATTTATTAGTGAAGGTTAAAAGTAATGACTTTGGGAGGGACGGAAATTGTTTTTTAACATGATTTAAATCTAAATAAATGTATATTAATATTAAACTATAGAGGTTATTTTTTATATAGATAGATATACTAATGTCCTCTTTAATCTTTAGTATCAACTCCACAATAAAAAAATGTATTTTAGGTTAAATTAAAAAATAGCGTATCAGACATAATTATATTTTTTTAAACTCTTAATAAGAGTAGAATAAGGTTGTGTTATAAAAAAAAACCATGTCTGGGCCTGTATTCTAAAAAAATGGCCCTGAGATTTTGGTATAAAAGCTCGAGCATTGGTATTGGACTATCACAATCTAACTTGCAACCATGAGTAAATATCCTCAAGAATCACAAAGTCTTCTTAATTCACCGCCGTCGTCGCAAGAAGATTTTGCAGCCCCTACTACCAGTAAGGGAAAAAACCATCACCCCTTTCCTTAAGCCCGAACCCGTTGAAATACTGCTAGACTCGGACGACGATACTTTCGTCCAGGAAGTGCTGCAAAAGCACGTCGTCGGCGTTAACGGGATAGAGGGCTCGTATCGCTTGCGCAGCGACGGCCAGTACTTTGAAACAAAAGTACCGGCGCGTAAGGGTGACTTCTACGTAGACATTATATAAAAAAGGACTTGGTTTGCCCAAGCCTGAAAAACAAAACGATAAGAGTTTTTTCCAGTTGACTGAAGCGCGGATATTTTATTTTTCTATATAATTTTAAAGACAATCCGTATTTTACTACTCTTTAGAATTTAATTCAATCTCCTGATTTTACTGGTAATGGATTTATTTCCTATAAATTAATTGAAATAAAATATTACTTATCTCAGATTTTTCATGATAAAATTTTACGAAAATGGAATTGTTGAAAATCTGAGATAAGTAATTTTTTATTTCAATTAATCTATTGGAAATAAATCCATTACCAGTAAAATCAGGAGATTGAATTAAATTCTAAAGAGTAGTAAAATATGGATTGTCTTTAAAATTATATAGAAAAATAAAATATCCGAGCTTCAGTCAACTGGAAAAAACTCTTATCGTTTTGTTTTTTAGGCTTGGGCAAACCAAGTCCTTTTTTATATAATATCTGTTCAATCAGTCTGCATTTGTATTAATTATTATAAAACAATTTTTTTCCTGAAATGCGAAATTTTTCACTTCTAAGACGAGGTTAAAAATGGTTCTACACTTCTACTAATTCTTATAAGATACGGCTCACAATTCGTTTTAGAACCCGAGCTTTATAGTCAACTTCAAAACCAACATCCTGCCACGATTTTTAAACTACCAAAGCCGTATCTTTTACAGTCCACATTACGATTGCAATTATCCATGACATTGCGTTCACTGCCCTTGTACGTTTACAGTGAGTGGCACCGTGGCCAGTTATTTTAATTAAAATACCTAGGCCACAGGTCCAGTTTTAAAAAATCCTTATTTCCAACACTGATCCATCTATCCTTCAAGGTTTTACAATCACCCATTACATAGACTCTTTCAATAGTCTGCCTAAGCATGGATTTATAATAAAAGCTTACGCTTCTTTGATATTTCACTCACCTTAAAACGCGCACAACATTTATTCCTCGTCTGAAATAGTACCAGCCTGGCACGCGCGTTTGTGACGTAGAAATTAAGACAAATTCAGAGGGGGGTTGAAGTTTTTCACGTGATCGAGTTCTAATTTTTAATAGCGTGCGCGAAATTATTTTTAGAAAAGCGCGCGCGCTCGCGCGCCGAAAGAAAAAAGTTTCCCTCAATTTCTACGTCATCAGTCCCCCCAGTCCCCACCCGCGCGAATTTTTATGACATAAATGTGTTTAAAATCAAAGTGCCTTACTGAAGGCTACGGTGAAATATCCATGAAGCGTAAGCTTCTATTATAAATCCATGGCCTAAGTAAGGCAACTTAAGCCTTGATCGAAACTAACATCTAAATTATAAATTAAAAAGGTATCTTAAGTATAGAATTTCAACCGAGACAAATAATTATTCGAAAATTAGACCCACCAGAGAAATTTTTAATAAATATAGTGTTATATTTATTGAAAAATATCAAGTTAAAGTTTCAAGGCGTTGAAATGGCAAATTAGCGTGGTCTACTGTAGAGTAATGAACAATTAGCGTCGTCTGCTGTAGCATAATCTTTTGAGGTACTTACATTTTTAATTATATTAACATACGTAGACTTAATTAATTTTAATGAAACTTGAAAAAGGCACACCTTGAATAGTTACTTGTTAATTTGAAAGTATTCCGAAACGTAACTTCGCTTTAGTTTTTAAATGATTCGATGTGCAGGAGCACCAAAAACCCCATGTTATTCCTATGGGAAAATCGGCGAAAATCTGTGAAATTTCATTTAACATTACGGGAGGGTGTGGGATCTTATCTAGAAGGGCCTACCGGCCCTCTAGAATAGTTAACTATAATTAATTAAAATGAACAAATAGTACTATAAAACTCAGAACATAAGTATTACATTAGTTTTAATACAAATTGGTAGTTCATAAGTAGTTAAAATGCGAAATATTACTTACAGAACATCAGAAAATACGAGTTACATAGGCATGGCAAATAAACACAATTATTGAGGTAGTTATTAAAATAAATCTTGCTTAAGAATGACTAAAAATGATACTTTTTTCCTACATGCTAAAATACGATTACAGTTAAAATGCGCAATCATTACTGAAAAAGATCATTATAAAATACGAATTACAATGGTTTTGATGACATACTAATTCACTAAAATGCAAAATTAATACTACTTCAAATAAAGCTTAGTACAAGATGATTAAGCACATAAACATTTATCATCATTGAAAATAGAGCAATAGTACTACATGCGAGCTTATTGAGCGCATGTAATATAGCAATACTACTTTTAATATGATTTTAAGTCTACAATGGTTATTGTACGAATTTAGTACAAATATTAGGCTAGTTATTAAACTAAAATGTTCACAGGATTGACGAGAAAATATATTTTTTCTGACACGCTATACACGCTGAAATACTGATATACGATTACGGATAAAAATATTGAATTATTACTAGAAACATTACTATAATTATCATCAAAAAATAGAGATTACACTTATACAAAACAGTATCAATTCAGTACTAATTTTTATACTAAATTGCTAATATATACTAATTAAAAAAAGCTTACTAAATGCAAAAATATTACCAAAAACGCTGCGTATTCGTTAAAATATTGTTACATGTTAATAGTTAAAATACGTTAATATTACTATAAATAATACTTGAGATACTCATTAAAAGACTGATTCAGCTATCGAAATATATACAAGTACCTTATGTGGAAAAAGTCAATGATTCTATTTAATATAACCGTAGGGGGTAGTATTATAATCAGATATTATTCTATCTTTATCCACTACGACCATGAATTCATTTACTAACATGAATGTCCATGTTAAGCATTCCCCTGTAGTCCACTCTCAAACAGCGATAGGAGGAGCAAAATTTTCGCGCCACTCGTGTGACGTAAATTTTATATCCAATAGGAACCACACTGGAAATTCTTCTTCTTTCGGGCTTGTCTTACCGTTTATTATTAAGCAGGCAGTTCTTTGGGATACTGGTTAATCTACCTGTATCGGGTTGTCGTTTTACTCGCGTAATTTAGTTGTTAACATTTAACTTATAACATGTAGTATTTTAAAATGGCACAAAATGTAATCCTGAACTTGAACTCGTAAAAAGCATTATATCGAGTGCTTGTACCGTATTTGACGACTTGAATGTAAGAACTGTAACCGAACACGTAAGCCTTGGCCAAACTTTGGAGCAACCCTTGACAACAACAAATCTTTGATAACATCAAAATTAATAAACAAAATATCAAAATATAACACCTAAAACCACGATAAACCTATAACACGAGAGTTTCGTTGCTAAGCTTATGCCTACTGTTAAAAAGCGTCGTCTCTTTAAATATAACAGCTGATCGCTACTTCCTGTTCGCCACATCTTTTTTTTTAAATAGGCTCCTCCTACTGCCGAGTAAGAGGCGATGTATGGTAAGCCGGAAAGACATTCATGTTAGTAAATGAATTCATGCTACGACCTGATATGTTTTGGTCTGGTTGATCGTGATCAGAGTGTGATCTTGTAGACGGCTGATTTGTGGGCCAATAGGGACTTGAACCGAGTTCATTTGAGGTTCACCTTCATTGTTTACACCCAGTAGATTCTTCATTGTTTCGAAATTTCTATATTTTTCAGTAGAGGCGTTTAAATAAAATCCTTTAACTTTTATGATATTAGTTTTAGTGCCGCTTTTAAGGTCTAGAATATCCTTGGAATAGTTCTTGGGTCCAGCACTCCTCCATTGGCGAATATACGCATATTGTCCATAAGATTCTAATTCATTTTTGAGCTCCCCTAAATAATCACCTGTGGGTAGCATATGAGCGCCATCTAGCGAGAGGTACACTAAACTCTCCGTGTCATAATAAAAACAAAGCTCTCCGACCTTATCAAGATGTTTTAGTAAATGTAGACGGGCCATAGCTGTTGTGTAACAAGCGATAACTACGTTTGTGTGTTTGTGCACAATCTCGTTTTCCAGAATGTGTTCGTACTTTACTAGTACTGTGTTTTCGTTAATTGTTAATAAATCTTTAACCTCCAAGTCTGGATTTAATATTAGTGCATGTATTCGGCAAACATCTTTGATTAATTCGGTAGAGGTGTGTCTTGTTCTTTGGCCAAATTTTACCCCAAAAAGAGTTGAGCATAAGTTTGCTAAGGCATCTCAGGCCTTCATTTTTCTCTATTCTTGTGATATCAGGTTCTACACCCTCTACGCCCTTACAAAAACTTTCTTAAGACTTCTTAGGAAATTCCTATAGAATCCAATGAGGCTTTAAGGAACAGCTCTTTAAGAAAAATATTCTTAAGAATTCTTTAGAATAATTTTTAAGTGGTTTTAAAGAAAAAAACCAAAGATTTAGTAAATGTTTTAAGTAATTTAGTCTCCTTAATTTCTTTATGATATTCTCAAGAATAATAAAGTTACTTCCTGTAGTGGAATGGATTTGTGTGTGGAATATTTTAAGAAACATTAAGCTAAAATGAAATTAATTGACATTAAACGAAGATGAAATTAATTGATATTAAACGAAGATGAAATTAAATGATATTAAACGATGAAATTAATGGACATTATACTAAGAGTTAATTTCCAATAAATTTGCTAATAAACTAAGATTAAATTAGTTGATAATTAACTAAGATTAAATTAGTTGATAATTAACTAAGATTAAGTTAGTTGATAATTAACTAAGGTTAAATTGCTAATAAACTAAAATTAAATTAATTGACATTAAAATTATAATGTTGTTTAATTGATGATGGTCGATTAATTTTCATAACTATGTTCTCTCTTTTTTATTTCGGACGTGGTTGGTACGGCCATGCGCTCCAGACTCCGCACCTCTATAAATTTTCTCTTTAGCCCATCACAGATGGCGTTACAGGATAATATTTAAGGCGCAAGGGGGAGAAAGCATAACTATAAGAATTTGACAATATGACAAAACTAAGTTTAAGTTAATTGACATAAAACCATACGATTTCAAGGGAAATAAGTGCTTCCAACTTAACTATTTTTTAATTTGTCATTAAAAGAATATATAATTTACATTTAAGCATCTTTTTACATTTAAAAAATAATTTTACACCTAAAAACATGTTTTGTTCCTTATGTTTAAAAAAAAATATTTTTAGACCAAGTTTTCAATTAAAAGTGACATTTTTTTGGAATTTAAATGAAGAAGAGTTTAAATTAATTTGAAACTTATTAAAATTAAAACAATTTTAATTTCCTTCAAAATAATGTTAATCAAGATTAAAAAATGTTCTTCACCGACATCAATTCTGATGCATTTTTTAATTTCATAGTCATTTAGTGAAATAAGGAAGAGTTCATTAGATTCCTCAAAT
The DNA here is from genome assembly GCF_054372755.1 of Phalangium opilio. Lineage (NCBI taxonomy): Eukaryota > Metazoa > Arthropoda > Arachnida > Opiliones > Phalangiidae > Phalangium > Phalangium opilio. Next base: position 1,790,238 of record NW_028324172.1, on the reverse strand, counting down.
CTGTAAAAACAACTGACTAGAAACTCGCTTTTTTTAATTCTTTTACTTTTTTGGTTTTCAATATAGTTCCAGAAATTAAAACATTTCCCTCCACTGTAGAATAAATGTTATATATTTTGCCGCAAAATCTTTTCTCCCCTTCCAGATAAATGTAACTATTTTCAGTTTTCCTACTTCTACATTTCGGGCCAAGAAAAGTACTCTTAATGGTCATATTTTTATGTAAAAGTAGCCTTGAAGGATTAATTTGGAGTTAATGTAATAGATGCTCATCGTTAAGGATGTGCTTGTAAATGGGATTAGACTTGCCTAAAATGAAGGTTTTCGAAGCGTTAGGAAGTTTGGTTGATGGGAAAAGGCTATAATACTTGGTTAAAGTTGCAAAATATGCTCCTAATTGGGGTTTATTTGAAAACACATTATTTTCTCTTATAAGCGTTGGTAAGAATTGTAAGAAATGAAATTTCTGAGTAATTTGCAAGTGAATAAACTGAGTTCCGTTAAATAGTTTTAGAAGACGTCCATTGTTGCTTTCAAAGGGGAAAGCCGAATATAACCATAGAGGTCCCCAATTTGAGGCACATTCCCATAAATGAACTATTTAGTGGACATTATTAGACATATTTTCCAACCCATAATTGTCTTCGTAAGCACTCAAAAATTCTCCTGTAATTTTCCTAACTTCAAATAAGAAATCAGATGAAACTGATTCTGATAATAAAATTAGAGAGATTTCAATTAATATAATCCAGTTATCATAATATGCTCTTGGTAATATTCCTTTTAGAACAATAGGAGAGTAAAATAAGGCTCATGATCTCCACTCAGACGCTTTCCAATAAGCCCGTGTTTCTAATGATCTTGGATTTCGAGAAAACTCTTTTGGAACTTTGATACTTAGAAGTCTCTCATCTAACTGTCTGACTTTAGTTCCGATGTAATAGTCCTTTTGGTGATGTTTTCATTCGAGCCACAAGCTTCTCGTATTTCGAAATACCCCCAAACATAAACAATGCATGTAATTAACCATAATGTCTTGCACTACGTCAAAATAGTTCATATCTAATAGCACACATGGTCCTTTTATACCATTTATGAATTGGTTTTGCAAAACTGCTTTTTTAGAATCATTTAGAACACTCTGGTGTGTACGATTCTCTAGTTTTTCAAATGTTTTATAAGGATAAGATCTGGTAGTACCACCCTTATTACCAGTTGGAACAACTAAACCAGGGTGTAAGCACCATGGACATCCATATTCTCCATTGAACTGGGGCATGTTAAGCATAGAACAACGAGCTATTGTTTCAACTGAACAGGGTCCGGGAAAAATAAGCGACTTAATTGCTTTACCTTTTAAGTGCCAATTTAACCCGGTTTAAGAAAGCTTGTTCATGGTTTCAACAAAAGGTTTTAAAAAACAATTCATGTTGGGTTTGTTATATTTTGAAGAGGTAATTAATTTATAACAAAATAAACTGGCCATATATTATATTTAGAAGATTCAAATACCGGGACACCATCAGTATTCCACGTTATGGTTAAGTAATATTTCCCTATGCCTTTCTTTTTATAGCTTAGTGATTGACTTATATCTGACACATTAAAATGGTTAATTGTTTTTGTGATGTCTGGATTCACAAGTTTTAACACATTTCTAATTTGACTTTCGATGTTAAACTCTAAAAATTAACTGCCTTCTTTAAGAAGTGCGTCGATTTGAAAGTCTGTATGACAAATACTACATTCTAAATTCTCATTCACTCCTCTTCTTTCCCCTTAATAATTGTAGTTACATTTTGCACAGTAAAAGTGTGGCCTTAAGGATTCTGACCCTCCAAAATGTTTAAGAAACAAGTATTTAGTCACAGGAAAGCTTGTTGTACAATTCACTGGTAAATGCCAACGAATAAGTTGTAAAAGACTAGTTGTCCCTTACGAAAATTTAGGTTACAAATAGTTCCTCAAACGTTAACTAATTGTTGCCCATTTTATGCTATACTTTTTCGAAGATCATGTTCGCTAAACTGCTTCGTAACACGTACGGAACCGTAAGCTAACATTTTTTCGCCATGTTGACTGAAAGTTACCGAACTTTTTAAATGAGAGTTACCTACACGTTGCCTATTAGGTAACATTTGTTTAAAACTTGCTTTCAAGATGTTACCCACTAGTTATCTTTCATGTAACTTGGCAGACAATTAGTGACAAAATAAAAGAAATTAATGACTTGGCAACTTGGCGGCTTGGCGGAAAGGAAAACAGCGAGGAGAAGTGCAAAAAATAAAGAAGTTCCAGCTACGGATGATGGAAATGAAATTAATTAGATTATACCTATATTAAGTTATTTTCAATAAACAGTTGATTTTAAGGTGAGTTATTCTGGATTTGTATTTAAAACCTACAGAATATTTAGAGAAAAACCTACAGAATATTTAGAGAAAAACCTACAGAATATTTAGAGAAAAACCTACAGAATATTTAGAGAAAAACCTACAGAATATTTAGAGAAAAACCTACAGAATATTTAAAGAAAAACATACAGAATATTTAGAGAAAAACCTACAGAATATTTAGAGAAAAACCTACAGAATATTTAGAGAAAAACCTACAGAATATTTAGAGAAAAACGTACAGAATATTTAGAGAAAAACGTACAGAATATTTAGAGAAAAACCTACAGAATATTTAGAGAAAAACCTACAGAATATATAGAGAAAAGCCTACAGAATATTTAGAGAAAAGCCTACAGATTATTTAGAGAAAAGCCTACAGAATATTCAGAAAAAACCTACAGAATATTTAGAGAAAAGCCTACAGAATATTTAGAGAAAAGCCTACAGAATATTTAGAGAAAACCTACAGAATAATTAGAGAAAACCTACAGAATAATTAGAGAAAACCTACAGAATATTTAGAGATAAACCTACAGAATATTGTAAGAGAACTTAGAGAATATTTAGAGAAAAGCCTACAGAATATTTAGAGAAAAACCTACAGAATATTTAGAGAAAAGCCTACAGAATATTTAGAGAAAAGCCTACAGAATATTTAGAGAAAAGCCTACAGAATATTTAGAGAAAAGCCTACAGAATATTTAGAGAAAAGCCTACAGAATATTTAGAGAAAAGCCTACAGAATATTTAGAGAAAAGCCTACAGAATATTTAGAGAAAAGCCTACAGAATATTTAGAGAAAAACCTACAGAATATTTAGAGAAAAACCTACAGAATATTTAGAGATAAACCTACAGAATATTGTGAGAAAAACCTACAGAATATTTAGAGAAAAACCTACAGAATATTTAGAGAAAAACCTACAGAATATTTAGAGAAAAACCTACAGAATATTTAGAGAAAAACCTACAGAATATTTAGAGAAAAGCCTACAGAATATTTAGAGAAAAGCCTACAGATTATTTAGAGAAAAGCCTACAGAATATTCAGAAAAAACCTACAGAATATTTAGAGAAAAGCCTACAGAATATTTAGAGAAAAGCCTACAGAATATTTAGAGAAAACCTACAGAATAATTAGAGAAAACCTACAGAATATTTAGAGATAAACCTACAGAATATTGTGAGAAAAGCCTACAGAATATTGAGAGAGAACTTAGAGAATATTTAGAGAAAAACCTACAGAATATTTAGAGAAAAGCCTACAGAATATTTAGAGAAAAGCCTACAGAATATTTAGAGAAAAGCCTACAGAATATTTAGAGAAAAGCCTACAGAATATTTAGAGAAAAGCCTACAGAATATTGAGAGAAACCGAAATGAAAACGGAGGGAAACCCTAAAGAACATATTGAGAAATTATTGAGAATATCTTAAGAAGTTTTAGCGAATGATAATATAATTTTCTAAGTGGATTCTTAAGAAATCCTAAAGGCAAAAGTGCCAAATTTCTTAAGAACATTTAAAAGAACCTATTAAGAAATTCCCCAAAAAATACCTTGAACTTTTCTTAAAAATTATAAAGAAAATTTTCGTAAGGGTGCAAATAGCTTAGCATCCGGTTTAAGTTTGATTCTGTAGGCAGACTTGGCATGGCCAAGTCCTTTGAATAACTCGGGGAATTCATCTCTTGGCTTGACCGTGGTCGCTCCCAAGCTTTCGATATTGAAGAGTCGTTTCACGAATCCTAGTTCCTCGCTGGCTTCGCTGGACAATAATAGATGGTCTAATGCTTCCACGACGAATATTTTGATAGGCGCTTGACGACCGTTGTACTCAGCGTTCGCATGGAAGAATCCCGTACACCGTAACGTCCTTTTATCCGGTCCAAGCAAGGGTTCTTCTGGCGGCTTGAACAGGGCAGAGAAATTTTTATTGTAAACATCTTCCGGTATAACAGTTTCGTCGGCCACGGTGTCAACTAGAAACGTGATTGGCAGGTCGTTTGAGTATGGACTGGGACCATCGCTTGTGTTTGTCAGCAGACCCGATGCCCGACACTCCACCCATAAAGCAAACCTCCTGAATATGGCTGGTTGCCGCCTGAACCTTCTTCCCAGAGCGACAGACCCTTGCGTAGTGTCCAATCTTTCAACATTGATTACATCTGGCTGACTTCGCTGGGCAGCTAGCCATCCTGTGATGCTTACGTCCACAATTACCGCACGGCGGACCGTCCTGCGATGGCTGGCCTGTGTTCTGCTCTGAATCTAGCCCTTTCTTCCGAGGGAAACGCTGGGACTTCTTGGTAACTCGACATACGTTAACCTCAGACTTCTCATTACGCAGTTCCGGCTGCTTCTTTTTCACCTCCTCGCTCGTACGAGCCAATTGTGTCACTTTCTCCAGAGTTAATGTTTCGTCGAACTGCATACGCTCCGACAAGCTTCGATCCCGTATTCCCACAATGATGCGATCTCTGATTAACTCGTCGTGCAATTGACCATACTGACAATGTTTGGCTAATGCATGGAGTGACGTAATAAATTCCTCGACAGGCTCTCCTTCCCTCTGAATCCGAGCATTGAACTTCGATCTCTCGTAAACCACCATCCGTTTGAGTATAAAATGATCTTCAAAGGCTTGGATTACGGTATCGAAGTCAGCTAACGCGGTCTTGGTTAGGGCAAACGATTCCAAGATATTATCAGTGTGTATGTGAGATGTCTCCGAGTCGACTTTCACAGAGAGCAGAAGCGAAAAATAAACATCGATCGGTGGCTCCTTCTCATTCGTCGAAAAATTAATGACGTCAAGCGATTTTTTAAAACAGAGCGATAAAATCAAACTGAGACAGACGGGCACGATATTTGATTTTGCGCTTGATCTTTACTGATTTTGAGCTATCGCTGCGTAAAATCGCTTCCATGAAAACAGTAGTGGCAAAAGCGAGAGCGCGATTTTTGAACTTTTTTGCGCTATCGCTGGTATTTAACCCGCTACCCGCTGCTTTGAAAACGCGGCTTAACGCTCAGGTACCTCTCGAAGCGTACTCGCCAACGTGGCCACTCTTCGGAAACAAACGTAAAGGCGTCCGGTGGTGAAATCATGGGCCCGCCCTGACTGGTGCGGCGATGGCGGACACTGTTTACGTCTAAACCCCCGTTAATTTGTCCATGGGCATAGCAACGTTCTCGCCCGAAGCCGTGAAGGATCGCAATTCTGGAGACTACAGCGGATAACTATGAAAAACTAAATCGCTACTGATACATTCCCGAAATCACTTCTGACACCATGTGTTGCTCGGGTAAAAGAAGAACTAAGCAGTCGGATAAACGGCCAAACGATAACTGTTTATTTAACAATAATGAACGTGTTTATATACAAATGAAAATAGACATAAAAAACTAAACGAATTGGCCTATGTTTGTTCAAGCGACTACAACACAGCTTATTAAAGAGGAGGTGAAAGATCAACTTTATAGTTTTATTAAAAACAAATGTAACGGATGTGAAATAGGTCATCCATCTCAGATGCAACATGATTGTATAATGATGGATTGGGAAGAAAGAATTGAGAGCACCGCATCCCCCACTACCGAGTAGGCTAAGTTGTCCTTCAACCATTGCCCAGTGAACGAATCCTCACAGGAGTATACTAGAGCCCCGGTCGTCAGGCTAAAGTTCGCAAGGTGCGGTAGAGGGCTCCCCGAAGGTATCCCATCTTGCGCCCTTAGAATCGCCTTCTGAAATGGGCCCACGTCTTCCTCCGTGATGACCGCCGTCGGATAGCCATTTTTGACAATGGCCATCTTTTCTGAGCTGGCGGCGTCACTATAGGACTTAGCCTTTTTCGACGCCGCCTGCGAGAAACTGTGTGAGGGAGTCGAATCCTCCGCTCTGGGCCTCTTCATTGGGTTGTCACGAGCCGCCGCACCCCCAGCGGGGGTGGAGACCGTTTCAGACCCCGATTTGACCTTTTGCCGAGCAATCTGTCGTTTGAGACGACGACGCACGGTACGTTTCGAGGGCTTGCCAGACCACACGCACCGATGAATCGGCACGAGTATCGCTGGATACAAGCCCTTGTAAAGTGGTATCAGTGAGGGTTCTGCCCTGAGCAGACCCCTGCACCGTAGGTTTGTTTGATTTAGTTTTAGGTAAGTGTTAAGAATCCCACGAGTAAGTAGGAGGTCACCACCCGGTAGTCCCCCACCCGGTTGGAAGGCTAGATACAACGGGGTGTCGCCTGGTGCCCCGAGGGGATCGTTAGCGATACCGTAGTTTTACTTCCCCAGTACCACGCAAGTAGTAGAAACCACTCAGATTCGCAGAGATCCAAGATGGCCGCCACCCCATGATGGCTGCCATCCCCTCATCCAGCAAACTCAAACCAAACTTTTCAGACAAGTCTGGACTAGCCTGAGCTCCTGCCTGTTAGTTTCAACCCCCCATGACATCATCTTCTTAACTTAAACCAAAACTAAAAGCTATATTCAACCTTGACGTCACCTTTTAACCAGGTCGAACCAGCTCTCTGTAGGACTAAAGTTAACAAAACACAGATTTTAAGCCATCAGATATTTACTTTTTATAAGATGTACAGATATGCGTAATAAATAAATACAAAATATATATTACAAAATAATCAACAACCAGCAAGGATAAGCAAACATGTTTTAAAGAGTTCATTTTTTTCACGTTGACCCCGTATCGTTATTTGACTCGGAAGTGCGATCAGTAGAGGGACGTCGGGGTTTATTTTCCAATTGTTTTCTGCTTCGCCGCTCAATTTCGTAAAGAGTTAACAAAACGTTGACTATTAACCCGTAAAAAAAAAGAAAATGAGGCACAGCATATTGGGCCGGTTGCGATAGTAAATGATATTTAAATAGCTAGTACGTGCTATATGTAACGTACTAGCGAGTTAAGCGGCAGTTCTAATTGGTTCCTACTTGTCTTATTAGGCAGCGAGTAAGTAAAGAGATAATTTCATTGGATAGGCTAATTAGGGCGGAGTTAGAAAATAAGCCTATAATTATAAGTCTGAAAAGAATAACAAATATACGAATAAAGTTTTTTAATAACATATGATATATACAATAAAATATAAAATAACAAATATTTATATAAAAAAACCACCACCATTAAAAAAAGACTAAACACCGGTCGAACCGAACCCCCCACTGCCACGTGACGTCGGGGTCAGAGTCTAGAAACAACATAAAAAATGTGTTACTTGTTGAAACCTAAATTTAAAGACTTAAAAAATATTTACCGCCGTTTCAACTGGTCTTAACAATAGCACCGGCGTAACAATCAATTGGGCGACTCTATCCCCCCTCCGAACAGAGTAGGGAGTCCCCCCGACATTGGCTATGACGACTTTTAGGGGTCCCCGATAGTCGGCGTCTATTATTATTAAGAAATATTATACTTTTGGTATCATAAAATAACTAATAAACATACCTATCTTCCCCTCGACAACAAACAGCCCTTGGGCCGTTAAGCTGCTACGGCCAACAATGCGGCCGTAGCTGTCCGCCGGCAGCATAACGCCTAACCCAGTCGATACAATTTTGATACCGTGAGGTTCAATCACGGTATCGACTGGACAATATAAGTCCAATCCAGCCGACTGGGAAGTGGCACGACGGGGAATAAGCGCTGCCGGATGAATTTTGATGACAGGCAGGCAGGGCAAACGAGAGGCGTTGGGAAAAGACATCTTAAAGTGGGTGGGACTGGTGTTTCAGAAACAGAAGTTAAACAACTGATAACTTTCATTTTGAAATACTGAGTTTATATACTAAATTATCGAGGTCAAATCTAATAGTGTCTAGCCAATACTTTCAAGATTCTAAAATTCAATAAATAGCAAAATGTTAATTAGTCATAAAATTAGAAATCTCTCCAAGGTCTAAGTTTTTTTTCGTATGCAAAAAAGTTGTCTAGGCATGTTTTAAATAATTCTAAGAGATCGTGTTATATAAAAAACCCTTTAGCGAAGGTTAAAAAGGAGTTACTTTGATAGAAGCCCGAGGGGACAAATATTATTCGTATGCAAAAGCTTGTTTGGGTGTGTTTCGAATAATTAAATTTGAATAATTCGCATGAAATCGTTTTATATAAGAAAAAAACAATTTATTAGTGAAGGTTAAAAGTAATTACTTTGGGAGGGACGGAAATTGTTTTTTAACATGAGCTAAATCTAAATAAATGTATATTAATATTAAACTATAGAGGTTATTTTTTATACAGATAGGTATACTAATGTCCTCTATAATTTTTAGTATCAACTTCACAATAAAAAAATGTATTTTAGGTTAAATTAAAAAATAGCGTATCAGACATAATTATATTTTTTTTTCCTACGATAAAAAACCATGTCTGGGCCTGTATTCTAAAAAAAATGGCCCTGATATTTTGGTATAAAAGCTCGAGCATCGGCATTGGATTTTCACAATCAAACTATCAGCAATGAACAAGTACCAAGAATCACAGTCCCTCTCCCAGTCACTCATCGATTCACCGCCAACGTCTCCCGGTGCTCGACCAGGACCGAGTAGCGGTCGTCATTCCTTAGACCATTTTCTAAGACCGGCTGCCTCGGAGATACTGATCGAGTCAGACGACGAGACATTTGTGCAGGAAGTCCTGCAGAAAAATATAGTCGGGGCCAGCGGTATCGAAGGCTCTTTTCGCATTCGGAAAGAGGGCAAGTATTTTGAAACTAAAGTCCCCCCACGTCAGGGGGATTTTTACGTGGACGTGAGCGTTTACAAATTCCCTGATATCAAGAACTCCCAGCCCGACAAGGTCTGGGAGTGCGACCGCAAGAGACTGAAAACAGTTCTCAAAAAAAACAGCAAAGAAGGCGTTAAATTTCTTGACGCCTTTCACATGCTGGTGGAGGCCGTCAAACAGGACGAGGAGGGTAAACAGCAGCCCCCCAGTAAAGTACGTATCTATTTAACAATGAATCTGTAAACCAAAACTTTTTTCTAATTTCTTTTTATTTCTGATAGAGATTTAAAAAATGAACAGCAGCAGCAGCAGCAGTGGCAGTGACTCGGAGGGTAGCGAAAGAGAGGAGGAACACGCGCAGGTAAACCGGTACTACACAATTGAGCGGCAAATAGACAAAACGAGTCGCAGGTGGCACTGTAATTTATAAAAATTGACTAATTCACTAGTAAGCGAATTATGCGCACCATCTATAGAGTGACGCAATCTAGTCGGGACTTTGTCTTTAATGGGGAAGATTTTCAGTTTGACATAATTTTTTAAACCTCGATGCAAATATAGGGACATTGTACAAATCCATTAAAAATAGAACTTTGGTTAATTTGGATTATTTCGTTAAACAAAATAACCAATTTATTTTTATGGAGAACAATGATAACCTCTGTTTTGCTCGGAGTTTAGTTTTGGGTAAAGAGATGGCCGATCGCAATTTTTATCAACAAAAAAAACAAGGTCCGCCCTTTAACCAGAACAATTTTGACAAACTGAAACGCAATAGCACTCTTGTGGGTAATATTGCGAAAATCTTGCACCAAAAAGCTGGCGTCCCCGAAGGTTTCGTTACTCTAGAGGATATTCAAAAATTTCAAAATTATTTAGCTCCTCATTATCGGATTGTGATAGTTGATGCTGCGAATAATTTTACCATATTATTCAAAGGACCCGAAGCTCCTCAATTTATCTATCTCTTAAAAATTGGCGATCGTATCCACCCCGTGAAAACTTGGCACGGCATGATGGGCGGTTGTATCTCTTGCGATTTATGCCTGAAATCTTTTTACAAATATAATTTGTTAAAAGAGCATAAATACCCCGAGGGTACAAAACCCTATATATGTTTTCGATGCCAAGGAGAAGCTTTTCATGTAACCAACGAGGATGTTTTAAAACGTTGCGACAAATGCCACCGATACTTTTTCCCTAACTCTTGCTTTGAAACTCATTTACTTAATGGCACCTGCGCGAGTCAAAAACGATGTTTAGAATGCGGGCGGCTTATGGGTGACGATCACGACTGTAATCCCGAATGCTCTCAGTGTAAAATAGTTCATCCGCCAGGTGAACAATTTGTTATGCCTTTAGAAACCAAAATGAAAGCCTCGCGGTTTATTTGTTACGACATTGAGACTATTCTTAGAAATAATATCACGTCCCCATTTTACTAGTTTGCGACGTAGAAACTGAAGCTGGCTTTGAAACCAAAATTTTTTACGGCGCCAATTGCGTCGAGCAATTTTTAAATTATTTATTTAGCGTAGAGCAGGTACTTTTGACTGGACAAAAACGTAAAACGTACCAACCGCGCTTTACTAACACGCAAGTCGTAGGTCATTACGCGAAAGCTTTTGATAACTTCTTAATTCTTAACGCTCTAGTTCATAGACACGTCACCCGTGCCGTTATTTTTGACGGCAGTAAAATTCTAATGATTCATCTTGAGGGACCTCAAATTAGATTCCTCGATAGCTTTAATTACATTAGTCAACCTCTGCGTAATTTCACCAGCATGTTTAGCCTCGGCGATCTAGCGAAAGGATTCTTTCCATTTGATTTTCATACCGAAGAAAATCTTAATTACATTGGCGTCATCCCTGAAGCTTCGTACTTTAACGTAGCTCAAATGAAAGCCAATGATTATCGGGATTTTCAAACTTGGTACGCGTCAATGGAAGGATCTATTTACAACATCAAAGAGGAGCTTATTAAATATTGCATTCAAGATGTCGGAGTCCTAAGACAAGGCGTCGAAGCTTTCAGAAAAAATTTACGTAGATCTAACAAAATTAGACCCTTTTTGCTTAAAAAATATCACTTTGGCGGGTGCTTTGACCACTATTTATCTTAACAATTACTATAAACCTTACAGCATGGGTATTGTTCCTTCTAACGGCTATAACGCAAAATTTAATCACAGTCAGATTAGCTTAAAATATCTCGCTTGGGTGGAGAAAACGGAAGATATAAAATTGCGAACGGCTTTAAACTATGGCGGTGAATATCGCGTGGGTCGCTATTTAGTCGACGGCTATAGCCAAACTCCGCCCAAAATTTACGATTTTCACGGTAAGTTCGCTTGGTCTTTTTAGACAGAGTATTTCAAATATTCAATATTGATCCCTCAACACGTACTCCCTTCAAAATAATTAATTTCATGATCAAATGTTTTCGGAAAAAGTAATTGTATTTGAAAAAGTGTAGATATGTAATTTTTTCAATTAATTTAGAGGGAATAGATCAATTAACAGTAAAATCAGTTGATTGAATTTAATATTGAAAAAGCGTAGATATGTAATTTTTTCAATTTATTTAGAGGGAATGGATCGATTAACAGTACTTACTTTAAATGATATAAAAACCTCTATCAGCTGTAATTATTTGCCTTAATTACTTTTCTAGAGGAAAATTCGACGTCATAACGACGTATTTCTTATTAAGGGTGTTACAGTTAATTTGTTAGCGTCTACTGCTAAGAAATTAAGAAAATCAGCAAGAAAGCCAACATTTGCAACTTGTCAATGTAACATGTTAGCACTCACAAACCTGGGCCCTTCTGGTTGTCAACGAGAACGAAATGATAGGTTTAAGCGCGCTATAAGGTTAGGCTGACTTCTGACCCAAAAGTAATTTTTTGACGTACTTTCAGAATTAACTAATATTAACATACTTAAACTAGCCGATAGTACACCTTGAATACTTAATTGTTAATTCAAGATTATTCCGAAAAGTAACTTCGCTGTAGTTTTTCAGTTCGCGGTGGGGGTAAATCACGAAAATCCCCATGTTAATCTCCATAGGAAATTTAGTAAACGCATGTGAAATTTGCTTTAACGTTACAAAAGGGTGTCAAGTCATATCTACAAGGGCCTACCGGCCCTGTAGAATTGTAGAATATTGTAAAAATTGGATGCCAAAAGGTTCATCATCCTTGTGAAACTTTGTCTAAAATAAAGTTCCTTGTAGGATTAGATCAAAATATTATGGGAACCTCATTTCGGGGCCCATCAACAATTTACGGGTAGGCTGTAGCCTACCCAGCCTACCCCCGGGCGGCGCCACTGAGTTCTTGATTTTATTAGATTCTGCAAAACGTGGTCTCCTTGGTATTTTGTCCTTTTAGAAGCGGGCTTCTTGAAACTTGGATGGGGTCTTGAAAAACTGTGGTTCTACATGTGGGGTATTTCTCGAAGAAGCAGAAATTGAATCATCTTCAGTGTCGACGATCTCATCGGCGTTGACGTTCTCATCAGCGTTAATCCACCATCCAATTGCGGCTCTACATTATTTTGCGTGTTTCCATTGGAAAACGTGTTTCTTTCATCCTCCACAGTATCCAAAAATCGAAGTCTATCCCAAGTACACAGCCCTTTTCTTGGTAGCTGCAGATCCAGTTGTAGCATTTTTTCCTGCTTCCTTGTTTCTTGAAATGATCACGGATGCTTATTCATCGCCCTTTGCACTGTGCACCTGAAACCATAAATATACTTTTGTACAATTGGTGAACACATTTGTTTAGTATATAGTATTATCTTTTGTAAAATTTTAATTTGCTCTTAATGATTTATTTTTACAGGTATCTTGCTACTGGGGAATCTGGGGAATCTTATCATTCATTACAATTTTCACATCGCATATCTGTGCCGGCAATAAGTGTGATTGTTCCCCAAGTTCTCAATGCACTCAAAGAAGCTTTACTTCCTAGATTTTTACCTGACTGATTTACCTAACAGATTGACTGGGAAAAAAAAGCAGAGGAATTCTGGACGCGATGGAGTTTTCCTAAAGCTGTTGCCGCAATGGATGGAAAACATGTTCGAATTGTGGCACCAGACCAAACCGGATCTCTTTATTATAACTACAAAGGTACTTCTCAATAGTTCTTCTTGCAATGGTGGTTGCCAACTTCAAGTTTGTCATCGTTGACATTGGTTCTTATGGCAAAGAGGGGGATGCCGGAATCTTCAATAAATCAGCAAGTGGTCGATTGGTTAAAAATTAATCTATTTTCCCACCACCCCAAATATTGCCACAATCAGATATATTGTTGCCATATGTCATACTATGTGACGAGCCCTTCAGATTAGACGAACATATTATGAAACCATACTGCAAGCTTTGGAAGACGCTCAAAAAAGGAAGTTTAATTACCAACTGTGCAAAGCACGAAGAGTTTCTGAGAATGCTTTTGGTATCATGAGTTCGACGTTCAGAATTTTTTTCTCACATATAAATGTGAAACCTGCGACTGTGGATTTGGTAATTGTAGTGTGCTGCTGCTTGCACAACTTTCTCAGAGATGAATACCAATTACAACATCAACGTAATGGGGACCAATGCAAAAATTACGAATTGCCTCGGGACAACATGATACCCTTAGTTGGAGTGGGTGGCTATGACAAAGCTGAGGGTTTCACAGTGAGAAAACGATTCACTGATTACTTCAACGCGCCTATTTTTAACCGTTAACATAATTTAATTATATTCATATACTCTATTTAACTATATTAACATATTCTATTTAACCATATTAATATATTCTATTTAATCATATTAATATATTTAACCATATAATTAATTTAATATAATCTATTTATTTATAAAATTCGATATATTTAACAATGGAAATGAATTTAAACTCATTATACATTACCTATATATGCGTAATATCAATTAGTTTTTAATAAAAGATTACTTACTAGTCTTATTTAATTTCCTTCCGATTTCATTCCAAATCAAGTCTTTTTTTATGATGTTTTTCCACTCGTTGTCAGCCATATTCCATAAACATGGATGCCCGGACACAAACTCTATGAGTTGTTCGTCCTCTGAGGCTGAGAAGCGGTCAGATGGCATTAATTAAGCAATTAATATTACAACCAAGGCCTAAGAACTTGAAAAAACGCTCAGCGCGCAACGTGCTTGACTCCTTTTGAACGACGTCGGCTTAATGCGCCGGCGGAGGAAGCGGACGTGTTACGTCTTACTCTTTCTAGGAAAACACTTTCATATTTTCCCGTTGGTTCGGTGGGGAGCGTAGTCCCGTCGGCGTGTTCCGTCGCACGCGGCGGAAAAAAACCGTCGCTAGGAAAACGCCCCTTAAAAGTTTCAATTCAAATCTCGCGCTCAATTTCACCATTTCAATCAAATTGAGATCACGTGATTTTTTAAAACCTTTGGGACCTACTTTTTGTATTCCTAAGCCTAAGATTAAATTATCACAATGCAATAGCTGGAGAATCTTTATAATTATCTTGTAATAATCAGATACTTTCACGCGATTTCAACGAATATTTAACATAAAATTTCTTTAAACAGGTATTGTATTTTCTGACTATTCCAAATGTATGTTATGATTTAGTCAAATATCATATCATTATTCTTAAAAAGTTGGACGATTGAGTTTGACAATTCCAGAACTAATTTATTTCCTAAAAAACGTTTCTCCCCAAAAAGGTACAGATATTATAAAAAACTAAATTTGCTTCGCAGTCCTTAAAAAACTACATTTATACAAAATCCTTGGCGACACTTTTTCAAACCCACAAAGGGCCAGAAAATAGAAATTATTATATGTATTGCAATTTGAATTTAAGTTTAATCGATATGAAAAATTTGGTTTTAATTGCGTAGTTCAAACATTTGATATGATTCGAAATTTTACAACAAAAACGGGTATAAATGCGGCATTTCGAGATAAAAGGAGCTCAGATATTCACATATGAAAGCGTATAGAATCTATACTTGTAAAATCTTATAAAGTACAAAATGAGCTTTTAACATTTTAATTATTCAGGGTGGAACAGATGAGAAGAACACTTATTTCGATTAAAATGCCGCTTTACTAAAATGAGGTCCCTCATTCTGATTTGAGGCTTTAAAATCAGTATCGTATTTCTGAAATTTTTCAGAACAGGTGTAGGAATTCCGTCACCTCATTTTTGTGGGCCGGTATTTTTGGCTGACACTTCAATGTCGTCTCATGGGGAAATACTGGTACAAGACTAAGATACTGGGGTTCCTAGATCCGATAGGCCTATCCGTCAGTAGTAAGTTACCACACTTTTAGGCATGCAAATTAGCCAACAATGATCCAAATTTGCATAATTCAGAAATCCCACTTTTAACTATGCAAAATTTGTCAGAAATTATCAAAATTTGCATAATTCAGAAATCCATACCTTAAACCATGCAAAGGAACCGTATCACACCTGTCAATCAAAATAGTTAATAAAAGCAATTAGTACATTGATGAATAAGTCATTAGCAATAAATAACTTGACAAGTAAACATGGCAATGTTAGCACCCGCTTACGATTCCTTTTACATTACTTTACCTAGTAATGCCTCGATGCAATTATATCCTGAAAATACTAAAACAAGTTATAGGACGGAACTACCTACAACGTATAATTTATCGGAGGGAAATTGGGAGGTTGGATTGTCGGAAATAAATATGCCTTCAAAGTGGGATAACATAACTGATTGTTTTGATGAATTTGTCGTTAGATCGGTGGATCTTGATTATGAGTACGAAATTGGGGAAGGGGGTTGTGGTAAATTGGGTAATATAGTTAGGGGACCGAACGACGAACCTACTAGTATATACCAAAAATTATTCGAAACGTTTAAACAGTCAATAACAACAAAAGCTAGGGATGATATAAATTTTGAACTAATGACGAAAGAGGGAATGACATTTATGCAAATTAAAATTAACGGAGACAAACAAACGGCTATTAAGTTTCCTAAAGAATATGGAAAAGTACTTGGAATAGCGGAATTAGATTGGGATCGATGGATTGTTCGGGAAACATATATAGCTAGTAATCCTTTAGACACTGCACGAGATCAATTAGATACCAGAAATTTGGGTAAATTCCAAGTCAAACAATTTGTTCCAAGGGACCGAAATAGACCCGTTGACGTAAATAAAGATGTTAATAAAGCATCAATCGAAACGAAAGCTTATACGATACCTCACGGTACGTATGAAAGTATAGATACCGTACTCGAAGCAATGAAAATGGTTTTACCCGAATCGAAACGAAAATATTTCGATTTTGTGTATAATAAAACAGGAACAGTAACAATCAAATGCGGGGTTGGAATTGTTAAAGAGAATACCCCATGGCATAAAATTACCGTAAATGAGGCAAAATATATGTATTATTTTTCAATTACATTTCCAAAAGATAATCCCGGATTAGGTTACATGTTGGGATTTGATAAGAGTCAAGTAGACACTCCGTTGAGGAACAATACGGAAAGTAAACATCTCGGAGATATAAATAGAGGTGTACAAACTTTATTCATTTATACGAGTCTCATATACCCCCAGGTAATAGGTGACTCTTGGGGTGGGCTTTTACGTACAATTCCAAGACCTGAAAACAGTCGAGATAATAAACCTCACGTGTTAACATTCAATCCAATTAATTATTATCCAGTACGTACACCCAATTTTAATTTAGTTGAGATAGATATAACGACAGATTCGGGAACGAAAATTCCATTCAAACTCGGAAAAACCGTTACGACCTTACATTTTAGAAGGATCCGTAATCACTAATAATGTCTGTACGGAATAGATATTATAATTATTATTTACAACAATCGGGCGCGGCGTTTTTTGGGCCAGTATTTCAAAGAGGAAACGGGTTAGGATCTATATTTAAGAGTTTAGTTCGCTTCATAACCCCCATACTCAAACCAGCAGCAAAAGCTGTTGGACGAGAAGCGATAGGTGTCGGAAGTAGATGGTTCGGCGACATATCAACGGGAGCAGATCCTAAAAGCTCTTTCAAAAAGAATATTAAAATTGCGGGGTCTAATTTATTACATAAAGCGGGTGATAAAATAGGGGAAGCGCAATTTGGGAGTGGAAGACGTAAAAGAAGAAAAAGAGCCAGTAAATTAGGAAAGAGAAAAGTGAAAAGAATAAGGAAGAAGACTGATTTTTTAGCTTAAAGAAGAACCCTAAATATCTAAGGGGGGTATAAAAGTAGAGAATTTACACGAGTAATAATTAGTTTACGCTTAAGCAGTGACAAATAAAGGTATTAAAAAAATGGAAGGAATGATGTCAGAATTAGATTTTTTCGCTAAACCCGTCACTAATTTGAATATTGTGGCCAGTAACGACATACAACTACAAACTGTTAACGCTATAACGGACGGTGGTCCATTGGAATTTTTTATTCCCGGAACTCCCGATAGTTATATAGACACTTCAAAAATTAAACTGTACGTTAAGGCTCAAATATTAGGATTTAACACAACTGATAATAAATGGGTAGAAATCGCGGGCAACGATAAACTCGGACCGGTTAATTTAACCTTATGGAGTTTATTTGATCAAATAGAAGTTATGTTTAACGATACTCAGGTTCAAGTCGTGAATAATTTAGCCCCATATATCGCTTATTTCGAAACAATGTTAAATTATGGGAAAGAAGCTAAAGACACGCAATTGGCGTTAGAAATGTTTTACAAAGATACAAAACTAACAAATGCCGATTCACACCATGCCGAGAATAACGGAATGAAATCAAGAAGAACCAGAACCGGAGCATCTAAAATATTTGAAATGATAGGGAGATTACACGTTGATGTATGTAAGATGAACAAGTTCTTATTGAACAACGTTGATATAAAGTTTAAATTTATTAGATCAGCGGATACTTTTCCAATAATTTATCAACCTGGCGCTGCTGCTGCTGATCCAATTACTAATTATAAAATCGTTATTAAATCAGCTTCTTTATTTGTACGGAAAATAAAACCAAACTCTGAAATTATGCTAGCGCATGCTATGGTTTTGGAAAAAACACCGTGCGTGTATCCCATTAATCAAACTGTAGCAAAGTATTTTAGTATCGAAACCGGGAACAGTGACACGATTAAAGAAAACCTATTTTTAGGTAGAATTCCTAATCGAATGATTATCGGATTCGTTAAAACATCAGCCTTCAATGGGCGTATATCTCAAAATCCATTTTATTTCGAACACTTAGATTTAAACTTTTTATCAGTTACAGTAGGGAATAAAAATTATCCAGATCAACCTTTCGCACCGGATTTTACTCACGATCAATACTGTAGGGAATACGCTTCCTTATTTACGGCTCTAGATATGTATGGGAAAAATAAAGGAAACTACATTAGTCTTTTTGATTATCCTAGAGGTAACACTCTATACGCTGTTGACTTTACTCCGGAAGAGCAGGCTAGTGCCGAGCACTGTTCTTTAGAAAAACACGGTAGTTTAAGGTTGACTATACGTTTTAACAAACCACTCACTTTCGCGGTAACAGCCATAGTATACGCCGAGTTTGAAAACGAGTTATTAATAACGAGGGATCGTAACGTTTTGTACAAACTAGAGTGAGAGTATGGACGAGTACGTTTATTTACCAACTCGAAAAGATAATAATCTTCTCGTAACAGTTAGAAATAACAAAAGACACGTAACAATCGTCGGTAATTGTTGGGATTTTAAGGAAATTAAAAAGGTGTTGAAAGAAATATAAAATTAAACGTCTCCAACGAATTAGCGTCAAATGATCGCGTGAAAATCATGAAACAACAACAGTACAATCTCTCCGATAAACAAACTATCGAGATAGCCGAAGCTGGCGATGATCTAATTATTTCCATTTCCGATAATGCGAGAACGGAGTATATGGTTACTATTAGTAACAAAGTATATCAAAACTTATGGTTGCTGGTGGATTATATAAACTTGTTTTTCCAAGACGTCTTACCCCGCTTCCACAGTACCCTACCGGAAAATTTTCAAGTTGAAGGTTACGTATCTGGAACCGGAACAAAGTATATCGACATTCGACAATACGTATGCGAAAATTCGAATATTCATCGTTACGATTTACTGTGGATGGCTACGTGTAAAGGATTTTGTTTAAATAAAACCACGTGGAGTCGATTGAAACAAATAAAACCGGAATTGGACCGGCAATTGGAAATAAAAGCCAATACCAAGGAATTATTCAGAACAATGATTTTGCGAGACATTACCGAAAATTTACTGGAAAAGACCAACTGCTGCGGTAATCTTAATTGCCAAGGCGAAATCGAGCACCACGTATCCTGCACCTCAAATTCGAATACGGACTTGAATATCCTACAAGCGATATCGATGTTAAATAAGACGAACCTGAAGAATGAGTTTGAAAAACGATTTGGAGAGAAGAACGAAAATTTGGATCAATTATTTCTTATTATTACCGACAATGTATCGGAATTGAAAAGAGATGTTTTTTACAATTACGTTTGATAAATAAAAAGCTTATTCACAGATGGTTTTTTTCTTTATTACCCAAATACCTTCTAAGATGGTTAGTAAACGAATAGCGCGTAAAATCGAAAATATATATTACGATCCGCAACATCCCGCGAGTTTAGGATCGGTGCGAAAATTACAAAAAGCTCTACCAAATGTATCAAAGGAAGATATCGAACAATGGTTGATTTCCCAGCCCGCGTATACGAAACATAAACCCAGAAGAAAAATATATCCTAGAAATCAAACGTACGTCACTAGTATGAACGAGGTTTTCCAATGCGATTTAATCGATTTACCCCAATTATCCAAATACAATAGCAAATATCGTTATATTCTAACCGTTATTGACGTCTTGTCGAGATACGCGTGGGCTTTACCGTTAAAAACAAAGGGGGCGAAAGAAATTATAAAAGCTCTCGGTACAATCTTTAAGCAACGTACACCTTCGAGGTTAAATTCCGACGAAGGAAGCGAGTTTAAAAACAAAAAAGTGCAAGCCTATCTTAAAAGTAAGGATATCCATTGGTACGCTAGTTACGGTAATTTAAAATGCGCCATGATAGAAAGATGGAACAGAACATTGAAAACGCGAATGTTTCGATTAATGACGAGAAATAACAATTATAATTACACGAAACATTTACAAAAAATTGTAAATGGATATAACGCCACTGTTCATTCAACAATCGGTATAGCTCCGAAAAACGTAAATATAAATAACGAACATTTAATATGGAAACGATTATACTACAAGAAGAAACGTACAAGCAACAAGCCAAAATTACGCAAGGGTGATTTGGTGAGAATTACGTCCGACAAAGGCGCCTTTGGTAAAGGATACACTGGATATTGGACGAATGAAATTTTTGTCGTGCATAAAGTACTACTACGTACTCCAACTGCTTACATAATAAAAGACGAAAACGACGAAATAATAAAAGGATCATTCTACGAGCCGGAATTACAAAAAGTTGCTAAATGAATACGGAAGAATTAAACCTTTTTTTAAGCACAGATCCTCGAACGAGACCCTACTTCATAGGAGTGTTCCCGAAAGATATTTTACCCGACCCACCAGAACGGAAACCCTATTGTTTCGTGGTCAATTCGGAACCATCCTCAAACGAAGGATTGCATTGGTTAGGAGTCTATATCGATACTAACGATAACGGTTATTTCTTTTGCTCGTACGGTAAAGACCCTAGTTATTACGGTTTTAATCTATCAAGCTACGCTTCCAATTGGTATTACAATAATTGTCAAATACAACCGAATAGTTCATTTACATGCGGGGGACACGTTATTTTTGTTTTAACAAGTTTGTGTCACGGATTTTCTTTTAATGAAATAATACGAGAATTGTACGACGTGAAAGATAAACCTTACAACGACGTGATTATTATGTTAAATATGTGTATACATTTATTGAATCAAGAGAAAAAATGAAATAAAATATTTTTTTATTTTAAAAAATTGGTACATTTTCATTTAGACCATTTTATCGGTGTTTTGACTTTTCGCAATTTCATACCCGTAAGGAGACGTCTCGGGCGATAAGGATGACCGTCACCATCATCACCATCATCACCCTCCTCCTCCGGTATACCTCTGGTATATCGTCGATGTCTTTTCGATTTCGGAGTCGACGTGAGTTTAGGCCGTGGGAATGACTTCTTAATCGTCGAGGGCACCCTCGAGGGTGACCTCGGCGTTGACCTTGAGAGAGCCAGGGGGGTCCCTTGAGGTGATTGTTGTTGCGAAGGCGGCTGTTGCAATACTGAAAACGGATTAGGTGTTAGAAATTGCGGTGGTTGAACGGGTTGTTGTTGTTGTTGAACTTGGAAAACTGGTGGAATATTTGCAACGTTGACGTTAGGAGGTTCTATCAGGCTCTTCATAGTCAAATACTTTTGTAAAGTTAATAAATAATGTCGAAGTTTATCCTCCGAAGAGGTGTTTTGTTTTAAAATCCGACTCATTTCACGATCCAACTCTGTCGCTTCTTTTTCAGCTCCCGATAAAACAGCGGATTCGGGTAGTAAAACCATTCGTTTCATCTCGCTAATGAAGTGATGGTAGATATCAAGGTCGGTACCAAAGCAGCTATTAACCCGGGTAAAAATCCTCCCGCCTGTTTTATAAGAAGTTTCCGTTTGTTTTTAGCCAGACCTCTTTTATTAGCGATTTTTCTTATATATACTCGATGTTTTTTAATATAAATTCTATCCTTTTCGGGTAAAGGAATATTTCCCTTTAACAAATTATAAAACGTGTTGTGAACGGCTTTGATTTGACTTTGCTTGGCTTTTTTCAGTACCTTGGTTAATTTTCCTCCGCCACTTTGACTGGCACGTACCAATCCACGAAAAAATGGTAAATGTCTATGTAGCGGATGACGTCCTCTCTTACGAATTTTTCGTTTAAAATTTCTTTTTAATACTTTTTTTAACAAACTCGATTTACGCTTTCTCTTAACCATTCCAACTCCTCGAACGTTCCAACGCGAAATAAAAGACATACGGAAACGATAAATAGTTTTATATACAAAATTTTATTTGTCATCGCATACAATAATCATATTTCCTTCATGCGGAAAAATATTTGTTCTTAAACGCAAATCATCGTGAATGTTTTGTTTTAAATCGATACACAAGTAAGAATAGGGAGTACCCTTGGTAACAAAATCATACGCTCTAGTTACGAGGTTTTTATTATTCGGAAATATTTGTCTGCTCAAGTAAGTTATTTGAGACCCGTCTCGCGGATTTTTAAAAACAATTATGTATGAAGAGTTAAGACTAATGGTTCGACTCTCTTTACCTTGACCAAAAAGATTTTGAGTTAAAAGAGCGACGGATAAATTTTTATGATGAGAGCCGACGCAAAATATATTAGCGATATGGGAACTATTATAACAAGAGAATGCCAGATCATCTATTATTAGAAAATTATTAATACTTTCGTCCCAAAATGAAGAATCATCCGGGGGGAGTCCTTCCATAAATTCAATGTTTTTAATTTCTTTTTTCGCAATGTCAAATTTCGGTTGATATTCTTTATAACAGTACACTATCCTGTCCGGAGGGGGTTCGATCAAACAATGGGCGTGTTTCAAAAGGTTAAATATCCACGTCGTTTTACCGGCCATAGTACTACCGGCCAGTAAAATTTGCATGGGGGCTTGGAATTTTATTCTACAAGCATCAAACATTTCTCAAAAAGTTTATTAAAATCGTCAATTCGTTTTTGAAAATGGAGTTTGTTTATTTCTCTCCAATTAACGCGATCTTCGTACGGAATAATAAAAACCACGGGGATATCGTCGAAAGTCACTTTTTTTCTTTTAGAGTTGAAATTCCGTGTTGAAAGCATCTATCGACGATTCGAGAATTAAATCGACGAAACTCGACGTAAACGTTTTAATGGATTCGTCAAAATATTCCACGATTTCTTCCTTTAATCTTCTCTTTTCCCCTTCTTCATCAGCCAGACTCACGTTAGTAATATCGAGTCCGAGAATATAATTACAAAATGGAGCTTGTTTTTGATGCACTTCGTGAGGATTAGTCTCATTCGATCCTCCCCAATCGAATAAGTTATGACAGCTGAAACACATGGTTTTTAAACCGTCGTTCAAGTAAAAGAGACCCGACGCTGCTAGTTCCGCGGGGATAACTTCCAACTCCGACGAATTGGAAGTCCAATGACCATTGAATGATTTTAAACGTAGACTTTCACGATGCATCTTGCTTTAACGAGTATCCAAACGGATATGTTAAAAAATTGTCCGCGATTATTCTCTTATTAAAAGTCACGCCGAAACTTTTTTTCAGATTTCCTAAAAGTAGTTTCGCGCGAGCTTTGTCACGCACAACGTTAAAGGGGATTTCCAAAGTGTAACTAGTTCCCGGAGTGTCTAAAGCCGATTTGATCGAATCAAAGTTAATTATCTGTTCGTTTTTCCTGTTTAACGAAATTCCTTTCATTTTCGTAACGCAATGCCCGGTATTTGTTTTGTAACTGTACGATTTCGGACCCGAAGTAACGAATTCCGATATATACCCATTCGGAACTTCGTCGGTCCAATCACCCATAAATTGTCCGACGGGTGGAAGAAATTCGTCACTTTCTTTGTGAATAAATATAATACTATCCGTATCGCAGTACAAAACCCTTTCTTTTAATTTATTCAGAGTTCGAAATAATTCGATCCGACCGTACGAACTAACGAAACTCCCCAACACTGCCGATCCTTTGTAATATGTCGGGCAAAAATCTTTTTTGAATTTGTAGGTCATTAAACAAACGTCATCGTCGTTAATTGGCCGCATATCCGTTAATTCCAATGTCGGATCCATTATAATTTTAATGAAATCTTGATAATCCTTGACGAAAACCGATTTTGGTTTATCGTTGTTTAAACAATGTCGACCCCATAACGAGTTTAAAGCTAATTTCGCCAACGCGCGTAGAGCTGAATTGTTTGTTACATCTTCGGGTCTAATCTCGATATCTTCTCGTTCTTTAATCAGTCTTAAATATTCCGTTTTTTCCTCGTCGGTGGTAACGTTGCGAGGCCAGCCAGAGTTTTGGATTTTTAGTTTCAAAAATGTATTAATGTAACTGCCGAAAAAACCAGGATCTTTATCCTTGATATAGGTGTACCTTTCGGGGTAATGGTGAACCTCGAAGATTTCCAATATAACGTAACCGGTTTCGACCGCCATGTATATTTCTGGGGTGGGCCAAATCCCTTCGAAAGCTCGCTCGGAGTCGTTATGCGCGCAGGCTGTTTGTATATCGTTTTCCACGCAAGTACGACACAAAGCGAAAAATAGTTTTTTTCTGGTTCGAATTGGTAATGCCGGTATGTAAGCGTCTTTCGGAGCTAATATTTTACAAGACATTACCCCAAAGTAATGATTCAAATCGAATGAAAAATCTCTCGTAATAATCTCCGGGTGATTTTTAGGATAGTCTCTGTTTTTACATACAAAGGGGTACAAACTACAAACATCGTAATATAGAATTTTTTCGTTTGGTTTGGTTTTATGATACAGCATGAAGCATTCAGTACGACCACCGTATAATGCCGATCTTGGTCCTATCGGATCTCGAAAGTGTAACGAATCGCAAAACTTTCTTACCTCGATTCTGTTTTTCAACATTTCGTCAAACTCGCAACTCCATATTCTAACATATTCAGCGTTCGGTGCATTACACATGATATCATCATCTCGATCCAGAGTTCTCTCGTATAAATTTTTAAACGTATCTTGCAATAACGGATTCCATTCGCCTCCTTTCGTATGTTTCGGACATCCGTGAATAAAATCTCCGTCAAATTGAAATATTATTTCGGGTTGAGAAGAATAACCATCTACCGGGTATCGTCCAATCTTCTTTTCCCCTTCCAACGAGAGAACCGATTGAATTTTTATTCCGCGTTCTTTTTCTTCCCACGCCAACCATTTTAAAGCAGATTTGCTTTGATTGTAGTTATTCCTGTAGCCGTTACACGGTACTACTCCGAGTGTAAATTCTTCCAAGTATTTATGAAGGAAAATATTCGTGCAGGCCCCCGCTATGGTTAAAGCGTTCATATTTAAAACATCGAAACCAGTTTCCTTCTCGAACAATTGTCTAAATTTATCCATACCCTGTTGTAAAACCTTAACATCCATGATAGTATAATATTCCAGTTCTTCGCGTAAATTATAGACCGATTGTCTCGATTTCGTCGCGTACCATTCGAGAAAATCTTTATAATCTTTTTCTTTCATATGTTCAGGTTGAAAATACTCTTTCGGCGGTAGTGGACCGACATAATCCAAAGTTTCTTCGGTGTGGAATATGTAAGGGAAAAATTCTTTTCTATTTTCGCCCAAAGAAAACGTCGCGGGGAACGATCTTAATGGTTGCGAGACGAAATTGAAAGAGTCGATAAATTTCATTTTTTGATTTTTCAAAAAAATGGCCAACATTTTGCTTCCGTCAAAAACAATATCCGGTATGATGTTCAATTTTAATAACCCACGAAGAATAAAGAACGAATCGAAACCTTTACTGTTATGGGCTAACAACGTAATATTTTCAAAAACCGGTTTAGTTGCTTTAAGCCGTTTTGTCGCGTGTTGGAAAACCATTTCTTTCGTCCGGAATAAATAATTTAGAAATTTATCGACGCAGTCGAACCCTCGAAATATCTCGTACTCGTAATTGTTCCCTTCATTTTCTTGCATAGCGCTTACGAGTAAGACAGGGACGTGTTCGTTATTTTTAACGATTGATTCGGTATCGAAATAACAATATCTGGTTTTTTCGTACGTTCTCGAAAGAGGCATAACGTAACAACGGTTCCTCTCGTGTACGCGTAAACAGTTTTTACATGGTTTCGAGCAAGAGTGTTTTTCTTTCAGTTCTAGTCCGCATTTTAAACACCTTTTAAAGTTATCGCACGTTCCGTTAGATATATGAAAATTCAAACATTCTTCTCCTTTAAAATAACGATGGCATTTTCGACATTTAACAGGTTTAATTAGTTTATCTTCGTGGAATACATTTAAAGTTCTACATCTACTACATTTAACTCGAGTTTCGCAAAAGTGATTATTCTTTTGATTAGTTCCGTGAAATACTTTTAAACATTTAGAACAATAAGATATACCGCCAAACATTGTATGCAATTCCTTAACTACATGCACGTGATCATTAACTAACAATAGAAAAATTTGTTTTTCCTTGAAAGGTCCGACAAAATATTTTTCTAAATTATCAGCTCTGAATATAATAATTTGATATTCGTTTAAGTAAGTTTGAAAATTTTGAATATCTAATAAATTAACGGTATCCGGAGAAATATTAGCGTTTTTATATAATTGCTCCGCTTTTTCTTTTTGGAGGGGGTGATTACATTTTTTTATCTTTCTAAAATAATTAATTGACTCGTTCGTTGTTTGATACTTTTCATTCGTATTCTTTTCGAATCTCTTATCAGCCAAATAAATTCCTATCACCAAAGCTCTTCCAAAACATAAGTTATCGGTATTGTCAATGTAAATATAATTTGGACTCGTTTTTATAAACGTATCCAAAATTACTATATTTCTATTTTTTAACGATTTTGATCGACGTCCAACGGGTACGTCGCAATGTAAAAAAATAACGTCAAAAACTAAAGAGCTTTGTAAATGGAAATTTCGATTTGATTGGGCAACTTGACTTATAGCTCCTATTACTCTTTCAGCCGTTAATTCATTAATATTCATAAACCTTAAATTTATCGGACTATCCAACTCATCCGAACGAATACAAAATCTAACTCTATTATATCCTTGCTGGTTGCGTAATAATTCAAAGAGTATGGAATTAATTATACTAACAAACGTTTCGTTTACTTCGGTTAATTTAATACGTTCTAAATTTTTAAATTTAATTTTACATTCTACTTGATTACATTTGTATTTTCTTGATTTTTTATCTAATATTTTTTCGCAAGTATAAAATTGTTTAGGATTAGCTTTAACACTTAAATTTAGCGGTTCTTCATTTTCGGAATCGCTCGAACTACTCATCTTTAAATGAGTAAGTTTATCAAATTGTTTAGAGTTTTATATATTTTTTTTTCGTTTTTCTTCTTTTTCTTTTAAATCGATTTCGAATCTGGCTTGTAACATGTGTGGGCCAGGTGCTAGTTGTTTTCTGGTGGGATGATTTTCCGGTCCCGAGTAGTCCCTTTCAATTTCCTCGAAAAAATTACGTCCAGCGATGGGAACGTTTCCACACCTCATTCCTGACCGAAAAACAAATCTGCATAACGGTTGTTCGTAGCCATGAACAGCCATTGGATGATTGTCGGCTCTCCATCCAGTCAAGGCGGTAAGGCAAGAAAAACAACGAACGGTTTTAGGACTAATGCAATAAAAACCGCTAGCTGCCATGTCATCCACGCTAATACCTTCGACAGACCATATCTTGAACGTAGATAATCTATTAACTTCGAGTCTCATATCCATCCCATCCACCACGTAATAATTGTCTTCTTTTTTTATGTTAAATAGTAGTAGTAATTGATATATTGGGTATATAGTATATATAGATACGTTAATAGATATACGAGTAATAGATATTGGGATTCCATATTGATTAATTATTCGTTTTTGTTAAAAAACGAATAATTTTTCGTGATCTTGTCGGGATTATCGATGATATGCTTGGCGATCTTGTTCACGATAGATCGAATTTGTTTACATTCGACGCTATCTTTAGACGCGACAAATCTTAATCTTCTTCCATCGCATTGCCAAATATCTTTATTATCTCTATCTTTTATATCCTCGTACTTGTATATTTGAATATCGAAATAAAAATCGTCACGCGACGCTGGTAATGAAGTCACGTAACTAGCTAAACCTCGTTTAATATCGTATCGAGGGACAATGCCGGTTTTTTCGATAGTATTTTCCTCTTTAACGTTTTTAAATTGCTCAAAAATATCTATTTCCTCCTCATCATCTGATATATTAAGTTTTCGCTTACCGAGTGAAGATGAAGATGCCATAACGAACGTCGAGTGAAGAACGAATGAAATATCCGAAAATCCCGAGAGTTTATATACACCGTCCCCTGCCGCCCCCGGGGGAGGGGGGTGACACACGGCGTCCCCGCGCTTAATTATACGGTTAAAAATATTTTTTCCCAGTAATAATTACGATAGGAATTCTCGTAGATAATTATAGCCTCTATAAAATTTTTAAAAGTTAGAATTCTCATGGATAATTATACGATACCTCTTGGTTATAAAAAATATATTTTGAATTCTCGTCGTTAATGATACTTAATGATACCTCTTGATTATAAAATATATTTTGAATTCTCGTCGTTAATGATACTTAATGATACCCTAGGTATATACAATGTAACAAAAATAATTGCTGGCTACGGGTATACTTTTTAATGATGGGTAGATATACGATTTCAAACAGCTGGATACCGCTAGGTTATCAAATATATTTTTTAAAAGTAATTTACCGAGAATTCTCGTCGTTAATTATACTTAATGATACTTTTAGGTTGTAAAATATATTTTTTGTATTACAGTGTATCAAAAATAATTGCTTTTTTTATCTGGCTGCGGGTATACTTTTTAATGATATTAGATATACGATTGGAACACCTCAATTCCCCTAGGTTACAAAATATATTTTTTAAATTACATTGTATCAAAAAAATAATTGCTTTTTTATACGATGCACCTGGGTGTAATTACCGAGAAGTATTTTTTGCTTCGATTTGGGTGGAGTTTATGTAGAAGGCTAAAAGACGCTTTCCAATACACGTCCTACACAGATGGAAAGCTTTAATTGGTATTTAATGGTTTTATAAAAAACGAAAAAGTGTGGGAATTTAAACAGGGATTTTTCGGGGGAAAGGTGCTCCGATCTTAAAATGGATGATATTTTTGGAAAAAGGTCGAAGGGTCAAAATTATACTTTCAAAAATCACGTGTGAATTCTCCCAAGGTTTTTATTTTCTCGTAATTATCAGGTATAAGAATTTCTATCGCTTAAGGGTAATATTATGGAATTTTTAAGTGGAGATATTTTACTATAAAAAGACCCCGAGTTTTTGTTAGGAAAGTCAATCGAAAGTAAATGTTTGAAACTGCACTGCTCGTTCCTGAATAAAAATACCCGTGATGTGTTGTGAGTAATACTATTTTTATAAAAATATGGCTATGTTTCGCGATTTGAACTTACACTTAACAAAAAAGCGGTGTAACGGTAACTGTTTGTCCGCGGGGACGAGACGTAGAACCAACAGTTATTGTTGAAAGTGGAAACTTTATTTTAATACCGTATAAAATATGGTACATCTTGAACAAACGTAAATCTGAATTCGCGGCCTGTATGCAGAAATCGTCAATTAAATTTTATCGTTGTCAGAACATCTATATATCTATTACGAGTTTGGGTCTTGTCTTTACGTATGACGAAAGCGTTCCAGTAACAATTAAACCCGAAGTATTTGCGCTTATTATGCAAGACCCCATGAACGGGTTTATTTCAACCCATATTAACTTTATTATTAGTCAAAGAATTTTCATAAAAAATATGCTACTCACCTTTCGAATTCTTTTGGGTGATTTTGAAAAAAAACTATTGGATGTTAAACGCGAGTATAAAACTACCTTACACGCATTTTGCAGCACGTTAAATTTAACCGATCTGTTAAAATCTTTCGAAAATAATTTACGTAATCCTCAAAATATTCAATGTGTTTTAAGCATTCAACAAATGATTTCGTACTGTTTAATTGAATTTTAAAAAATCTTTTAATAACATGTAAAATTAAAATACAACAATAATAAATGGTATATATTTGGAAAAAGTTAATATTTTTTTAGAAAAAGAGTTAAACATTTAAAGGATAATCAAAAATTTCCATAAATGCCGTATTAATATCATCGGGATGGCCGCGACAGGGGTAATGAATATTAACCATAAAAACGGGGAAGCAAATACCCACTATCTTATTATAGCGGGGACAGGATAGAGTTCTACAATAGAAAGCCTTTGAAATATTTCTATCGATTTCAGACACCTCTCTTCCTTTACAAACGCAGCACGGTACGAATGCGTATGAATGAGTTTCGAAGATTCTAAAATACATAGCTACTTTTACTTAACTATAGTTTTTAATGGTACAAATATCACTTACCCTGCAGATGCCCTTTCTACCGCTAAAGCTGCGGTAATTTCTAACGGTACTTGGGTTCTATAAAAAACACTCTTAAGAAACTAGAAGCTTAAAAACAACTAGTAAACTTTTAGCTTACAGAGAGTCCATCTCCTGTAACTGCGGCTGAGGATTATCTTCTGGGAGACCCATGTTTTTTAAGACTTTCTCGGATGAAGCGTTAAAAGAAAATGATAAAGTTTTCCCCTAGATATCTACTATTTAAAGAATTATTATAAGGCGTTGTCAAGGATAACAACTTTCCTAGCTTTAATTTTTGATATTCGAGAGGCTCTTGAAAAACATTGGTTACAGTGTTCGTATTTTAGTGGGGATTTTTAATAGAATGTTTAAGCTTCATATAAATGACGAGACATTTTTTCTTAAAAACTTATATATATATATTTTATTCATTTATTTGATAGACATAATTAGGAATATTTCTAAGATAGAGAGGTGAAGCGAATCTAGAATTGAGAAGAAGGTCAATAGGCAAGTAATATTCATAGTAGTTGAGACAGATAATTGATTGATAGAGAGGACAGTCTTCGTGGTTGCAGAAGTAGAGCTTGTAGTGCGTAGTTTGAAGTTGATATTGGATTGACAGAGAATAGTTCGTTGGAGAGTAGTTTTTACAGCGAGGACAGGGGGTAATTCGAGAGTACATGTAGCTATAATAAAAAATATATAAGTAAAATCGGTTTTTTAAAACAAAAAAAGGTTTTTTAACTTACTTTAGATCAATTTCGTCATCCGTGGCGTGTAGGTCTTCTTGTAGAAAGTAATTGTAGGATTTAGGAAGATGGGCGTTGTTAATGTAGTAAGAGTTAGTGGATGTTTGATAGATATTAACTGGATGGAATTGTCCTTCCATCCAGCTGAGACAAATTAATGTATGGTAGAGAATACAGTTGTGGTTCATGCAGTAAAATAATTTAAAGGATATAGTATTAGTATTTATTATTCCGGAAAAGGTACGAAAATTATATTGGAAGTGGTTACAGGATGAACAGGGAGTAATATAAGAATACATGGCGCTGTAAAAATCTATATTAATTTCGATTAAAATTAACAAAATAGTTTTTTAGCTTACTCTAAATTAATTTCTACATCTTCGGTATCTGAATAAAATGCATTTTCATTCTCGTCATCACTTTCGGATGCGCTATATAAAACAGTATTAGTATATATCTTGCTAGATATAAGACAAAAAAACTTACGTTTCTTCAGATGATTCCGTAGAGACCACATCCGGGTCGTCCGCTTCGGCGAACATATCAAAATTCGCGATTAATTCGTTTATTTCCTCCTCCATGCCATCTGGGATATCATCTTCCTCGAGGATGATGATTGGATCAACTTCCAATTCATCATCGATATCCCAGAGTTGGGGTAGAGCGCTATATATAAAATAGATCCGGTATTAAAAAATAATTTTAACTTGCTAGCTAAAATAACTTACAATTCCTCAGCCGGTTGAACAGCGTTTGAGTCAAAAGATTTTGCTGGACACATTTTTTCTAGTAGTACTCTAGACTTTGAAGATATTTTCAAACTTAAAGTTTTTTTGCGTTATGATGTGAAACTTTGAAATCCGTTCAGTTTATATATGAAATTTTCAAGGTTGTTAGCTTAAGAAGTCTAGTTAGGAATTTGTAATGAGCGTCGAGGTCATCCCTGGTTTTCTTAGAAAAATATTTAACTGTTGGTTTTTTATGTATTAACGACTTTAAAGAAGGGTCCATATTAATGAGCGTCCCTATCGAAAAATATTTATCAGTCGTTTTAAGAAGGGTGCATATTATAAATGTATAATTTTAAAAGAGGCCCTCACAACGTGCGTGTTTCTTATAAGATATTATTACTTTTCACAGACTTGAATGAAAAACAATTTTCGGAATTAACTACCACAGGCCAAACTGAGTTACAGAGTGGTCAGGATCTAAACTGTCTTTTTTGTGAAAAAGACGATATTGCTAGTTTCTCATCTATTGGTGGTGAAATTCATTACTGCGTTAACAATAATTGTGAAAAATTTAAAAAAGCCATTTATAAACAATACGGTAAAGTTTTAATCACCAATATTGAAAACGCTTACGCGATTCTGGACAATAGTTTTTTTTGTATCAATTGTAACCAGTTTTGTTACAAAGCTCAACGTCAAGAAAAAGAATGTTCATACTGGGATAGTGAAGAGGAATCAAACTATTATTTGTGTAGCTTCCCCAAAAAATGAGAGAAATTTATTCGTACAATTTTAATGAAAAAAATATTATTGAACATGATTGTAAAAATAACGTACCTCGGTTAGGGACGTTATGTCTAATCGAAATTGAAGACAATCGTCAGAAATTTGCGCGAAAGTATAAAATAACTCACACAGTGATTAGAAAACTCGTTTGCGAAGAAATTTTGAAAAACAAGCGGGAGAGTTATGTTGTAGAACTATCTTGGGTCACTTTCTGTACAGTTGACTCATTATGTCAAATCGATACGGTTGATTGTGGTATTTACATCCCTACAACGGAGTGTAAACTAGGTCGGATTCATAAGTACTATAACAAACAAAACTGGCGTTGTCAACATCGAAAAGAGGCGGCCTACGTTCTGGGATACGTTTGTCACGACAGTGAGGCTGTTCAAGCAGTAATTAACACGGCGATTGTTAAAATCATTTACGAATGCAACTCTACGCTGACGTATAAAAACCCATTTCGCAAGAATTACGCAACATCTAACAGCTTCAGCTCAAATTTCTTGAAGCTGTTATATATTAGTGTTGTAATCGATTCTTTACGGTTCGGCAATTCCTCTAAATCATCCTTATCAAATACACTGTCTAGATTTAGGGATACATTTTTTAAGGTTCGATACTCTTTTTCTAAAACCGGTCACTTTCGTGACAATGTATCCATTGATAACGTGTCTGAAGTGATTTTTTCAAAGAATGCCACTAACAAATCTTACGAAGATTTTCAAAATGCCAATCCATCTTTCCTAGAACTTGAAGGTGAAGATTGGGATTGGTAAGGATTTGCAAGATAGTGAACCATCATTTACCTTTTAGTGAAATAAAAATTCAAAAAATGGATTCCGGGGTTGGAGAATGCATGCATCACATGGTTTTTGGTTCAAGTAACAATATAAATTATCGATTTTCGAGTTACGCGTGTGGCGAAGCTTTTTGTATTAAATCACAAGCTGCGAACGCGATACCTCGGTTAGGTACGTTATGCCTGATCGAAATTGAGGACAATCGTAAAAAGTTTGAAGGAAACAATCTAATATCGAAGTATGCTATTGCTCAACTTGTACACACTGAAATGTTAAAAAACTTGTGGACCAACAACATTGTTAAAGTATCTCGTAACCGATATGATTTTTGGAGAGATGTAGTCTCGATCGATACCAGGGATTGCGGACGTTACATCTTGACTACGGAGTGTAAACTAGGACGTTTACATAAATACTACCCTCATGAACTTGATCAATGTCAACATTCGAGTCAAGCAGCGTACGTTTTAGGGTATGTGTGTCACGATCAAGCGAGTGTTGAATCGGTATTAAACACAGCAATTATAAAACTTTTGTATGAATTTAACACTCGTTTGATCATAAAGGATAAAAATGGCAATTATGATTACTTCTATTATATTAATGGTGATCCCCGTATTAGTTATACTGTTAATGTGATAAAGTTATTATATATTAACGTAGTTATTGAAGAATTGCATAACTTTAATCATTCGTTAATGGATTTAACTTTCACTTTCGAAAAAATGAAAATAAAATTTAATCTCTTTACAGAATCTAAAAATATTCCAAGAATTTTGAGAGATAAAATCGGTTTAATATATGACCCCACTTTTAAAGTATTTTCAAAAGACGCTATTGATTATGCACGCCTAGAGTTGCAAAAAATAGAACAAAAACTGTTATATTCATTTCCAAGTTTTTGGAATTATTTTCACAGAATTTAACCCCAGAAAGAACGCTGTCAATTATACTTTACAAGATAGTGAACCTTTTGGTGAAATAAAAATTCAAAATGGACGTACCGAACGTTTTTGCTGTTGAATCACGTAAAAATGTAAATCATCGGTTTTCGAGTTACGTGTGTTACAAACCTATTAGTATTAAATCAGAAGGTGCAAACGCGATACCTCGATTAGGTACATTATGTTTGATCGAAATTGAGAACAATCGTATAAAGTTTGAAGGAAACAATCAAATATCAAAGCATGTTATTAATCAACTTGTACGTCGCGAAATGTTTAAAAACTTGTGGACTATCAACACCGTTAAAGTATCTTACTACCGAAGTGTATATTATCGCACACGAAATGATGGTGGTGAATGGGCGGAATTGGCCTCTATCGACACCAGAAATTGTGGACGCTACGTTTTTAGTACGGAATGTAAACTAGGAAGTATACATAAATACGACCCTAATGAACTTGATCAATGTCAAGATTCGAATGCAGCAGCGCACGTTCTGGGATACGTTTGTCACGATCAAGCTAGTGTTGAATCGGTATTAAATACTGCAATTATAAAACTTTTGTATGAATTCAACACTAGTTTGATCATAAAGAACAGACAACACAATGACACCCCCTGGAATATATATATTATTACACCTATTAGTTATACTATTAATTTGTTAAAGTTATTATATATTAACGTAGTTATTGAAGAATTGCATAGATATAGGTATTCTTTAATGTTTTTAACTTTCACTTTCGAAAAATTTAAAAATAAATTTACTCTCATTACAAGATCTCCATATCTTCCAGATATTTTGGAAGGTAGAGATAGAGATGGACACCTAATATTAGCGTATGACCCCACTTTTAATGTGTTTTCAAAAGACGCTGTTGATTATTATCATCGTCAAGACTTGGAACAGATGGAAACACGCTTTTTAAATTTATTTCCAAATTTTTGGAATGTTTATCGCAGAATTTAATCGTGATGTAATCAATACAAATAAACATTGTTTTTTAAAAAATTTATTTCATCCTTTGATTTGTTTTTTACACCATTGACACAATCCTGTTTTAAAAAAATTCTGATCTAAAATAGGTAAGAGTACAGGATAGAAACCAAGAAGCGCTACTCCTGGGTTCATAGATAACATTCCACAAATAAAGCCTACAGGTACAGTTATGGGAAGGATAAGTAATAAACCACCTAAACAGACATTTTCTTTTACAACCTGTAAAACACGCTGCGTACAACATCGATTATTACAATATTCTTCAGTCTTGGGTTTGCTTGTAGTTGAAACGTATTTCTCCGTTGGTGGTACATCTCTACCTATCTCATCGAAAGAACAATGTATAGGTATGTTGCATGTCGAAAACCCTTTCACAATTGGGCATTCCGGGGAATATTTCCGATGCTCCTCATTTACTTTATCATTAGCTTTCCAACTATGTAATGTTATATCGCAATAAAAACATTTAACGGCGTCGCCTTTCTTTAAATAATAAAAACCATGTTTCGCAAACTCTGACGGTCTTATATTACTAACGGGGTAATCTTTAAAAGTTTCGAGCCGTAGTTTTTCCCAGTTCATTATAGCTTTACGTTTTGTCCCGAACTAATATAATTTCAAACCCTGTTGCTGATATATCTTACAAATTTTACCTACGTCACAACACCACACGTGACTCACACGTGACTCGCATTTGATTGACAGGCGTGGGATTCTGAATTATGCAAATTATAATCATTTTCGCTTCATTTGCATGGTTTAAGGTCGGATCTCTGAATTATACAAATTTAGATCCTAATTTGCATAGTCAAAAGTGGGATTTCTGAATTATGCAAATTTGGATCATTTTCGGCTAATTTGCATGCCTAAAAGTGTGGTAACTTACTACTTCCGTCAATCAAATCCCAAACGGGAGACCTAAGTAAAAATAAAAACGAGACATACCTTCGACTCATATTAATAGTGCTGATACGTGTATTATATATAAAGATCACGACCCGAGCTTGGTCTCTCTTTTACCAAAAAAAGTTTGTTTCTAACCGCGTTATTTTATTGCTACGGTTCTTCGAGCAAAAATATAGTAAAAAAAAGAAAGGGAAGAAGGGAGAAGGAGACATGGACGGCATCGGACTTAACATATTCCTAAAGGAGTGTTTAGTCTTCCGTCGTCTGCAACGGCTTCGGGACGAAAACCGATGCATTCACCCCCCCTCCCCCCGAAAAAGGAAGAAGGAATGAAAAAAAGAACAAGGAAACGGAAAAGAAGAAGATAGCGAAATTTCAGAAAAAGTTTTTTTCTTCCTCTTCTTTCATTTATTCCATTATGGTGCGAAAATTGCCGCGCTGTCGGTCCTTCAGGAGAAATTTTCGTAAACATAGCGATGAACGATGAAGACCGTATTCCTTGCAGGCGACGCATTGGTACGTTGCCGGAGGGCGTGTTATGATCGAAAAAAAGCGACAATTTACTGGGTAAATCCTTACAAAATCGGCTTGAGTAATTTCGGGCCAGGGAGAGGAGCCTTTAAATAAGGAAGATCGGGGATGAAGAGTTGATCATAGGGGGCAAGTTCATAAACTTTGTCCTGCGGAATAGGTATGGGCCCATAATCGTCGAAGTTGATCTCCGCTTGAGAAGGATGTTGAGGGGGACAGTTCTTTGGAGGGGGTCTTGCGGCTTGGAGAATTTCTGGTTGGGGAGGAATGGGGTCGTTTGCAATCGCATTGGCCCCTGGCGTCGGTAATTCCACCGGACATGTGAGGGCTACTTGTAGCATGACTTCTTCCAGGGTAGGTCGAGGTTCAATTGATGCCGAAGGTTCAATTATATGTACGTTCTTGATCGCAGGGAGGTCCATCATCTGCCCAGGATCGGTGTTGGCGGTTCCTTTTCCTTCCGCTGGAAATGGATTGGTTACGTCTCTTTCGTCCGGGTGTAAGATTAGGATATCGTCCGGGGGAGGAAGGTTATGGGCGCTTTCTGCATCAAAGATCGTAGCGGATGGTAATGAGACTATCTCATATTCTCTCAAGAGGGGATCTAACAGGAAATCTAATAGGAAATCCTCGGGCGCGATTGTGGTCTGTCATCCCCTAGGGCATCTGGGGCCCATCTCCCAGTACAGGGGACAGCTAGGCGTCACTCTGAAAAATGTTCTGTATTAAATTATATTAACCAAAAAAAACTCCCAAAGGGATAATTTGACGGTTCGCAATATTTAACCTGCTGTTAATGTGGATCTCCTAGGGTTAGCAATCCCGATTTTTTCCCATGGAGGTTTCGCGATTGGTTTTCGTTTATAGCAAAAATCGTTCGGCTCTAAGTCTATAATTCTCCTGTCTCTTAGATATTGACATATTTCGTTTGGAGAGCGTAACATGCGGCTCTTCGGTCCAGGGGGATAGTTATACACATCCATGTCCACTTTTCCGGGTTGTACTGTGTGTCGGTAACACAATTCCCAGACCCATCCCTTCTTGAAAGGCTTCTCATAGTTAGTCGGTATATTTTCCTAAATGGACGGAGCCAGGGGAGAATGAATGTTTTCTCCGCTACTCGAAGATTCAGAATATTCTTTTATCGGCTGAGAAGGTTCATGACTCAAAGCGTTGGGAGACTTAGAACGCGCTCCTGGTATGCTCATTGACGGTTGAGGTTCACCTTCAGGACTTGTAAATGGATAATGTACTTTTCGAGTCTTTTTCTTTGGCCTGGCCGATGAGCATGCTGTGTATGGGGCTCTGTCTCGCTTTCTGCGTTGTCGTCTATCTTCAACTCTATCTACGTCTTAGGAGGAGGAGCTTAGCGTATCTCGGGGCTGATTATTTCGACTAGTTTCTCTTCTTAGCTCAGTTCGTGGCTTATGAATGGAAGGGTCTCTGGTCGTCGTACTTCTACTACTAGATAATTTTCGTAGCGGTTTCTTCCTTCTTGAAATGGTAGAAGTTGTGGTGGTAGGGTGACACCTCTTGTGGAGATCAGGGATCTCTGGCTCGTCACTCGAGAGACTGCTATCTGATAATTTCCTCGCGGATCTTCTATTCGATCCGGGAGCATCGGAAGAAGTAGTCGCGTGACCTCGTTTCTTCAATTCCTGTTCGGACTCTCTATCGTTGTCGTCAGTTGACGAACTGCTTAATTTTCGAAGGGTATTTTTTCTCGGTCGGATTCCCTCTGTTGTTGTCGTAGTGGGGTGATCTCTCTTCTCTCTTCCAGGCGTGGGTTTCGAAAGAGTAATCAGTTGAGTTGTCGTAGTTGGAAGTTGAGGTCCTGGAGCCCGTGACTCGTTTACAGGATTCGTCATTTCTGGATTGCTAGCGTTTTCTTGACACTCTTCCGGTTGGAATTCTTCAGGCCGACGTACTGATTATAGCTGAAAAGAACGGCCTTTTTCTGCATATAAAAAAAATCGAATATTAAGCTATAATCTTATGTTGACTGAACTTTACTTTAATCATTTATTTTAATAAAATTAAGGGTTGAAATTAAGTTTTAATATTGTTCAGAAATTGTTTGATGAGATCTGCCGATCATTACCATCTTTAGACATCAAAGATGGCCAAGCTTATAAATTTGAGGTTTTTGGATTCAGCAAATTCTCCGACGAAAGCGCTGAAATCCCCGTTAAGTTCATCTCAAAGTCAATTGTCTCCAAAGGTTCGAGCCAAGTTTCATTTCCTTGCAAAGGTGGGGTTTTAGAAAGGTATTTGTTCCTTTAGAGCCGACTAAACGGAAACGAGGGCAAACTGGCTAGAAAAAACTTCCTCGGGTGTAAAAAAGGTGCGCCAAACCACTACAACTAGTAGTTCCGAGTTGTATAAGCTTTTTAGAAATTAAAGGTAACGGTGCAAAGACTCATCGCGTGTCCAACAATTCCCTAAGAAAAAGGAATGGAAGATGATACGGTAGACATATCAGGTGACCGTTGCCCCTCGCAGTAGCCAGAAATATTAAACCATAAAAATAGTAGAAAGAGGCATTTTTCCTCATTAAGTTCCACTGATGAATGTCCCGAAAAGAAAATGATTAAAGTGGTCTCGGCAGCGGCTGATGAAGACGCGCCGATTATTCCTGAAACTTGTAACGTATCACTTGGCTCCAGCGATCAGGATTTGGAAAACGGTCAAGAAAGTGAAAATGCTGAACTGGAATCACTTGAGAAGGGTTCGGAACTGAAAGATAAGCGCCTTCGTTAGAAAGTCGCGCTGAATTTACCGAAGTTCCTAAATCGAATCTTTCTTCCTTGACACCTCAAAGGACACCTCAAAAGGACAATCGCGACGATATCTTAGCCAGCGCCAAAAGAACGCGGATTGTCTTACCTCAAATTGATACTTTGCCATCAACTTCCACAAAGAAAGACAAAACAAAAATGAATTCATCGGTACTTGAACATTCCTTTTTTTTTAATTACTTTAGGCCTACTTGATTAAATTGGTTCTTTTCTCTTCCAGAAGTCCCACAACCATGAACCAAACTTCAAATGCGAAGCGGCTTAAATTTAAGGACCAGAGTCGTAACCCCCGTTTCCGAAACCAAACTTGCGAAGGAAAAACAGAAGAAGAAAACCCCCAAGAAGGTGTCTAACGAATCTGAATCTGACAAAATGTCATCGCACCCGGAGTCGTCGTCTAATGTTACTGGTCTCGAGGAAAGTAAAGTTGCGCAGAAAGGTGACTTTGTTAAGTCGATGGAGACTGTAGTTGAAACTGTTCGTGAATCAAAATCGGTGGCTGAAATTATTGATGAACCTAAAGTATTAGAAGACATTGATGGGCGTAGGTCAATGGATATTTCTGATGAGGCCGCAGTTGAACATCAATCAGTGGAAGCCGTTGACAAATCTTCGTTAGTCCAAGCTGCTAATGAAACGAACTTACTCGACTGTGTTGACAAGTCTACATTACTCGACGACATTGACACGTGCACAGTAATCAAACTATTTGGCAAAACATTTGACCAATCTAAATTTTTGGAAGGCGATGACGATTCTGAACTACTGGAGGGTGTTGACGAATCTAAATTACTGCAGTCCTTTGCTGAACCAAAACTACCAGAAACCAATGAAGAACCTAAACCATTGGAAACAGTTGAGAAACCTAATTCAAGTCAAATCGTTGATGAACCATCAACGAAAGAAGTTCTTAATGACTGAGGGGACGATGAACCTAATTGGAGGAACGTCAAGCAGTACCTTTAGTGGTAATTGTAAGTTATAGTTAATTAATTAAATGTCTTCTTAGAATACTGTAAGTACGTTTCTTCACTAGGAACCAATTGAAGCCGATTCCCAGTTAACTGGAGAAATTACCGCTAGCCCCGAAGAAACGCTGGACTTAATTAGTCAGAAACCAGTATTTTGTCAACTTTTTAAGTGTCAGGAAAACGTCCAATTAATTCTACCAAATGTGGATGAGGGGGGAAAGTATGAAAGCAGCCAAAATTCGCGGTTTATCAGAGTTTCGCCCTATATCTCCCGTTGAATCAGCATAGAGTTACAGCGCTTTACGTCGTCTGCTTGCTTGGCTGTAGCTTTTCAAGTTGTCAGAGCGGTTTATCGTGTCGGATTTTCACTATGAATTTAAGCGAAGTAATAGAAAATATAGAATCTAAAATTAGATCTGATAGTTTTAAAGAAAACTTACGTGGTGTCGCCCAATTAAATTTACATGTGGAATTTGTGGAAAATTCATTAAAATTCCAAGGAGAAAATCTTGGCCTTAAAGGATGTATTAAAAGGCTATGCCATATCTTTTTAAATATATTTGATAAAATTTCAAATAACAATGGTCCCAAAAAAAATCAACGCAAGACCCAAAAACCTTCGGAAAAAATTACTAAGACTCTATTAGACTGGTTCACCAGTATCAGAGAAGATTTACCTGTTTGTCAAGCTATTTTAACTTTTGTGGATTATGCGATAATTCTACTAACAAAAATGAAATGTTACAAGTAATTCACGCCTATGGAAAGGTCACCTATTCTGTGATTAAAAACTTCTTGCCTCACCGAACAAATATTCCCATGAAGAAAGAAGAGAAACCTCCAGTGGACTTAACGAAATTTCAACGGTCATTTCTAACTATTGGAGGTGGAGGATGCCTTGGAGAAATCTGGAAGGTATCCAAACAAGAAGTATGGCATTCAGAAAAGAATTTCACGTAAGCAACTGCAGAAATCGAAAATTTTGAATTGGTGTGCTATGAACTATCGTATGAGTCAAGAGGAAAAAAAGGCTGTAAAGTTTTCAGGTCTCCGAAAAAGAGATCGGGGTGGATTTTTTTTACCAAAAGAATTTCAACCCTATTTAAACGCATTGAATTTGAGACTGAGGGGAGTTTTAACACTGAACGGGATTAAGCAACTAGTCACCCAGCCAAGTCCGCAACTAGTCAACCAGCCAAGTCCGCAACTAGTCAACCAGCCAAGTCCGCAACTAGTCAACCAGCCAAGTCCGCAACTAGTCAACTAGCCAAGTCCGCAACTAGTCAATTTACAATTGATCCTAGTGAAGGGAATCAGAATAGGTACCGTTCTTCACGGAGAATGACCTCTAAACCAAAATACTTAAATGACTATGATAATTAATTAAAAATGTTAGTTGGAGACATTTCACACAAGTGGTGTAAAAACATTTAAAGATATTAATTTCAAAATCGCAGTAGCTGGTGGAAAAGTAGCGTGTGCGGTTAAACCTTCCTGAAGTTTTCGCGTTAAAAAATAACTCTGTTTTTATTTGTTTCAAAATGTTCCTATTACTCTTGGTAATATGTCCTTGGTATACACGTAAAGAACAATTGACTTTTCAAGTAATAATTTAATATTGTGATAAATTCTTGCCAATATAAATGTTTTACGCTTGTGGCAGAGCCACAATGTTTATTAATTGTTTATCTACCTCAGCCTTAACACTACAGATTTTTTGAAAAACAATGCTTAACATATAAAGGTGTATCCCGATACCCTTAACCCGAGTGATGATGTCCATGTACATCTTCTTTTGTTAAAAGAGCTTTACGAGAGTAGGCAAAGTTTAAACTTGTAATCTTCCCGTTTGCGTTGAATTTGTACTGAGAAAATAGGCTTTCAACAGCACTGCCATTTAATCTTTTAGGCATCAAATAGTGGTCCGGGTATTCATTCAAGAAGTAGGTGACAAGGCCCTTAAACCAAACACCATTATCCGAAGTAGGTCCCATGTCTACAAATAATGGAAAGTTGAAATCACAAACTCTTAATTTTTGTTATGTCTTGAGGATTGTACGGTTCGTACAAAATTTTTGGATTGAAATTCCCTGACTTTTGCAGGTTTTCCCTGCCCATTTTAGGCCTATTTTCAAATACCCCTGGACGTTTAGGCCTATTTTCAAATTCCCTGACCTGTACGAACCCTGGATAGGGTGTGGCTTACCTGCCACGATCAAATCAATTAATAACATCAAATAATGAGATTTCAAAAAACAATACAGTGTTATCGGAGTTGGATAAGGAGATGAGCACGATTATCTCAAATCAATCTTTAGATGAAAGAACCAAATGGGTTTTTTATGAAGAGGCGATGAAGCGCTACCTGAACATCTCCAAGCCCCGCCCATCGAATAAACAAGACAGCTGGATTAATATGTTTCCCCTGAAATATAGAGGAGCGGCGAAGAAAATATTCGACCACTTAGCAAGTAACGCTCCTAGTATACGTTGGGATGACTCGGGGGTTCTCTTCGTGAACGGCCTTAAGATCCCAGATTCAGATATAGTTCAGCTAGTTTATTTTACTATACAACCTACCTTCTTCAATAAGTACGGAGTAGCCCCTTCACTCGTAGGTACTCCACCGACGGGGTGGACAGAATTTCAACCCTTTGTGCTAAACTTTCTAGCGCCAAAAAGCAAATCAACGTCTCCATTAGCACCGCCCCCCTCAACCAAGGCATCGCCCAGTTCTGTACCGCTGAAGAATCGGCTTCGACCCCGAACGTATATAAAAGCGAAGAAGAGATTAACATTTGACAATAAAACGAGCCCTTTAATTTCGAAGAAACAACCTTTTAAAGCCAAGAATACATTATGGGAGGTTTATCGAAGCTCCAAAAAGTAGAAACTTTAAAGAATACTTATCTCAACACCAAACACCGGTCAGGGTTCACTGGTTTAAACCCATTGTACAAGGCTGTCAAATCTCAAGGTATTTCGAGAAACGAAGTCAAAGCCTTTCTAGAAACCACTGACGTTTACATACTGCATAAAACAGCTATACATAAATTCAAAAGGCGTAAAATCCCCGTCTTTAACATCTCGGATAGAGTCGAAGTAGATCTGGCCGATCTGGGTTCAATCGCTAAATACAATGACGACTACAGATACCTGATGGTGGGCGTCGACTGCTTCTCCCGAAAAGCTTTTGTAGTACCCATGAAAAGAAAACACGCGACC
Organism: Phalangium opilio; assembly: GCF_054372755.1. Lineage (NCBI taxonomy): Eukaryota > Metazoa > Arthropoda > Arachnida > Opiliones > Phalangiidae > Phalangium > Phalangium opilio. The sequence goes on along the minus strand of NW_028324172.1, from coordinate 1,746,351 downwards.
GAGGCTACAAAAGCTCTCGAGGTTATCATCGAACAAAGCAAACCTAAAGCCATCTGGTCTGATTTAGGTAAAGAATTTATTAATTCACAGACGCAAAAACTTCTTAAGAAAAATGAAATCAAATATGGCTCTATTACGTCAGAAAAATTCCACTGTCCATTTGTAGAACGTTTAATTAAAACTTTGAAACATCGAATATTCAAAATGTTGACTCATTTCAATTCTCATAGATATATAGATCATTTGACAGACATAGTTAAAGGCTACAATGCCTCTTATCATTCCGTAATAAAAATGACACCCGACAATGTTTCGCCCTCTAACGTTCTGGAAGTGTACAAAAACATTTACAAACCGGAAATGAGTACTAAGCCTACTAAAAAAGACGTCAAATTTCGTGTCGGAGATTACGTAAGAATAAGCAAACTTAAACCAGCATTTTCTAAAGGTTATGAGCCAAATTTTTCAACGGAAGTATTTGTCATTTCCTCTATTTTGAACTTCAGAAAACCCGTATTATATCGTTTGAAAGATTTGGACAGCATGCATATAACCGGGTTGTTTTACTCTGATCAGCTCATTCGAACAGTGGAACCCAAACTGTTTAAGATAGACACTATACTCAAGAAACGTAAACGTAAAGGGAAATTAGAATATTTTGTATCGTTTATCGGTCTACCTAAATCGCAGAACTCGTGGGTAACAGCCGACAATGTCGAGAAAATCTGAATTCTATTTAACTCTACCCAGCGACGCTAGTATGGATGTCTACCCTAATAACACTATGGGTAGTTACATCACTAAACTACCCGATCCTATTAATTTACAAGGACAATGGGAAATTTCTTTAGTAGAAGTAATATATACAAGCAGTTTCTACAATGTTATATACAAAACGAGTAAGAGGAAGGCGAGCAAGAGAAAAACACTTGAAGATTTAGTTGAAGAAAGTAGCTCTAAAAAATTTAAAAACCCCAAGGAATGTGACGTAACCGACCTTGTTGAACGAAAAGATGGGAAACTGACCAGCTACGAAAGCTACCATCTACATAATATACCGGCCGGCCATTACAAATCACTTAACCACATTGTGGAAACTATCAATACTTCCAAAGTATGCGAAAAAACCTCTTCTTTATTTCATATTAACGAGACGACGGGGCATGTAAAACTAAAAACCGATGCCACTGGAGATACGAAAATTATCTTCAAAACACACGAATCATTAGCTGCAATTTTGGGGTACAGAAACCCTCTCAATATACAAGGGTTGAGCGATAGACCAGCCAGGTTAAACTATCACGTACCATCTCAATTATATATTTATTGCGATCTGGTTGAAGGACAAATTGTCGGTAACACCCACGCCCCCCTCTTACGTATTATACCCATCGAAGACAAGAAACACGGGGATACCGTGTGTCTTACGTTTGTCTCACCCCATTACGTCCCTCTGTCAAAACATTATATTAGCGAGGTTGGCATCCATATAAAGGACCACATGGGTGAACCGGCTTTATTTCAGTTTGGACTGTTGCACTGTAAAGTTCATTTAAGATGCGCAAGACCAACGCGTTAGATAACAAAAGATGTGTTTACACGGATTATTATACCCAACAAGCGCCGTCAGGATCAGGTCTGACTTTTTACGTCGGGAAACAAGGGCAACAAGGGCATGGCCAAAACGGGGAAGGTATTGGCTCGTTCTTGAAATCTTTCGGAAGATACGTATCACCTTTCTTAATTAAAGGGGCAAAGTTCCTTGGTAAACAGTTTCTGGGCACATCTTCAAATATCATAAGCGACGTCGCCTCTGGAAAGGATCTGAAAACTTCGGCTAAAAGAAGGTTCACCGAAACTTTGGATGATGTGCAACAACAATACGGTAGAGGGGTTGCAAAGAAAAGACTAGCTAAAAAGAAAAAAACACCAAAGAGAAAGAAATCTATAAAACAAAACAACACAAACAAATTTAAATCAGATAAACGTAAACTTTCATTCAAAACGGTTCGTGATATTTTCTCTCCCTAAAAATGACTGAAGCTTGCAGCACGGGTTTCGATATTTTCGCTCCCCCCTCCCCTTCAAACAGCCATCGAAAATTCCAAATGGGTTCCTTATCAACCTTTGACATCTTTGAAAGGCGACCAGCCTATCGAATTTGAAGTAACGTCTAGCGGTAGCGAATACGTGGATACAGCCCTAACAATGCTGTACACCAGAACTAAAATTGTAAATGAAGATGGAACTGCTTTAACAGCTACTGACGCAGTTGGACCCGTAAATAATTTTCAGCATAGTCAATTTGAGCGTGTCGATTTGGAGTTGGGCGATTGCGCAACAACACCAGCTGCTAGTAACTACGCGTACACTGCTTTGCTCTCGGCCCTGACGTCATACGGTCCGGCAGCTAAAGAATCCCATTTGGGTGCCTCCTTGTTTTACAAGGATACAGGCGGAAGCATGGATTCGCTTACAGAAAATATGGGTTTTGTTAAACGCCAGAAACTCGCAGCATTATCCGAGGAAATTGAAATGTATTCCAGCCTTTACGTAGATATGTTCAATATCCCCCGATACCTGATAAACGGCGTTTCTATGAAATTAAAATTACATAGAAGCAAAGCTAGTTTTTGTCTTATGGGTAAACTTAACGCGTCAGGCAACGGCTATAAACCCGTAATCGTTGAAGCCGTATTATACGTCTTAAAGCTTCAATTAGCTCCTAAAATTCTATTTGCTCACGAACAAGCTTTAAGCATTAAAGCCGCCCAATATAGTTACACTAGAACGGAAACTAAAATATTCACAATTGCGCCAAATATCTTAAACACATCAATCGGAAACATCTATCTAGGTACCCAGCCTTCACGGGTTACAATCGCTATTGTAAAACACACCTCTTACAATGGAACGTTGGATAGTAACCCCTTTGACTTTGGACATTGGAATGTCAATCATCTAGCAGCATTCATCAATTCTGAACAATACCCCTCGAAAGCCTTAAAACCCCACTACAGTAAAAAGCAATTTGTCCGAAGCTACTACACTTTATTTTCGGGGTCAAACAGTCACTACAACGACAAGGGGAACAATATCTCTATGGATGACTTTGCCTCGGGCTACGCCATATACTGTTTAGACCTGACACCTGACGGTAGCGCGAGTCATTCCGATCATTGGAGTCCTACGAAGCAGGGACAGTTAAGATTAGAATTGGGTTTTGAAAAACCCACGCCCACTACACTAAGCTGCATGGTACTATCCGAATTCCAGGCTTTGTTACAAATAGATAAAAATAGAAACGTGTCAATCGTTTGTTAAGAGATATAATGAATGCCGAACAGATAACACGATTTCTAAGATTCACGCCGCATTTCATGGGGGTTTATCCAAGTGATTTATTACCCAAAGAAATTGACAAGTTTCCTTCGTCCATTATAATAAATTTAGACAATCACTATAATGACGGATCTCACTGGGTCAGCGTCTACTTTGATGGCAAGAGACGTGGTTATTATTTTGACTCATTGGCTTTAGGGAACTTTCTCCCCTCGATTAAAGAATTTGTTAAAAGAAATTCTAGAAAATGGTCGTTTAACAAAAGAAGACTACAAAACTTGTCTAGTTCGACATGCGGACTATACTGTATTGCTTATATAATACAAAGAACAAAAAGAAAGAGCCACAAATCATTCATGAAGCAGTTTGGACGAGATGGTTTGAAAAATGACATCATTGTTACAAACATGTTGAAACGCGCCCGTAAAGAATAACTTAATCCTTTTGTTAAAAAATACTCTTTGTAATTTCTTTTGTATCTTTAAAAAATAAATGTGTCACCTTTTTTTTAATACTGTGTTCTTTTATTTCATATATTAAGGAATGTGGGGGGGGTAATGCTTGGAATGTGAGAGGGGAGGTAAAGAAAGGGGGGGTGGAAATGTTTGGCAGATGTATAAGTTGGATATTCCCATAATCATTTTCATTCCTCATCATGAACTCGGAGCTGCAGAGATATCGTACTTTTTACTCCTGGCCTCAAGACGGAAACTATATAAAAACTTTAAGCAGAGCGGGATTTTATTCATTACATACCGACGATTTAGTACAGTGCTTCGAATGCGATGGAATATTATTAGCATGGAAACCCGATGATAATCCTTACGAAGAACATTTAAAACATTTCCCCAAATGCAACTTTATTAGAGGTGGGCAAACAAAAAATATACCCTTCAGTTTTGATGAAACAGAAACATACACCAAAAATATAAATAACGAAATCAAGACCGAGGAAAAAACATCCGAAAAACCCATGGAAAACACTGAAGAACTTTATCATACCTTTAAAGTTAAAACTAAAGATCTCGAAAGACTAGTCCTAGAACTCTACGCTAGAAAACAACTTAACGCTTTGTATATCAAAGAACGACTTGATGCCTTGCGTAAGATTTAAAAATAATATTAAAATTGATCTTCTTCCTTACGAAGATAGACGAAATTATTTTAGAATTAATCAAATACATTTTAATATGAAAATTGAAAATGTATCTTTAATATTAAAACCTATACTTTTAAAGAAAATAAATAACTTTTCACTTTATATTATGGTCTTCATTTTTTTCACTTTACATTATGGTCTTCATTTATAAGCCTACAAATTGAGAACTTATCTTTAATATTAGAACTTTTAAAGAAAATAACTTTTTACATTATATTATGGTCTTTATAAATTTACTCCTACCAAAAATCCTTTAAGCATACAAAATCAATCAAAGATTGACAGGTATTCCTCCCCAAAAAAGAGAGAAAACGTAGAAACTAGGCTCCCCCGCCTTAACAGTGGCCGCCATCTTTGTAGCTCATACTGGCGTACTACTCTCTAGTATTCGCCAAATATGACAAAAAATCAAGAGCTACTTTTTTTAAAGTGTCCACGCCTTTTTCTAGAACTTCAACTTGTGTAGGCAATGTATCGCCATTTCCATTTTCCAAAAGAGTATTGGTCACCCTTTGGTCACAAAACTCCATGTCCAACCTTCGAACTAATTGATTCTCCAATTCTATAACAAGATGACCCTCCGTTCATGCAATTAATTCTTCCTCTGTTCTTTCAATTAATTTTTCCTCCGTTCTTTCCCTTAATGTTTCCTCTGTTCTTTCGACTAATTCTACCTCCGTTCTACCGATAAATTCTTTATCTAGTACGGCTATTTCTTCTTGCGATGTTATGACAAATTGATTTTGCACTTCAGTAGCCAAATGAACCTCCGGTTGTTCAATCAAATCAGTTTCCACTCTTTCAAATAACTGTTCCTGTAATAGAGAGAGTTCGACTGTTCCTGCCTCACCAACATCATCGTCAAAGTAGGCATAGTTGTGGTCAAGCCGTATTGAAGTCTATTTAAAAATGTTTTAATATGAGAAAACGTTGATAGAATATGTATAATTTTATTTTAGAAATACATTACCTGTTTCATATCTATAACTGGGTTTGGATATTCAGCAGTTGGACCATTTTCATTTATGAAATGTTTTGAACATACATAATGATGCGCTTTAATGTTAATTGTCCTGATATCATATCTGTTAATTGCATTTACCCATATAAGACATTTTTCATAGTTTCTTGTTGGTTTTGGAACAGGGAAAAATACAATATCCTGTCCGCGCGAGTCTTTAGATTTTGAACGATTGTTACACGATCTATATATACAATATTTCACCATTTTAAATGGACTAATTTCATTTAAATCAAACTAAACCTATCTCCAAACCTTCCCTTGCTTTGCTATTAAGCCTTGTACTTATGGCGCGATTCCAGCAGAATATAGCTATTCAGGCAACGCTCACGAGAGGGCAGTTCGTCGTGCACGTTTACAGGATATGACGATGCCGATCGCTACGTCACCACACGTGATAAGTTCTAACCAGTTCTTTCCCCCATTCCCCTTTACCCCCGTTGTGGGCACGAGCCTTATCGGTTAGCAGTCTACAAAGCGCGTCTCTGCCCCTCCGTCTCTACTCCTCCCTGGTTGTATTGTAAAATGCCATAGTTCACAATTTAAAGTCAACGCGAGCTTCAAAACATTTAAAATGTTTTTTTTTAGTTTAAAATCTAGAATTTCAGATTAAACAGGTCTCGGACAAAATTTTTATACTGAAAATACCTGACTTTTACAGCTTTTCCCTGACCAAATTTTCCCAATTTCCCTGACCTGTTTAAGCTTTTTACCAGAGCCCACTTCATCACACCCGGCCCATTTTTATCATTGCTCGAATCATGTTTTGATATACCGAAAGAAATTCCTGACTTTTCAGGAAAAAAGCTTTAAATCCCTGACTTATCCAGGTTCGGTACGAACCGTATTGCAGGAACAACAAGCTGTTGTTGATGGCAATGGGGCAATGGTACTAGACCAAAGCGTGAAAGATGAATTATTCACAAAGAGTCATAAAAGCGAGTGCAGGGTTTTCTGAAAACTGAAGCAAGTATGAAAATCAAATTGAAACCAAAGCCCTCTGTGGCCGTATTCTGCTAAAAATGACTCTTCTCCAACCTCTTTTATACTCGCTAAATAACCTAAGGATTTTAAAGGGGCTGTTCGTACCGTTGGCGGTGCCCCCGCGAATTTCTGGCCCCCTCTTCATAGACTATCTTCCTAAAATTTCTCTCTGGGCGATTTCCTAGTTTTTCCTTATTTCCGCTCCTATTAGTTTTGTAACGCGGTGATATAACTCCACCCCGAATCTAACTGCAACTTCGGCAACGATGCTAAGAATTATTAAAACTACTTTGTTCCGTTGTGAGTTATTTTCAAAATGTTGGTCTGCATAAACGAGACAAATTTTGAAATTTTAATTCTGAAACGTGAGAAATCTAAAGTGTACCTTTTGGAGGCTGAGGAGGATTGTTAAAATTGTTTAGAAGAGTGGTTTAGGGTAAATATTGGCATAAGAGGGAACCCTTTTAGGCCTTTGAACAAGGAGGAGTTGAGAATAATAAAGCAACTGATTCCTGCCCAAAAATATTTTAAAAATTTGCGCAAAATAATAGGGTGTACCTCGTATGAGCAGTTCCCGGTAGAGCAGTTCTCGAAATAGCAGCCGCGATTCCAAGAAAACAGCGGCGTTGTTCAAAACTGCTGTTTTAGAAATAGCGGCTGCTATTTTGGGAAATAGCAGTGTTTGTCTTCAGTTTCGAGTATTTCTTAACAAAACAGTTATATTCGTTGTTTTCGAAAACTACCTTTTTCTGTGATCATTAAGTCAGTAATGTGACCTACTAACGGATCGTGTTTTTAAAGTACACTTAAATATTGCACTATTCTTCAGGCTGTATCAGTTTACAATTCTAATACCAGGATAGAAAATATTTCAAGAAAGCTTATTGTAAACAGTATTAATATTTCCACCATCCCCAAAATTAACTTTTATTTTGTTCAGCATCTCATGAATATACATGAAAAATTCTTTACCAACTGCTTTTGCGATAAAGGTGAGAAATCTATTTCCAAATTGACCGTAAAGCATTTTTAAAAACAGGACTTCCATGTTGTAGGAACAATGCTTCATATACTGTCAGAAGGTGAAGAAAAATTTATGAATTGAGTTGAAGTTAACGTATATTTTCGTTTTATAAACGTAATAGTTATAGTTTTTAATTTAATAGCAATATCCCGTATGTTGAAAGTTCATCTTGATAATCTTGGCCTCGTTTCCATATTATCGGTAAGTGAAGGACAATTCATGACTCGAACTGACGGTAATTTATAGTTTCTTACATTATTTAGCAGTCAATAATAAGTCTTTAGTATTGGTTACTAGCTTTGCGAAGGACTCACGAGTACCTGCAGATTTCCAGGATAACTGGTTGCGAGTCGGAGTATTTGGACTCAACTTGCCACTACTCGCACAGGCCTATTCTTCAGCATATCGGTAGGGGTTTTTACTTAATACACGATATTTTCTGTAAAGCTTTAAGGGTATACTCCATGGCTATAGCGATGCAAACATATCTTTGGTTAGCTTAAATTTTGTTGGCCACTATGACAACTTGTCACAGCAGAGATATTTCTATTTGATTATAAATAATATAAGTGGAAGTAATTTTTTCCAAGTTTTTTCGCAATATTTAATTGAAAGATAGAGTTCTTACATTGAAAGAACTATCCCATTTGTTGGAAATTGAGAAGAACAATCTTGCCATGAATGGCAGTTCATTGGGCCAAGTGTATCAGGAACCCACTGGGTCCTTAGGTAAGTGTGTTTCTAGATGGAATGTGAGGATGATTATAATTTCTAAGTATAATTTTTATTGGTATAGAGGAACGAGACAATAGTTTTGTTGAAGAAATTATGCCACAAGAAGATAAAGAACTTAAAGATCCTTCAATCTCCCCGGCGAAACCTTTGCATGAAGACTTCATAGACCTGGAAACAAATTTCTCAGAAACACGTGACTAAATTTATTTTAAACGTCTATTGTCAAAGAAGTATAGTTTGTTTTCGTTTTTGAAATATAAACTTCAATAATTCACAAAAATGTTACAATTACCTGGTGTTAATGTTGCTTTAATTGCTTGCTTTATATGTCAACAGGTCCGATAGACAACAGCCGTTGCCGCGTAAGAAAAAATAAATCAGCACGCTATCACTGATTTATAAAATATACGAAAAGGCAAGGCACATTCATTAATCGATGATATCAACGAGCAAGAACATCCTCTATAAACAATAAATGAGTCTTTAAATTATATCTTAAGAAGAATTCCGACATTCTACAAATTCGACCCTGGTTCCTTCATTCGCGTTCCTTGTTGCGTTAATCACACTTAGGTAATTGAAATGTTTTACTGTTTTTGGTTAGTTAACGAAATGATAGACAAATATAATGTGATTTAGGTGTATTTGGATACAATGAATCCTCATACTCCTAGATGCTCGTTTTGAATCCATACTCTAAAAACTCTGGGTTTAAATGTTTCCACGCCAGTTCTAGCATCTTTGAGTAATACTGTTTATAGAATAATATTGCATTATGACTGATTCTTATAAAATTATGACTTGTATTTAAATAATGCAGGCGAAAGTAGTAGCAATGACGAGAACAACGTTTATAGCGATGCTTCCAGAATGTATTTAATTTGGACAAACAGCCTCTTAAATTAAGATTGAGAGAATTATTACAAACGCCAAATCAAGAGCTCATTCTACTGAGAATGATGAAAATTACACCCTGGATGGTGAATAAATATTAGTAGCGTTAAAGGATTTAAAGAACATTGGGTTTGATGATGGAATTCCTAAATCACTTCAAGGGGTTGCTAAGTAAACAGAGTGAACGATTATGGAAGACGATAGTTTGGTACATGTTTTCTATTGTGTTGTGAAGTCAAAATCGAAAAAGCGTGTCAAAAAGAAATTGAAAGAAATTACGAAACAATTGACTAGTTGTTATTGTCAACAATCTCTAGTGAATATTAATCTCGTCATCGCACGAATAGTTGGTGTGAACAACCTTTAGATTGCAGGGAGAAATATGTGAAATGTAATAATTAATGTTCTTGCTTATTACACGAGATTTATCAGTTGTCTATTATGTCAATTTAGAGCTAGATTTATGTTTTGTAATTCATGGATTTAGCTGAAGATTATAGTGAGACGCCCAATCGGGTTCCTTGATATCGCCCGATTACAATTACAACCGAAACACGCCTCTAAATTGTCAATATTCGATCTACGGTTTTGGAACGACAAAAATGTTTACGTTAGTCATAACTCTATCGAACATGACGTTGAACAATAGCGCCTTGACTATTTCTTCGACGCAACACGACCAAATATACACTAGTCACGGTTAGTTAGATAGATAGTTAATAAGTTCGGGTAGTGCTAATCCGTAATTAAACTTAAATTTCGCAGTTGTCAATTATTTTCCAACAAAGATTTACTCGAAAGAAAAAGTAGAATTTGACATTCAAATAAACGCCGGTACCAAATTTGAATTTTTTAAGATTTATTGCGAACTTGTACCGGATTGTAAGTTCGTGTAATTATTTATTAATTGCCAATAATTTAATTGAAGTTAATTGTAGCTTGCAGCGGAAGAATTGATCTAAACCAAAGTTATCCGTCGCGAAGCTTCACCTTTTTAACGCCAAATAATCTCTCAAACTCTATTCCAATAACCATGGACAATGTCCATTGCAATTGGTTAGTTACTAGTCCTCCAGGCTCAAAAATCTGAGTCAATTTCCCCGTTTTGGAGCTCAAAAGTTTCGACGATCAACTTGTCCTATCGAGCTCTTTACCCCACTTTCACCCCTTGTTGCTGTCGTCGCATGTGTTGTGTTTTTTCCTTTAACAGTGTCATTAACAACCATGTTGTTTTCCGTCACTGGTGTCATCGTGGCGTTTGCCATATTAGTCATTGCCAGCTATTTTTTCAAAAAGAAATTTTCAGAAAAAATACACCAATAACAATCGTTGGGAAGCTTTATCGACTTCAAATCCCAGCTACCAATCCGATAAAGATATCGTAAGCATTTAACTTCTTTCAAAGACATTTCCAAATTTAACCCTCTAATTTTGTTGAAACCAAAAATGCGCGACATTCTTAACCTTCGCAAAGGTTGTGATATAATTAAGATTTACTTTTACTTCCCTTAGCAACTTTAGTCGATAGTTCCTAACCCATTAATTAGTAAATTAATTAAGCGTAATAACGTCGTATTTAAAAATAAGTTGAAATGTCTCGAGTGAAGGCGGTAGGGTCAAAATTGAGACCTATGGTCACGTCAACCCGAACTATCGCCAGGAGTAAAAATATTATTTATGTTCAGATAGAGATAATAGAAAACCTTGAGAAGCTACGCATGAGAAAAGATGCTTATGAGGCGTAATCTTGGGTTGCAAGCCAACATTGTAGGGATTTAAATGAGGTTAAAAGTGCTATACGTCCAATTTTAACCAGCACATCGGAGGACAAAGTTTCACACGAGACAAACATCTTAATTCATCAAAGGGAAAAACCCTTACAATTACTAATTCGTAAAAACATACCTCGGTATGTTGATGGCATAAAATAAGTAGTATGACAAAAAAATTGTCATTTTATTGGGTTTTGCTGATTAAAAGTCTATAGAAAGACTTTCAGCTATAAATTCTCTTGTATGGAGGATAATTGAACTTGGTTCATGAAAGTTACCAATAACGAAAATTGGTATAAGCTCTCCAATTAAGGATTCTCCAGCTGTGCTGATGGTTGTGATCGGTGCAAATTTACGCTCATTATGTAGGAAATCTGAGGAAGGAAGGACATTATCATCAAGATTAACCACTACCAAATATAATGTTGCAAATGACGTACGATCTTGGATTGATTCCCAAGATAGAGGTGGCCTTTTTTACCCTACTAACGAGGCCTTATCTTTTTTGGACTATTTAAGCATGTTGCCGAATATTATAAAAATGATTATGTTGAGAAAAGGGTCGAAAAATTTATAGAAAGTGTAGAACAAGATTTTGAAGTCGTAGAAATTTGGAACACATTTTGCGAAGGCATGTCTGTTGGTACAGAGAACTTGCTGTTTAAACACACTTTAAAATATTTCATTAACACAATTGGAAATGGGCATTTGAAAAAATTGAGAGAGGAGTTCAAAGAGAAAATCCGGTTGAAAAATGCAATTTACACTTCTAAAATAATTATTTTATAGAACATGTACCAATTGAGATTCAGTGTCGGAGCCAGGAGATATTTTTTCAGGTGGTGACGAGGTATCAGTGTCAATTGGTGACAGTGCTATGGCCGGTTTACTATACTATAGGTATAATACCCTCGAATTTATATCGCCTTATAGATAATCAATCAACCGTCGCTTTGGAATGGCTGGCGTGCCTTAGTCACAAACGCAAAATTACTATTCAATCGGCTTATACGGGGAAAGAACCTAGAATTAAAAATATTAAAGTAGACGGTATGTACGAGAACGAAATTTTCCAAATTTGGGGCTGCTATTTCCACGGGTGAAAGGTCACATTCCCTTTAAATCGAGATAAGCCTTTATTCGGGGACCCGGACAGACTTTAAGTTATAGATGGTTACGTACCATGAAATTAATTAAGTGATTAAAAACCCTTAATATAAAATTAACTATGATTTGGGAATGCGAACGAGGAAAAAAAATATTCCAGAAATTGAAAAGTTTCTGATCAACGAAAAACTGTATACCAAAATTAAAAACCCGTTAAATCCAAAAGATAGTATTTACGGTGGTAGGGTCAATACTCTGAAAACTTACCACGAAACGAAAGGACCGGAAAGGATACATTATTTAGGTTTCTGTAGTTTATATCCCTACGTAAATAAATGAAAAAAAAAACGTTACGGGACACCCAAAAAATATTATTAAATAACATTCCGGATAGTTTTGAGTTTGAAGGACTACTGAAATATTACCTCCTAGGGACCTTTTTCTCGCCGTTCTTCCCATAAAAGCCAATTCTAAATTAGTTTTCACGCTATGTTATACGTGTTGTAAAACTAAAAACCAAGGAGAATGTACCCACGAACCGTCCGAAAGAAAACTGAAAGGCACATGGGTAGTCGATAAGATTAGATACGCTGTTAAAAGAGGTTACGAAATTCTAGAAAAGATTGTGGCTTGGGTATACGACGTGACTGTATACGATAAAACCAAGGGGACGGGAGGACTGTTTTTAGGAATATATAGATACGTTTCTGAAATACAAAACAGAAGCTCGTGGTTTTCCAATTAACTGTAAGACGGAAGAAGAGAAACAAAATTATGCTATAAATTTTAAATCGGTAGAAGGGATTGATTTGAGTCTAGATGATACTAAGAAAAATGAAGGCTTAAGGACTTTATCTAAACTTATGTTGAATTCTTTATGGGGTAAATTCGCCCAACGTAATATTTTAACAAAAACAGAGTTGTTAAAAACTGCTCAAGAGTTATTCGCGCTACTGTTAAATCCGGATATTGAAGTAAGAAGTATATTAATTATAAATGAACGGTTTTAGTCAAATTTATCCCTTCAGAAGTTCACGAAATCGAACATAAACATACCAACGTAGTTGTAGCCACCTATACCACCGTGATGGCGAGATTACATTTGTTAGAAGCCTTCGAACAAGTAGGTCAAGACTGCTACTGTCACGATACAGATAGTTAGCTCTATTTATCACCTACCGGTAATTATCTTTCAGAAACGGGCGATTACTTAGGACAACTTAAAAACTAATTAGATGGCTATGGGAAAGAATCTTTTTGTAAATTATGGCTTAGTGGAGGTCCTAAAATCTATAGTTGGTCATCTATGACCCAGAAACGGAAAAAACATTTAGTATTACCAAAGTAAAAGGATTTCGGCTAGATATTAGTAAGGAACAAATAATTAATAGTAAAAATCTGAAAATTCTGTCAGGCGTAAATACGGATAACGAAATTGAAGAAAAAGATGAAGAAAAACTTACTGATTTGGAGATTTATGACCCGAGACGAATTAAAAGAACGCCTAATCATATCGTTGTATCTCGCGGAGAATATAAAAGTTATAGAATTATAATGGATAAAGTAAGACTTTTGCCTAATAGTTTCCAAACTGTCCCGTATGGCTACCAAATAAAATAATTTTTAAAATTGGTTAAGGAAGTGTAAATAAAATCAAATATTCTTAATATCAAAATTTATTACGAATTTAAAAATATTTTTCATTTTTGCATTTTTTTGAAAAAAGAGAAAAAATGGATTTTTTAATATTTTTAAGCGCCCAATTAGGGCCAAAACTTTTTTATCAATAAATGCTCGTCCCTCCGCCCGTCACGGACGCATTCGTCGTCCGGCATGGTGTTCAATTGCTACCATGCGCGGTATTGGCGAAGCTGCATTAGTTCAATCAGGATTCTATTAAAACCCACCCGCCATTAGAAACTAGTTAATGTTTTTCCCTTATTATTATTAAATTAAAAAAGGGAAAAACCTACAGAAATCCTTTACAGTTCAATGGTAAGAGGCTACGTAAATATTAAAAAATTGTGTTCAATAAATAATCTAAATATTCTATTCTTAATAGCTGATAAAAAATAATTTCTCACTTTGGCTCGAAAACAATGACTGAGTGCTGATCAACTATTATATTTAATTGAATCAGTAGTTCGTTAAAGTAGAAATCGTCATTGAAATAAACCCTCTCCTGTCCAAGTAATATGTAGTATCCCGCTTTAATCCTAAAAAACACGTCGGATATTTAGGTTAAGTTAGTTATATAAGGTTAAGTGCTAAGAAAATAACACCTACACGGCAGGGTTACAATTTAAAGTTTCGAGATTTTGTGCCGGAAATACGTGCCAGGGTCTAAATATAAATCGAGGAGGCAAAGGCGAAGGAGGAGGCGATGGCGCTGGCGGTGAAGGGGGATTCGATGAATCCGAGGACGGAAATACGTGCCAGGGTCTGAATATGTACGGAGGAGGCGAAGGCACGGAAGAAGGCGGGTGCGCTGGTGGTGAATCCATCTTAGGAGAAAAGGGTGTATCTACACCTTGCAAATGACTAAAAAAAGAAACCAAACCCCCACCATCCCCCGCTTCAAATTACAAGAGTGAAAATAAAAATACCCTACACACGTAACTACGACTAGATCCCGTTGACGAAATAAAAACGGATTAGAAGATAGCATATAGAATGCGTCTATTAAATAAATGTAAATTTTTTGGGGGTAGGCATCAAACGCAATCGCAATGCAAAAATTCTCAATAAACCGAAAAATCAATATATCTCGTCAACAGGAATATTATTATTTAAATTTTTAATTTTTACTATTTATTAAAAATTGGTAAAGAAAAAAACATCTTCGCTTACCAATCGGGGATAGCGCCGTCTTTTCTTTCTTCGCTCATTGAAATCGGGGGTGCTAGGCTTTCTATTTAGGGATTTAAATTTACGACGTGGTCTTTTTCGTTTCAATTTCGAACTAATGGTTCGATATGGAGAAAACCCGTTTATATATTTGAATGTAATTAAAAGGAAGGGGAGGGTTAACATCTTGACCACCCTTTTCGAAATAGAAAAGGTAGCAATGGAGGGCAAACAAACCAAATCGGGTGAGAGGTACAACGAGATCTATTTTTAGGAACATACATTTAAGTGTGTTTTGCAATCAACCCTAGTAAACGTGCGTACAAAAATAAATAGGTAGGTAAAAAATTCGTTGCATGTACCATGGGGATGCGGAAACTCACCTCTGGCTCATCTATTTTCTTTCGCCATTTAGCGCTTTTATTATGAGCAAGGCTGCCATACCATCTGCCGAATGGCCTGATCGCCCGTAACGATTTATACTTTGGCCATTTTAACAACACGGTTCGTCAGACTTGTCAGACCCGATGAAATGGGAAGAAACAATTACCTCTTGGCGATTTTGGCTAGGTTTGGCATTCCTATTTCTTTAGACCTCCAAACATCCAGCGGAGTTATGTTGCTTTTCTTATCCACTTGTGGGGGCAGAATTTAGTTCCTTCGCAAGGCCTTCTGCTTGTTGAACTAGAACAGGGAGTTCCACCAACTAGAGCTAAAGAAGGGAATATGGAATCCCCGGCTTTATCATACTCAGGATTCATTTCTTCCGGTCCTGGCAGATCTTTGACTTGGTCTTCGATTATTTCTACGACGTCGTTGAGGCTAATTCTGGATACCCATCGTGCCATTGACGATGCAGGCTACTAGCTTTAAAATGATAAATACACGTAATATTAGAAAGTACATCAATATAATAAATTGTTTTAAAATAAGAGTTGGATTTTTACCCATGAGCATGTATCTTTTTTTGCCTGAGGTTTAAAAAGGACGCAAGACATATTACTCGACTTTTAGTACCCCACTGAATTTGTCCCCGAAATCCATATTCAAGCCTTTTTTAGTCTTGCAAATGTTTGAGGTTCATCTTTCTTAGAAGAAGAATTGGTGACAGAATTGTAACCACTCTTGGCAGGCACAAGTTCTTCACAGTCAAAAATCTGTGGCGCATCTTTGAAAGGCTTGTAGAGATCCAAAAATTCGGTGAAAATTTCCAGATCCTCTCCGGCAATTTGTTTCGTTTGTGGCCTCCATAATCACCTCCCTAAGCGATAAAATCATTAATTCATCTTGCTTTAACAAATAGATAATATATTTTGTCGCGCAGTGTACATCGGCCTAAAAGTATATACAATATGTCCACGGCCTCCAAGACTGATGTAAACCTCCATTGTTTTCCTTCCTGAAAAATCTTCCCTCCGGGACTTCTTAACGTCATACTCAGAATCGTCAAGAGTATTAGGAGAGCTGGACAAGGAGGCCGCTTCTGCTCTTGGATACCGTGAACTGGAAGGCGATCCAGTTTCGGGCTCAGAGTCCGAAAGCTCTTGACCGTAGTCTGTGGTATCCATCATCTTTAAATAGGATAAAGTGTTAGTGGGATAGTACACTTTTCCAAAAATTTAGAATGATAAATGAACATAGGATACATAGTCAAGGGGATAACCACTAAATTATATCTTTTAGTGGATAAAGCCTCTTTTATTTCGTGGACCTGTTCAAAAATTTAAGGAAATCAGACCATGCAATATACCCAAGGGAAGAAATTTCAAAACATATCCCCGAAGTTGAGCTTCGTCTACATGTCTGGTATGGTTTTTTGCTGGTTTAAACCGGATTTTATTGGTTTTATCCTGCTTTTTTTCAAAAGGAACAAAACTTCTCTCTAGCGCTTAATTTTGGCTCATATTTTTTACATTTAGTGCTAGGCCATCTGACTGATTGAGAATAACTTTGAACGTTCATGATAGTTGATAAAACTCTTAAGGCATTTCACCTGTAGACGAATATAGGACCCCCGATTTAATCGGGATTTTTCGACACAACCCTACCCGAAAAGCGTCGAAAAATCCCAGGTCGGGTCTGGTTGGAAAAATTAATTAAAACCTTTTTTGGGTTGGGTCAGGTAGGGTTTTCATATAGTAAACTTAAAAAACGGGTCGAGGACAGCCCGGGCCGGTTTTTTATTATCTTCAATAAGGCAGGTTTAGGGTCAGAATTTTTCCTACGCGCGGTTCGAACCCACAATTTAGCGCTGCCAAAAATACAACTCAATCTCACAAGTTTCGAGTGAGTCAGCAGGAGGGTAATAGACCATTTCGATGCAACTGAGAGGGAAAGACACGTGGGTAAAACTTTGCCTTCCATCACGCTTGTTGGCGCCTTCGCTGTGCGATTTGCTCTATAATTATATTTTCTGAAAAATCCACCGGATTTTTTAACGTAGTTTAAACCGGTTTAATCCAGGTGGATAAAACCGGACAGTATACCGGTGTGCCAACAGTGCTCGAATTCGAATATCGAGCCTTCATGTCCGTAAGAAAAATAAATTCTCCCACAAGGTAAAGATGACTAATTCCATAGAATGGGGGTAACATCATATGGCTTACGTTTTGTAAATTAACCTCAATTTCTGGGAAAATACATGTAACTACTGAGATTATAATGAACAACGTATTCAGACTATTCTGGATATCGCCGCCAAGTTCTCTTCGCTCCGCTCAACCTGGTAAGTTAATATAATATAAGGGGGTTGGTGTTGATGTTATGAAATGAAAGTTCCGGTATTTTATTTTAAATATTTGATATATTAATAATTCAAAATATATTAAAATTACCAAGAATGCAACGATTAAGAAGTTTCCATTGAATCTGGAAGCTCCTCTGATAAATCGGATTTTGAAGAGGATGGTTCCTCGAGCTCTGAAACTTAAAATCCGAAAGATAAACACGAAGACAGACGCTTTGTAGATCGAATCAATCGAAGTTTTGGATTACTAGAAAGAAAGTTTAGATGCAAAATTTATGAAAAACTCACTTAGGAATACAATTTTGTATTAGAAATCTCCTCATCGTCAGTATCACAGTTGGATCCATCCAATGACATTGAAGCTGCCGTAGTTTCAATTTTAATGAACGAAGGTGAAATGTAAAGCTATACTTAGAAAACTCGTTATAAGCAGATTGAGACTGAAAAGTTCACCACATATTAAGGAACAAGTTAAGAAACTGAATAAAAATCGTCCCATAATCCATTGCCCAAAAGTGCCTACATTCTTAGTTATTGACTCAGAAGCTTTAGTCCCCGAAGCAACAGAATAACCTAAATTGTTTTACATTTGGGAACAACATTTGAGGGCCAATTACTAGGAAACGCGACACTTAAGGGCAATGGCTTATATGACCATTTCCACTCCGCTTTTAACAAAGTGCAAATCCTTTTATGCGTTATGGACCTTGAAAGTTAAAGGACTATAATTTAAATAAGAAGTCTATAAAAGCAGTTACAATATGCATAATAACTTTTCGGTAACCCTCCCAACATTTACAATTAAATTGATCGGTTTTCTCGTTCCGTGGGGTTTGCTTGAGTGTGGTAGGTGGTGGTGTTTTTCGGACTTTTACCCCCCAATCGTAACAAACTTCGAGAAAGTAGCCCGAATTGAGATAAGAGCCATTTTCTACAAAGAGTGCGCGAGGCACGCCGTAACTGTGGGAAAACTTCTTCCGTGAGGCGTTTGGCTATTGCGGCGGAAGTTGCGGCTCCGAGGGGAAAGAGTTCGACATATTTTGAAAAGTTATCTACCAGAAGGAGGAAGTAGGTATTTTTTCGAGGGCTTAAGGGAAAGGGTCTCATTAAGTCGGCTGAGATTACTTCCCATGGTTAAGTAGGCTCAATGGTATTGAGTAGGCCCGCTGGTTTTTGATTGCCGCTTTTTAGTTTCTGACAGACATCGCATGAACTAACATAACGCGCACAGTCGGTACCCATCGTATCCCAATAAGCCGTACATTTTAAACGCCAGAGTGTCCGTTGGACACCAAAATGACCCGCCGCCGGGTGGTCGTGCAGTTCGCTATCGAGGCTGTCTTCATCAATCAAGTATTCTATTAACAAAAATCAGCGCCAAAATCATAACACGAGTGAGGATCGATCTCACGACCTTCAGATTATGAGACTGACGCGTAACCTTCTCCGCTATCGAAGGCGTTATTAAAACATTTCACCTCTTTATCAATCATGTAATCTATTTGTAAGACTCGTATCTTCACTTTTAAAAACATTTTTCTCAAAATACATAAATTCGCAGTGTTATTCTTGAAAAACATGGTTTTGCAATTAAACAGATATCAGTGATAGAGGTGATTAAAACTTAATTTATTTTATAATATATTAAAGGTGATTTTTAAATGTTTTTTTTTCGTGTATTAGAGGTTATTTTCAAATTTATTTTATCATATATTTGAGGTGATTTTCTCTATAGTCATATAAAAGGAAAAGTTACAGATGTACTAGAGATGTAAAACTCGTTTTCGAGTATTGTCAACTTAAATATTCGTTACATTCTAGGAGAGCGATAGCTCTCTTAGATAAGGCTTCATACTGCTCTTAATGTATAAGGAGGGTTTTTTGTTTGGATGTAACTTTTTTTGTATTGTTCCAACTGTTTTGAAAATATTCCACAGAACTACAATTCGGGCCCTCAATATGTGGTTAAAATTTCAAAAAGATCCACCATTAGTTAATTTTATAAAAAATAAAGTTGCTAAGGGTGTTTTTCATTTCCATAAAATTAATCACACCTTTTGGTGAAAAAGTTAAATTTTCCCATAGAAATAACATGGAGTTTTTCTCAAATTTAGCCATTTTGTGGCCACCCTTTTGAAATGAAATATTCGTTTGTTACGTTTGGGAACGGTTTTATATCAAAATATAAACCTTTATCTAGGACTATTTTTAAGGTTTTTGAGAAAAATTAAGTTTAAGTGCTAAATTTCATGTTTTTTAATCACCCTTTGACTTACGTTGTTGCACCATAGGTATGTCATACAGTAGACTTACGGCGTTTTACCGTGAATAGAGCCTAGGAGAAAGCCACTCTTGCACATACGCTGTTTTACCGCGGACTTTTATTTGATTTTACTCTCTTTCGTTGCAAAAACTGAACGATTTTAGGTAATTTAGCCAGATTAACGATTACAGGTAATTAAGCTAGATTAACGATTACAGCTAATTAAGCTAGATCAGCGATAACAGCTAATTAAGCTAGATTAGCGATTACAGCTAATTAAGCTAGATTAACGATTACAGCTTATTAAGCTAGATTAACGATTACAGCTTATTAAGCTAGATTAGCGATTATAGCTAATTAAGCTAGATTAGCGATTATAGCTAATTAAGCTAGATTAGCGATTACAGCTAGTTAAGCTAGATTAGCGATTACAGCTAGTTAAGCTAGATTAGCGATTACAGCTAGATAAGCTAGATTAGCGATTACAGCTAGATAAGCTAGATTAGCGATTACAGCTAATTAAGCTAGATTAGCGATTACCGCTAATTAAGCTAGATTAGCGATTACAGCTAATTAAGCTAGATTATTGGTTACAGCTAATTAAGCTAGATTAGTGATTACAGCTAATTAAGCTATATTAACGATTACAGCTAATTACGCTATATTTACGATGGCGGGTAATTTAGCTATATTAACGATGGCGGGTAATTAACCTATATTAACGATGGCGGGTAATTAAGGTATATTAACGATGGCGGGTAATTAAGCTATATTAACGATGGCGGGTAATTAAGCTATATTTACGATGGCGGGTAATTAAGCTATATTTACGATGGCGGGTAATTAAGCTTGATTACCGATGGCGGGTAATTAAGCTATATTTACGATGGCGGGTAATTAAGCTATATTTACGATGGCGGGTAATTAAGCTTGATTACCGATGGCGGGTAATGAAGCTATATTACCGATGGCGGGTAATTAAGCTAGATTACCGATGGCGGGTAATTAAGCTAGATTACCGATGGCGGGTAATTAAGCTAGATTACCGATGGCGGGTAATTAAGCTAGATTACCGATGGCGGGTAATTAAGCTAGATTACCGATGGCGGGTAATTAAGCTAGATTACCGATGGCGGGTAATTAAGCTAGATTACCGGTGGCAGGTATTTAAGCTACATTACCGGTGGCAGGTATTTAAGCTACATTACCGGTGGCAGGTAATTAAGTTAGATTACCGCTGGCAGGTAATTAAGCTACATTACCGGTGGCAGGTATTTAAACTAGATTACCGGTGGCAGGTAATTAAGTTAGATTACAGGTGGCAGGTAATTAAGCTACATTACCGATGGCAAGTAACTAAGCTAGATTGCCGATAAGCATACGACTTGGTCCACATTTCTATGCCTTGTGTTGGTGCACAATTCTATGACATCTGTTGGTGCTCAGATCTATGGAATCTTTTTATGCTCAGGTCTACTTAATCTTTTTGTGGTATAACAACCGCTTGCTCTGTAATTTGCTTGTGAAAATGACGGGAAAGCAATTTGAGTTTGACTGGATTTTGATTTTCAAGTCAAGCAGTGAGGATTGAAGTTATGTAATAGATGCTTGGTCAGATCAAAAGCTTTAACTAATAAAAGTGCAACGCCCTAAAACATTTTCTCTCCTAAGGTTTCTAAACTAATTTAATTAATTTTAAGACTGAAGTAACAGATATTAATAAAAACTGTCTTTGTAGACAAAGACGGAAAAAAGTAAGAGATTAGTGTAGAAAATTAAATGCCTGAAGTGACAGATATTGAATTTTCACTTTTGAACACATGATTATAAAACATCAATTATTTTAAAAAAATCTTATCTTAGTTTTTTTCACCAAAATTTCATATGCGAAAAATATTTTTCAACATTATTCCCCTTGTATTTTACTCCCAATATTAGCTCTAGAAAAAGGCTTCTTCGAGAATTTTTTAAGGGATACTAGCTTGACACTACGTTTTACCAGGGAGGAGAGACTTGAGACTGAAGTCTCACCTCCCTGGTTTTACTTTCGACTGACATGGTCTTTAAGAAGGTTCAAATACTTGCATATCTGAAAAAATTGAGATTTATGAGTTTAATTTTTATATTTTTAAATGAGAAATATTGTGAAGCGGAAAGTAACATAGGCAGTTTGATTTTGATGTTGATATTAGTGTCGAAAAGATCTGTAGATTGATCGCGATCTTTTGAGAGCTATACATTAGTGTCGAAAAGATTTATAGATTGACCGTGATCTTTAGAGGGCTATACATAAGGTCAATTTTTGAAACTTCGAATTAACAAACACTTCTTGTTTTGATACGGTTTATACTTTATCAGCTATTAACGTTTTTCTGTCCATTTTTTTCTCCTTATAGGGCTCAACCTGATTGGAATATTTGAAAGAAAAAATGGAAAACGCGTATGATATATAAGTGTCATATTAAAATATTTTTACTAAAGTAATTTTGGTGAAAAAAACTAAGATAAGAATTTTTTCAAATAATTGATGTTTTATAATCATGTGTTCAAAAATGAAAATTTAATATCTGTTACTTCAGGCATTTAATTTTCTACACTTATCTCTTACTTTTTTCCGTCTTTGTCTACAAAGACAGTTTTTATTAATAAAGCTTATGATCTAAAGTCAAAACGTCACTTGACCCTTGGACTATGGTCATCCCAATGGAACCCCTTTGAGCCCTTGGGCAGTGAGCTACACGCATAGGATCCATAGACACGTTAGGATGGTCAGTCTCACTGAACCCAAAATTGAAGACAGACGTTGACTTATCATTACAACTGATGGTTGGATCCTTTAGCAGTAGTTTGTATCTTTCTCTCTTCTCAATGACAAAATTAATCTTAATTATTGGTAATTAGTTTAACATTAAGTACCTCTCATGCCACCCATGTTTCCACGTGGCTGTTTCTATTGTAATTTAAGTTCACTCTGGATTGAATTGGAATATGAAACATAAACGGTTCGGGGCTGTTGCCAAAAATTAGGTTACATAAACTTGAAATCGATCATATTTGAAACTACATGGCTCTAAGGCCCGACTTCGGTTGTCTATCTAATAAACGTTTGGGGAAAACCTTGCTTGACAATAATTATACATGGTGACCTTTTTAAACACAATAATTTGTCCTGTTCTTTACGCATACATTTATGTCCACGTATCCGCAAAAATGTCTCTACAGTAAACCGTCACTAAAATTTCCCTAAAATTTCAAGATTAAAACTTGTGGTGTAAAAGAGATAGTAGAACCTAAAATCTAACACTTTCAAGAATCGTTTGAGTTACAATTACTCAAAAATATACCTAGACAGTTTGAAATAGTTAATAATAGAAATTTGGGTGTATTTATAGCAGAAGGCATTTTTACTGAACTTTCTGGGTCGATTCCCAAAGTACGTCGTCATATCCTGTCTCTCGGTAACCAATCATGGATCTAGTTTGAATTGCTTTAAAAAAGTCAATGTCAGAATCTACAGACGGTTTCAAGACTCCCCAACCCAAAATCCACGACGCCTCTTTGGCTATTTCCTATAACCAGAAACTATGACGTCACTTCCGCTAAAGACCCACTTCTGTTAATTTCTAGGACTTGTTAAAATAAAAATTACATTTAACTATAACAAAATAACTATTGCATCTAATGTTATGCCGTTTTCCTGAATGATAATATTTTCAGACTTCATTTTTCTAAACCACGAAAAAACTTTTGAAAACTTTTGCTACTATCCCATTAATAACAATCTAAGATATTTAATAACCTTGCATTTCTAAACGCGTAAGTTATAAAATTAAAAATGCCTATATTAGAATATATTTCTTCAAAACTAAAATAAAATAAAAAATAAAAATAAACGTGGGAAATTAAACCGTTCCGGCTGAGTGATCTCAAAACCGCAATGTCAGTCAAATATAATGATCATAAAATCAAAGGGAACTTTTTCAAGATCACCATCGAGGGAAACGAACACGTAATAAACCAAATGGATGCAACATAATTATGAAGTCTATAATATTACACAAACGAAGTATATTATCCTTTTTAGAACTGAATCATGTGTGACAACAGGTTTTTCTATCAACGCGGTTTTCTTTGTACCTAATATAACGATTGAAATTAAATATTTTATATCATAGGTAATTACGTTATATGTTAATTTGAATCCAAATTCTTAATTTTTGGGACACAAAAGGTTATATAAACAGGGTTGGCAAAAATCTGGTTTTTTTTAAAAAAAGAAACCCAGATGGTTTTAGTCCGTTTAAACCAATGCTAAAAACCACCAGTAATAAAGTTTGATAAAAGTCCAAATAAAGCCTTCATAAGATACTTCAACTTTTACGGATTTTTATCAGCAGGTGACATAGTTTTAGTTTCGTTTTGGCTTGTGAGTTGCATGGTTAATTTTATTACAAAGATGATTTTCAATGTTAAGTCAATGAAGATAAGCATTGAATGCGCTGCTGTTTATTAGCTAGTAAAGTGTCATGAATTATTTGGTCAAGCTCCGAATTAACTACCAAGCATCAAGAAAACATTGGCTGGTGTAGAGTTTTCTTTTTTATGATTTGAAAAAGCTTTTATAATTAAGAATATTTCAAATTAAAATTATCTGTCTATCTACATTACTTAGAAAACGGAGTATTCGCCTAGGTCTTAGGTAGATGATGTTTTAAATTTAGAGTGTCCAATCACGCACGTTACATAACATTACGTCATTATTTGGTCCACAGATAACCCTAAATTGTAAACGCGCATATGAAATCATAATTGTTGATATCTCCTCTACCATTGTTAATGGAAAAATCCCTAAAACTCGAAATTCTTACCATGAAGATTGAAAAATATTTATGGTTGTTGCAGATTTAAAAATATTTATGGTTGTAGCAAATTTAAAAATATTTATGGTTGTTGCAGATTTTAAAAATATTTATGGTTGTTGCAGATTTTAAAAATATTTATAGTTGTTGTATATTTAAAAATATTTATAGTAGTTGCCGTGTAGAAAAAAAAACTTCCGTGAAAGAATCATAATCTACTCCTTTATATATATTGAAGGCAGCACCTTTCATAGTAATTATTCTTAACGTATAACCGGTAATTTAACGTAATCGTAAAACGTTTTGACTACCTGGAAACCGTGTTATCACTTAGCCTAATATATCACATCCGTTAGACTTGATTTAAATTACTTCTTTTTATGCTAGCTGGCACGAAATGTAATGATAGATTTACTTAAATTTAAAGGTCAACCTCCTAGTTACTCCTTCTTGTACCATTGACCCTGAATTCGTATTGGGAATCTTTACAGATATTACTGAACACATTATTATATTTTTTTAACCTATGCAGAACTTGTTTTAAAATTTCAAGGTAAAATAATTGTTTTTTTAGTTTTCTTTAAATATAAACAATTTAAATGGAATAGAGATTAACTTAAAGAGTGTCTACAAACGCACGTGATGGGACATTTTTAATATAACTAATTGCCCTAAAATCTGTCAAACATGGAGGATGAAACGTGATGCTGAACCATGCAACTACCAGAAAAAGTTGATATTCTTTTAGTGTTTGAATTCAGTAGAAAATTAATTAAATTTCATATAACTTTGGATGAAAAGTTTTAAATTAATTTTACTTTTTTCTTATGCAAAGGAATAAAGAATATACAGGATGTTTATGGTAAGTTTTCCCTAAATTAAATGGTGTCTTATTGGGTCAGACTAAGTGGAAAGAGTCGAAGAACATGGGAACTACCATAAACGGACTACCAAACATTGAAATAGTCACATATTTGGAGTAAGACATATCAGCCTCCAATATTCTTCAATTTAAGAATGCAACTGAACCTTATCTAGCAGAAGTGTACTATTCAATGGAAGATCGTACGCTGGTAAGGTAAAGGTAATTACTAAACACGTGTGTATATTTCCTTGTTTTAGGGCCAAATGTTTGGAAACCCATATCGTTAATTGTAGCTAAATGATATAGACCCCATGTTCTCTAGCATTTTCTATTCAGTTTAACCCTAATAAGACACCCTTCAATTTACAGCAGACTTGTCAGTAATGGTTTTTTAAAATGTTAAAATGTTTCTTAATTTTATTGCTACCATTTACCACCTCCCACCGTTATTTATAAACGATTTTCAATGGCATGCATAGCATTCGAAACAAAGAATATTTTATGAACACTAAACTGACTCATTATGATAGCACTAACATAATATTAAATAATGAATATAACATCTAATAATTAAATAATAAATGCGTAATTTACCTTTGTGGATTTCGTAACGTACGAAGTATATTGCGATTCTGTATGAGGATTAATTTGACTTTGAACTAACTGCAACAGTAAAACTACTCCAGTTAACGTATGAAATAGTTTCGAAGTCATATTTTAATTGTTCAAATCAATTTTTATAATATTGGCGCCACGCATGCGCCGTTTAAACTCTATATTATTTATTACTTTAAATTGAATTTGAATATAGCCTGGATTATTTACGTTGAAGATGCGGTAACAGAAAAGTACAAAAATTTTTGTTGAGTTTCTTTATGTGCTCTCCATCTCGGAAGAACTCGTTGTGTAAGATCTTTCAGTTGGTGCGGTCATCGCTTATATGTATATTTTTAAAAGGGGTAGCCTAGTAGATCTTGAGTCACGTGTGCGCGGGAAAAAAGCTAGCTCCATCTAGACAAAGTAAGACGTTAGCTGCTTCTCCCTTTAGAACGTTGATTCCCCCATATGCCCCTACTATACTGTTTACTACTATCTATCACTAGAAGGCGAATTAGAAACTATTTTTCAACATTCTCCTTCTGCCATCGGTCCTTCAGTATTGCTTTGTCTATGTCCTAAGAGAGGCTGTAGTATTGTCTGCTTAAGATATGGTTATCGGATTATCCGGCGTATGGACAACAAAGACGTTAGATAGTACTTCACGGTTACTAGTCCACCAAAGTCCTTCATCTCACGTCTTTGGACCTCCATACCGGATGTGGCGACGGTGATCAAACTCCAGACTAAATTTTACATCCCACTTTTGAAAAAAAAGGTCCATTATATTTTGCAATACCTAGGCCTTTTTATTTAATTATTTCCACACCTATTTCGAGACTTCTTTTTCAACACCTAAACGTCCACCATCTGAATCCCAAAGAAAGACCTTTTCGTCTCAAAAAAATCCGTACAAAAAAGCGGATATCCATTTCTAATGGACTTCGGCTGTATAAGCAGTTACGACAGCAATTAAGAAGAGTCGGGTTTTTGAAAGACGAATGTCTTGTTAGGCCTTGAATCGTTTCTTTTTAAAAAGCGAGAATTCGAAGGTGAAAGTCTTCTTCGCTTTTTAACAGTAAGGTCTTTTGCTATCCCACAATTATCCATTTTCCCAGGAATGCTCTCAAACGAAGCGTTGAATAAAAAACATTCGTAGATAAAAAGAATTTATTATGGTTTCGCGACGCTGAAAATACGATATGTTAACTTAACTAAAGGTGGTATTATTACAATGCTTTTGATCTTTTAAAGAGTACAAGGGTGTTAGTGCATCGTTCCGTGATGTACTCTTAAAACTTTTCTGTGACTAGCACTCCTCTTGAGGTTAATGGGCGATGACTAAGTGATAAAGCCTTGATATTCAGTAAATTCTACTTTAAAATGTTTTTCCCTTTTTTATTATTTCAGCAGTAGATTTTAAATAATTCAAAATTTAATTAATTAAATGAATTAAAATCAGAGAGACCTTACTACAGCCGCCATTGTTCATTATGACTTCTGATTTAATAATAATATTTGATAATAATATTTGATAATAATATTTGATAATAATAATAATTTGATAATAATGGACAATTTTAGCGGTTTGCAATTGCGATTTTAT
Source organism: Phalangium opilio (assembly GCF_054372755.1). Taxonomy (NCBI): domain Eukaryota; kingdom Metazoa; phylum Arthropoda; class Arachnida; order Opiliones; family Phalangiidae; genus Phalangium; species Phalangium opilio. The sequence goes on along the minus strand of NW_028324172.1, from coordinate 1,718,530 downwards.
TGTTATCAACTTTACACTAGTACAAGCCTTTTTTATATTAGAAAATTTTGAACACTTCAGCAATTGAAGGATATTATTGAATACGGTCGATCGAATGGAGGTTAACCCAAAACACGCTTGTATATGAAGGCCCGCGTATAAGTAAATGTTTTGACGCGGCGCTAAAGTTTTCGGTCGTTATTTTCGGTCAAGTGGGAACCTAGCTTTAACCTTTTTCAACACATATAAATATTTATGCAACATCAATAAGTATTTTTTAATATGCAACATCGATAAATATTTTTTAATATGCAACATCGATAAATGTTTTTTAATATGCAACATCGATAAATATTTTTTAATATGCAACATCGATAAATATTTTTTAATATGCAACATCGATAAATATTTTTTAATATGCAACATCGATAAATATTTTTTTAATATGCAACATCGATAAATATTTTTTTAATATGCAACATCGATAAATATTTTTTAATATGCAACATCGATAAATATTTTTTAATATGCAACATCGATAAATATTTTTTAATATGCAACATCGATAAATATTTTTTAATATGCAATATCGATAAATATTTTTTAATATGCAACATCGATAAATATTTTTTAATATGCAACATCGATAAATATTTTTTAATATGCAACATCGATAAATATTTTTTAATATGCAACATCGATAAATATTTTAACCAAAATTAGATGTAAAACTTGATTCTTCGTTTTGTGTTTTCATAAAAAGAAGTCTTCGGTTTTAGGTTTATACTTGTGAGTATTTCGATTTTCAGATTGGTCTTTTTGTGGTTTGAGATACTCCAGAGTCACGGGCGCAGTTTGGTGTTCAATGGCTTTTTCGACTATCCAGACTGCTAAGCCAACAAAGTACATGAGGATGAGAATGCCGAAAGCCAGTGACATGTTAGACGTCAAATTCTTCACAACTTGATATTTGTTAATCTCGTAGTTGTTGCAGTTTTTCTTGTACTTCATTTCGTTCGCGCGGTAAAAGTGTCCAGTTTCCAAGTACATTTCGAGTCTGTTTCAAGAAAGGGGTATTTCAATTAGTTAAAAAACATGTCGTATATCCTTCAAACCGTCAACCTTTCTTGACATGTTGTTACCACAAAATAATAATATGAAACACTTGGACATGAAAAAGTATCACTGGATAAACCGAAAACATTGCACCCAGAACGAAAACAAATCAAACTAAACTTTTCCGGTTTAAAGGTTCATTCTGTTCCTCAGATTCAGTTCTTTCTCCCACATCTGAACTTACTTCGAAAAGTTTCGATTTATTTTCGGCTTCTTTGTAATTATCTTAAATTCATTATAGTATTTAATAACGGCTCATGATAAAAAATATTAAAAATCTGCATTCACCAAACTTACTGCTTTCAAATACTATTCTATATATATATATATAAATATAGGGTGATTCTAAAATGATGCTAATACCAAACTACGGTGAGTTCTATGACATTTTGTCGTCCGGGCCACCGTTTTCAAGTTAGGATTACAGTTTTTATGGATAATACCTTAAATTTAAGTAAGAAATTAAAACTCAAATGTAATTTAAATTGAATTGCTAGGTTTCGTAAAGTGCGAGTTTCAAGTAATTTTTTATTGTAAAATTGGCCCGTGCCAGATTTGGCTCTTATTTTAATTGCGCTGCATTTATACGGTCGATTTAAATTTTAGACCTCAGTTGTTCGGTAATACCACCATTTAAAGATACACCCTATATATGTACTAACTCCTTAATCTGAAAACATAAATTTATAAGTCATTTGAATGAAGGAGAGGAACTGAAATGGCAGTTAGAAGATTTTCAGAAATGGGCATGTAAAAGCACTTTCGGTCAATCAAATCAACAGACCACGATTGCAACTTTGATAGCCTTGAAACTCGTTTAATTCCGAGATTGGTAGAGGGACAAGGATAAGTATAAGCATTACCGGAATGGATAAAACATTTCCCTACAAGAACGACATCTTGGTTTTGCCTTATTTTAATAATATTCTCTACAAGAATAACTTCCCCTGTTTTTAGAGACAAACAGTTGTCTGGAACTCTATTTCTATAAACGAATCCCTTATACAGGGTGTTTGTGAAAGGTCCATCAATAATGAAAGGGCGTATTTATTGGGTCATTTTGAGTCGAAAATGTTCTATGACATTTTTCCGTCCGGGCCACTGTTTTCAAGTTATGATTGGAGTAATTTACGGATGACCCCCTTAAATTTAATTAAGAAATTGAAAGACAGCGCTAATTTAATGAAGGGGTCATCCCTAAAATATTCAAATCATAACTCGAAAACCGTGGGTCGGACGGCAAAATGTCATAGAACATTTTCGACTCAAAATGGCCCAATAAATACGCCCTTTCATTATTGATGGACTTTTCGAAAACACCCTGTATAGTAATCTTCCGAACTGCAATCCTTGAACATTATTAATCATGGGACCTTCATTATGCGCTAACTGAGTTTCCAATCTAAGTAATTGCGTCTCACTTAATGGTTGATTTTTAGGCCTTTTAGTTCATGCAGTCTCAATACCACCTGCTGAAGGGGTTTATAGGGTGACCTAACCAACTTTTTAAAATGACCTAGAAAGGATTCAAATGGGAATGCAGAAAAATTGTCCAAGCCTCCGTATTTTTTGACATGGTCAGATAAGTGAACAAGATTGTCAATATTATAAACATGCATTTCTTTGCCATAAAATTGATCTGCAACTTCAACAAAGTTAACAAGAAGTGAACCAGCATAGTCTATTATATCATTTGGAGGATTTGTTTGGCACAAGATTGTAATGGCACAATGTAATAACTGAAAATGATCGACCAAATTGTTTGGTAGAAGGCCCCTAAAAGCAAACACTCCTGTATACAGCAAGAACTGCCTGAATTCTGTTGCTTTTCATTTGTCAACTTCATCTAGTCCTCGCGGCTTTCTAGATAACTCAACAGGGGTAAACTCAGCGAATGTTTTCAACTTCAAAGATACTTCGTGAAGAATATGCGGGGGTTGCTTAACTGGAGACTTAGTTTTGGATATTTTACTATTCTCTTTAAACATCCCAAACAAACTAAATGCATGTAGTCAATAGGAATATTTTTTATCATATCAATTGGCAAATCCTTAAGAGGTGAATCGTCTAGGTTGTGATGTTCAATTTGCGTTTTATTTCGAAAACTAGTGTCAGTTCTTAAACGTGCATCTGTCAAATTAAAAACAACCCGTCCAAAATATTCACCTCTCTGGTCACAACCGAAATACCCATTGTGGTTTTTAATACACTTTATGTATGCTTTAGCTGGAGCATCACATATTAAAGGTCCAATTTCCACTTTGTATGTCCTGTCACCAAATTTTAGCCCAGACTGATATAGCGGAATCAATTCAGCAACGAATTTTTTAAATTATAACCCAATAGTTTTTGGTTTTCCATTACCTCTAAAGAGACCAACAACAAACGGACCCGAGTCTTTTGTCTCGCAGCATCTAGCTAAGATAGGCCAGAAATCTGAATAGGTACTCTTATAAACTGGAATACCATCAATAATGAACATTAAATTTAGAACATTTACATTGCTTGTACCACTCCAAAATCCGTTTTTTAATTTTTCCAAAAGCCCGTTTGCTAAGCCCATGTGGTAGTATAGCCCATTGTCTAATTTGTCAACTTCAAGTGCCAGCCCTCCTGTATGTTCTAATACTGTGCGTTAATCTAATGGTAGAAAGGGGTGGTGTGGTTTTAAAATCTTTAGCAAGTCATTTAACGAGGCATGGCTGATTCTGTACTTTAGGGCCCATTGCTTTAGGGCGTCGCGTAAATCTGGAATTAAATCTTCACTGTCATTTGATTCTGAATCAGAAGAAGAAAAATCCATATCCAAATTATTTTCATCATTCTCACTACTTACATAATCCTGATTACCGTCGGAATGAGTATCTGAATTCTCATCTATGCCCATTTCAATCTCAGAATTAGACAATTTCGATTGATTGGTTATAAAGGATTGGGTTTCAAAACTAGCTAGGCTTTCTTCTACGGTCTCAAAATTTGATGGATTTAAAATTGTCTTTTCCGTGTTGGTTTGGTAAAACTTGATTATTTGAACTGGTTACTAATTCTCTAATTTGTTTGTTTACGTTAGCGGTTATATGTCTAATTTTTTGTCTTTTCGAAACCCCATAACGCTTCATTTTGAGCGTGCGAGTCGTGTAGTGGCATAGATTTTAGATTTAAATCAATGATTGTTGTTAAAAACCTTGTAGGCTAATTTAAGTAATGTAGTTAAATATAACACAGTTAGGCTTACTTTTCCAAATACTTGAAGGGGTGTGCGAAATATCCCAAAATTTCGTTAACCTGAAATAATTTTTTTTTGACAAAAGATTAGACTTTGCAAATCATTGGCGGATAGGCAATTAGGCAGACTGGCGCTAGCACGAATTATTTTTAGCTGCATAAGTATAAACCCACGAAGAGGGGAATTTTCTATAGAATAATTTCGGTAGAGATGGGGCGTGAACTGTGTAACCCCTACGTTGAGGTCAACTTTGTAAGAGAGAGCATTATTTACCCCCGGAAGGAGGATATCACTAAAGGGCCGTCCACACTGAGCTATTTCGCGTCGCTTTGCATTGCTTTGCTCGGTTTTGCGTTCGTAACGCTATCCATATTGGCAGCAAAAACATTTTTCTTCGCGTTGCGCGTCGAACGCTGCAGGGCGCGAAGGAATAGACTAGTAGCGAAAAACTTTTGCGTCACGGTTAGCAAACACCAAGTGACAACCAATCAGAGGAAAGGAATATTAAACGAGACAGGAAAGCCAACCTGTAGACTAGTTCAGGCATTTAAAATGTCGAACTGTCTTGAGATTTCCGATTTTGAAGGATATTTAATTACTCTGGAAAGAGACAATCCAAGGCTCTCTGAAATTTGAGGTGCACTTTTCAAGAAGAGAAGTGACCAATGGCAATAACTCGAATTGAATGGGATACAGGAGCATATATTTCAGGAATAGAGTATCATGTTTGATTTCATAGGCCAAGTGCACTTTTGGGATCCAATTATGAAAATCTCCATCAATAAATCTATCCTGAAAACATCTCAAACCCAAATACTCCGTTTATATTTCCTACGTCGTCTCCTAGTTAAAATTAATGCTCCACTAGCCAATTTTACCAACCTACATGCGTTATCATCCGCCATGTTTGCTATGACGTACCAATCCCGCTTTGTATTGGTTGCATTCAGTCGGGACAGCGAAGCAAATTGTTCGCGTTGCACTGAATCGCGGCCCGCTTGTCGGAAGCAACGCGAAATGGCGTGTGGTAAAGCGAAGCTCAGTGTGGACGGCCCCTTAGAGATGCGAGTCGGTAACTTACCAAATACCGCGTAAATTACCGATATAATCTTACTTACTAAAATCTTTTTCCGAAATTTTACTAGCTAATTTACCGGTAATTTTTCTGTAATTTACCCGGAAAATTACCATTTTTAAAAATTACGGAAATTTCAGTAGGGATTTTTACTAAGTAACAGTCGGTTCCCATTATCGTTCTGAAAAAAAAATGATCATGGGACATTAACATAGAAAACTTATGATGAAACTTAAAACAAATAGTTCTAGCATATACCGTTGTACAAGGTTCATAATTTCCGACATGAATCCTTCTTATTCAATGGGGTAATTTCTATCTCAGATCACAACAAGATGGCCCAAGGGCTAGGCTCCTAATAGTACCCACATCCTACTGTACTTAACAGGTGTACAGAAAAGTTCTGTGAATAGCTCCTTGATGCGCTACCATTAAAAGTGCTAATATGATTACCCGCAATCCTAACTTCTATTGCAATTGTAATAGAACGATAAAACTGAAAACGTGAGGAGGAGCCCCATGATGGGCCGACTTTAACTGGGCTAAAACGATTACCCGTAACGTATACCTAACCCAGAAAAGAGTGAAAATTTGAGTGATCAGTCCAATATACGTTATCTTTAACTGTGCTGAAATGATTACCCTATAAATTGATTACCCGTAATCCTTACTTCAATAAATATATTTATTTTTTAATTGTAATATCTCGGGGACACAGGCTAGTATATACTTTCTTTTGCTATTAAAATTCGTCTCGAGTTCAGGAAAAATACACGTAACTTTTGGGATCGTAATAAACACTTCCCTTAAGAGAAAGATCATTCTAAAAATAACGTCAGTATATACTTTCTTTTGCTATTAAAATTACCCTCTATTTCTTTGTATGTTGAAGTAAGGGAGCGGAATTGAAAGCGTAAAATCCTTGCTGTCGGCAGTTGACAAAAATTTTAGAGGAAGTTTTACACCTTCCATCTAAATTAAGACAAAACCATAATCTTCTCTCTCGCCTTAAATACTTCGAGAAAACGAAAAACACAATTCAAAATCATTAATTCCTAATACAATTAAATGCAATGCTTAAACTAATACCCTTTATCTTAAAATAAACGAGCGAAAATGTTTATACTGCCAAAGGCGGTAAATAGTTTGACACTATGCCAACAACAACAACAGGCAGGTCAAACTAATACCTACATAGTAGATATACATCATACGATGTGGGTAAAAAGCAGTCAGCCGGAATGTGTCTTAATTTATATTAGCTTTTCAAGTTTCGTGTAAAGATCAAATGGAGGTAAATACTGTTTCCTTGAGCTAAAAGCAAACAATTTTGTATTTCAGAGCTCTTCTCTTCCACGAAACTAGTCAGGACACCCGTGTACTACGTAAAGATAATTTTAATCGAAGTAAAGTGTTTGAGCAACCAGAGCAAACAGACACTTAGAGTCCATTGGCATACAAATAATTTTTGAAGCATCAAAGCTATACTTTGTAGGACTGGCATTAGCGACAGCAGCACTAGTAACGGAAATAATTATTGCACATTTTATAGATAATCGTCGTCGTTTTCATACCAGAAAGAAAGTTTTGGGCAAAAAATGGAGGAAGAAAGTTTTAGGCAAAGAATGGAGGAAGAGTTTGCAAGAAAATATGTTTGGGTGACTGAACCCATTCACTCGTTCAAGTCATCACACAAAAATCGAATGCATTAGTTTTGAGAAGAAAAATACTAGGCCATGCTGGTCTTTCATCAAACAAAACTAAGAAAATTACGTATCTGAATAAAATGGGATCTAACTAATTTTAGAATATTATGGTAGGGATAGAAATGATACGTATATTACACTAGTTCAAAAGGTAACAATAAAACACATCTTAAATTTACTCATTTAAGAATGTTGGGGCCGTTATCAAATTACGTATCGAAAAAACATTCCCTTTTTGAAATACCCTTGTAAGAAAAAGAAGACCCCAGTCCGCTTAATTACGTAAGAAATACTTCGATCCCACGTGTATATAGATTAACGAAAGGTTTGTTACACTTTTCTACTATTAGTGGCCTATATATGCCTAGTGTTAACAAAATCTACTACTAACCACTATTACAGGTAACTACAAATGATTAAATCAAGACAAGGTATTAACTATAACATTTTATAATTACTTATTAATTGATTATTTACAATAGATTAGTTTAAATAATATAAACCCTAAAATAAACATGCGCGACACGACCAATGCCAGAAACTATAGCACTTTATGTATATTGTTCTCATCACTTTGCGAAATAGAAGGGATGTTTGATGTCCAAGGTCACAGAGATGATGCGGAACTGCTGAGCTGGTCTATGATGATTTTTTACTTCTATGACGTCTTCGGCTATAGCCCACTGCAGGTGTTGCTGACGGCATGATGGGTTACCCTACTATTGCTATTGGCACCCTCTTGACCATGCTTTGTTTTTTGACGTTTATATTTTAGCTGGGTTTAGGATCACATTCTCTAGAGTTAATCCTAGTGCTACTGCTAATGCACGGAGTTATCAGCTTCCGGTGATGCCAGCTAAGTATATCGTTAATCAGCCTCTGTTATATATACTGATTTGGTCTGGTTTCAAGTTCACTTCAGATATAAGTTCATTTCAAAGACGATGAGAATTTACGTATATAGTTTAAGCATTAGCGATGATAAAGAATACCCACTGACATTGGTTCAAGTTGAAAAAGAACGAATTGAATAATTGTTTTATCGGATAACAGTAAAAGAACAAATAGTATAATTGTTTTATGGGATAATAGTCTCCTTCATATTTAGCTTTTAGCTATATAATCACACCTACGTATTGCGCTGATGGATTGTGTGTGTGTGTCTGTCACACCCACATGACCGCGTTCGCAGTTTGCGTATCGTAGCAAACGTGTTCCCAACTTCCGGACTGCATTGATAGTTCACAGAAATCTGGAAAATTGTGTTTGTCTCCGCTGGCTATTCTACTTGAGTTCCCACACCAACAGTTTTGGTTTTCGTTCACTTCACATGGACACTAGTCTGTACTTGCTGGCTTCCAAGCACCACCATCTTCTGTTCTTCGCCAATTTCACCTTGACACCAGCTTCTATGCACCACCATCTTCTGTTCTTCGTTTATTTCACCTTGACACCAGCTTTTATGCACCACTATCTTCTGTTCTTCGTCAATTCCACATTGACACCAGCTTCTCTGCACCACCATCTTCAGGTCTTTGTCCATTCCACATGGACGCCAGTCAGTCCATTCTGGGTTCTTCTCCATCGTTATCGTTTCGTTTTGTTTTAAGATATACGCGGCGATCCGCTAGGGTTACGAGAAACTTCTAGCCTCCCAATGGCAGGGCTTCCACCATCGGTTCACGCGAATGCGTTTTTATCTATTATTGGTTTCAAGATATACGCGGCGATCGGCTAGGGTTACGAGAAACGTCTAGCCTCCCAATGGCAGGGCTTCCACCATCGGTTCACGCGAATGCGTTTTTATCTATTATTATAATGGAAACGAATCGTATGTATATCCAAAATTTGAAGAAAGCGGGCAAGAGGGGTACCCTTCACTTTAAACGTCAATATTAGCAAAGTTTCAAAAGATATTAGGAATAACTTTATTTTAAACGATTTAACTATTATTAATGTTAATTATTGAAGATTAATATAATTAAAAATAATTATATTTATTTAAATATTAAAGATAAACCTCTCAAGTACAGAAGTCGATAAAATCATGGCCTCCTATATCTATCAAGGCCCGTGCATTGCGTTATATTTCCTACATTGCCTCCTCTATCTATCAAGGCCCATGCATTGCGATTTATTTTATTCATTGCCTGCTATATCTATCAAGGCCCGTGCATTTCGTTATATTTTTCAAAACAACAACCAAAATGAGAAGCTCCTCTCAGAACCATAATAATTTCTTTTTCTCTGTATATGAAATAAAAATATGGATAATATTTTCGGCAATTCGATTATTTTAGTTGTTTAGAAGCTATTAAGCTCGGTTTTAGTTCGATTATCCAAGAAAGTCTTTTGTTATTATATTTGAAATGCGCGTTCATCCCTACTTGTAGCTATACTACATTTATTTATACCCTTCTGCCTGAACGCTGTATTTGACAATGGGGCCAATTCTCTAACTTTTTAAGCGAGTTATCGCATGTGATAACTATCGTCTAAAGGGTTGATGCCAACCTCGTGAGTTCTATGAGAGCACGCTATCTAAATAGGTGATTAGTCATAGGTGTCATCAAACCTTGAACGAAAATCGGTGTATGTCTCGTGAATTCCGCTCGTGCTAATAAACAAAAAAGTGGGCAAGTTTATTTTTTACCGTCTTTAATATTCACGAGAGTGATAACTTATCGAAAGGGTTTAAACTGGTCGATAAGTTATCCCTTGCTTTATAACCAAAGACGGTAAAAAATAAACGTGCCCAGCTTGTTTTTCATTAGCACGAGCGGAATTCACGAGACATCCACCGATTTTCGTTCAAGGCTTGATGACACACATAAATAATAGCCTATTCAGCTCTCGCGCTCTCATAGAACACACGAGGTTGACATCAACCCTTTAGACGATAGTTATCACTTGCGATAACTCGCTTAAAAAGTTAGAGAATTGCCCCCAATGTTGGGTTCAATGGAGCAATCACTTTGAATTGCACTTTTTGCTGTAATACTCTCTCGGCACTGTTCATAATGGATAGAAACGTAGAGATTAGAGACACTATGAATTATGAATTGTTTCATACCCTCTGTAAAGAGAAACTAACGGCTTTGAGTGGGCCGAAAATTAAATATAAATTTTATTTTTTAGTTGTACCATATGTGCCATAACGTTGTCAGGCGTTTATGGAAGGGTGTTTGGGTACGGTGAATGAATTCTGCATAAGCTTTGGTTACAGGTGTAGCAAAATTTCCAATTTAAATTTATGGTAGCAGACGACGTTCTTACATATGACAGGGAGGGATTGTAGAATCTTCATTCTATAATAGGCGTTCACAAGCCCAAGGCTGAGGGAACAATAAATGCTTTTCTTCCATGGTACTACTATTCCGAAGATTTTCATCCCCCACTTAACCTGGGAAAAAATCTCAAACTGGGCTGCCAGACGTTCAGTGCGAATAAACTTACAAAATCAATCCATGTGGTTTGCGCACTGAACGCATTTCGACTTGTATTTATTTAATTATAAAAGATAAGATTCTTTCTATGTAATGACACAAGTGAGAGTTTATATAGAACGAGTAATGAAGATTGCATCTGAATCGAAACACTACACGCATATCAAAGTTAATATAAAGCGAGTAGGATGAAAAGATCTCTTATAAAACGATAACATTTTCTTTTTGCAGAATATTAAATGGAAATACTTAAAATATGTTTCGGCTGTACGATTCTTCTAGTAGTTGTGTAGCTATAAAGCTCTGTTTCATCTCAATATTCCAAGAACATCTTTTGATATTAACATTTCAAATTTGGTGTTTATTTTTTAATTCAGTTTTACTACATTTATATATAGTGTAAACGTAACTTTTAGCTTTGTTTGATAATAGGGATGTTAATACTTCTCCATAAGTGTTGAAACGATTAGGTCTATGAGATAAGATACCCTAGATTATAACCAGAATTGACCTTGTTTCGTGTCCTCTTATAGGAGGTCTTAACGGCTCAGAGTGAGCCGAAAGTTAAATACACATTTAAGAGATAGATATTAGGTCCCCATTAGAATTTTTGAGGATACGCAGGAAATTATTAATCGCACTAACCTTTACAAATGACCTTGCCAATATCTCGCCAATTTGAACTATGCATTTCCGGCTGGTGGACCTGTGATTGGAAAGTAAATTCGTCTGGACTCGGAGAGGTTTATTTTGGTTTCCAAACTTGTTCCCTCCTAAAGCAGGAACGGTATTACAGAGGGCAGTTTTAAACTGACGGCAGAGGAGTGTGTGTTGACTGTTTTTTTTTCCACGCGGCTGTGACTGCTTTCTTTTGGGGGCAGTTAGAAAAATCTCGCTTCACGTACAAAATAATTATTTATGATAAACTTAATAGAGGAGCGATAAAACTGTTTTTAGACTAAAGCCAATAATATTAATGAAAACGGATCTTTTACAATAAAAAGCAACGTTGAGATCTCGTTAACTTCCATGAAGACAAGCCTTAACAACTATGAAAGTTTTCACAAGCGTTTATAATAACTAATTAGTATATAAATAAATATCCCTGTTAAATCAGTAGCCTTTAGATGGTAAAAAATATCATTCAACGACGAAACCGTGTTGGAGTCGTTAGAGGCAGCAATGTTTTTATGGAATCCTGTTTTTGTCAAATGTAAAAGCAGGAGGAGCAGTATTTTTGGAAAGTACTGTAGGAGTTCCTATAACTCAATCTGATGAATAGAAAAGAAGTAACGTCTTTACTTCCATAGATCTTTGCGTATAATAAAATTAGGCCCTTACCCTCTTTTTTTCACACATCGCAGAATGGGCTATATGCCTATTCTCCGTTCCAACTAAAGGAATAAATTCCTAATATGATATGAATTAAAACATAGGGACCTGACCAAGCAGCACAGACTTGTTCCTAAATTTTCTACCTCTGTTCTACTTCGAGAGGCCTAGCTCTCATATTTTTCCGCTACTCGAACTAGAGCAGCATAAACTGGGGTACGAAATTGGGAAAAGAGTGCGACCTGGCACCCTTTCGATTGCTAGGTTGAGACTTTTTATTTTAATATATATACTTTTAGTGTTATTTTTAATTTTTAATTAGAATACTCTAATCTCAACTGTGCTGGATTTACAGATAACTCGAAAAATTACGCAAGTACTTACGATTGGCAATACGGCTATCATTAAAGTTGTGGACTCCATGATAATACTTTTGTTCTTAAGGCGACGAAAAACCAGCTAGAATGTAGTCTATGAAAAAAAAATACAGAAGAGACATGCGCTACCTACCAGATTTCGCTCAAAAATTTTCCAAATGAAATCGGTTATGTAGTTGAGATGAAAGCCGGCTTTGATTAAACTTTTCCCTTAACTCTTGCGTGTTATTAAAAACTAAAGTTATATTTTCACTATATGCATTATCTTCCATTTTCTCAAACAATGGTTCTTTGTTCGTGTACTCAAAAATATTCAACTATTAACTTTACTTGAATACTAAAAGATAATGCAAACGGTTGTCATTATTACAATATCACGAGTTAAAGGAAAGATTCAAGCTTATAGTTTTTATCTTTGTCCTAAATCAATTGATATTGATATAAATGGAAGAGATTTATTATAGTAGTTAAAGGAGCTATGTCACCAAAGCTTTGTCTTAATGCGATCTACTCTTTCGAAAAATATTGTGTTTACTCGAACACTTCCTGTGAGCGACCTCAAGAAAGTGCTGACGTAACAGAAAACGAAAGTAGACACGGCCAAATAACTACTCCTATATATGCTTTCTAAGTGCTAGAGATTCTAATTAATTAATAAAAAGTCGAGAAAACCAAAATATTACCTCTCCGAGTCAAGAGGACTATTTACAATCTTTTTTACCTAGAAATTGAATTATTTTTTGTTTTGTTTTTAGATGAGCAATTGCAGAAGATAAAATTGATGTATAATTAAAGCAGTACTCAAAGCTTAGCAAATATACATTAAAGTAGACGACATTTTAAATCCAATAAGGATATGTATTGTACACATGGAAATCAGTCAATGGGGAAAAAACAGGGAATGACCAATACATTTTCTGAAGTTTTGATAGTTTTATTATGAAGATGGGACACTATTTTTGCGCATTCCAGTTGACAATGTTCTATAAATTTTCCAGTCAATGGTGGAATCACTGGACATATGTCCTATAAGACATTTTTCTTATTTCCGACCAGGGCCGTCGAGAGAGGGGGCAATTCGGTCCTTTTTCCCGGGGCCCGGCTGAACCTCAATCTTTGCTTATTCTAGTGGATAATGGTTGTGCAAATTTAAATATAATACTTAAATATTATCTTCAACTAGAGCCTAAACAGCAAAAGGCAAAAAAGATAGAAGAGTGGTAGTTTCATAACTTGAGCCTTCTCTTAAACTGCTCTCAGTCCCTAATTCTCCCCTTTTCTTACTAAATATGGATCACTGAAAGTAAATTATAGACGGAGGTTTAAGTTTTATTTCTCGCGGGAATCACCCTATAGGCCACGGAAAACTTTCAACTTTTTTACAACTCTTCCTTTGCTGTGGATATTAGGGTAATCATAAATTTTAATAAATAGATCATAAGCAAGCAAGTGATATACCAAAGCTTTCTAACTTCAAAGTTGATGGTTATGGGTTTAGGCAAAGTAGTCTAATAACTTAACAACACAACAAGTAGTACAGACAGCGTATCGCAGTTCCTCATAAATATGTTGCTTAGTTGTAACTTGATATTTTGTGAGTTAAAGTTAGAGAAGCCTAAAGAGTATAATATAATTCTAGAGGACCGGTAGGCCCTTCTAGATAAGAACCCACACCCTCCCGTAATGTTAAAGAAATAATTCACAGATTTTAGGCTTAGCGTCCCATAGAAAAAGCATGGAATTTTTGGTGGTCCACTCCATCGAATAACTCAGAAACTACTGCGAAGTTAAGGTTCGAAACACTTTTGAATTATCAAGCAACTATTGAATGTTGAACTTCTGAAGTTTGAGTAAGAACAATTAAGTCTAAGTATTTTATTTTAATTAATTTATAAATCATGGTGAAACCGTTACATATATTACACTGTTTACATAGCATTTTGTTCAGCCTCCATCGGGTTTGTGGTGCATAGGATAACGCGTCTGCCCATGGAGCAGAAGATTGCAGGTTCGAGTCTTGGCAAGCTCGGTGTTTTATTTTACAGATCTTTTGTTCAACATAAATGAAATAGTCCTTTAAATACAATGTTTGGATAATTTTTTGTTACGAAGTATGCGCTTGTGGCGTAATGGATAACGCGTTTGCATTCGAGACAAAACATTGCAGGTTCGAGTTTTGGAAGGCTCGTTGACTATTTTTGACGAAGAATCTTAGTATATACAAGGGAAAATTCGTAAATAACAAAATTTCAATGAAATGTGCGCGTGTGGCGCGTGGTTTAGAAATAACTTTTTTTAAATCTATGCAAAAAGGTCAACTAAACTTAATTGAGTCACCAACCGCCTTTTTATATAAAATAAGTTACCACCCGCCTATCTATGGTGAATTAATTTACAACCTGCCTACCAATTGTGAATTAATTTAACACTCCCCTGCCAAATAATTTAAAATTTTAATCTTTCCCATAAAATAATGAGAGGCACTTGGAGGGAGCCAATATGCTCACGAACATCTTACTGGAACATCGAACAACACAACTTCATTAGAAGTTTGACAAGCCTATTATTATTTTTATAATAGATTAATACAAATTAAGGCTGAAGGAACAGATATTATATAAAAAAGACTTGGTTTGCCCAAGCCTTAAAAACAAAACGATAAGAGTTTTTCCAGTTGTCTGAAGCGCGGATATTTTTTTTCTATTGAATTTTAAAGACAATCCGTATTTTACTACTCTTTAGAATTTAATTCAATCACCTGATTTTACTGCTAATGGATTAGTTTCCTATAAATTAATTGAAATAAAAAATTACTTATCTCAGATTTTTCAACAACAATTCCATTTTCCTGAATCATTTTATCATGCATTTATAATTTTGAGGGATATCGTGTAAATTTAATCAAATTGACTCTTTCTTTTTAATTTCCGAGAATTTTCCTTTCAAAAGGTTTTAAACACATCAAGTATTCATAATGTTGTCAACTAAATAGCAACTCAACCAACAGTTCTAAAATCTTCCCCACAAGTACTGATATACACATTTCAATAATTGTGACTCTGCTTAAAGAAGAAACGAACCCCTTTATCAAATATAAGAAAGGTGATAACAGCCCCCTTTTGTATTCGAAAAGACCGCATATAATACATTATTAATGAGAGTATTATTTGAAAATTAAAGTACGTTCTCCATTGAAAAGAAAAAAATTCATGATAAAATGTTTCGGGACAATGGAATTGTTCATGAAAAATCTGAGATAAGTAATTTTTTATTTCAATTAATTTATAGGAAACTAATCCATTAGCAGTAAAATCAGGTGATTGAATTAAATTCTAAAGAGTAGTAAAATACGGATTGTCTTTAAAATTCAATAGAAAAAAAACATCCGCGCTTCAGACAACTGGAAAAACTCTTATCGTTTTGTTTTTAAGGCTTGGGCAAACCAAGTCTTTTTTATATAATTAGTTTTGAAACGATTAAATTCTAATTTTAAACATATATACTAGTTAATTCCTCGTAGGTAATTAATTTATTGCCTTAGTGAAATTAATGCTGAATTTTATATACAAAAAATAAATAATAAATTAACTTTTAAAATTTAAATGCAAAATGAGTGCATTATTTCCCAATTAATAAAAG
Source organism: Phalangium opilio (assembly GCF_054372755.1). Taxonomy (NCBI): domain Eukaryota; kingdom Metazoa; phylum Arthropoda; class Arachnida; order Opiliones; family Phalangiidae; genus Phalangium; species Phalangium opilio. The sequence goes on along the minus strand of NW_028324172.1, from coordinate 1,702,634 downwards.
ATATCCACCTATTTTCATTCAAATTAATTTCCCACTTAATATTAATTAGGCCTAATAAGCTTAAACTATCAAATTAAGAGGTTTCTTAATTTTACAAAATTATTACAATCTAACATGCAAAAATCCAAGGCTTAAAAACATTTTACTTTTATATTAAACGTTGCAAAAGAATTGACCAATAAACACTAAGTAAAATGACGTAATGAAAGAGGAAGTGACGTACATTTGGTTTGGATAAAGGTTCGGCGGGAGGTCCAAATGTCGATTTGGATTTGGGTTAGAGAATACAGTTTTAAGCGCCCTATCCAAATGGAACCGATCCAAACGTTTAAATTTGGATCCTCGTCCAAATGATTTAGATTTTTAGAGGTTTCTCATATCATCTGTTTCCGAAGTCTGCTTTGTATTATTATTTATGCTATGATTTTATGCTTTATTTATCTTGTAAACATTGGTTACAGTACCGCTAGTTAATTCAGGATCCACTTTTATCATGTTATATAAATTATGGTTATCGATAAATGAAGCTCCTTTAGGTGCTATGCCACTTCACGTAAGTTAACGAACAAACAGTGGTTTCTAACTAATTAGACTATTGTGAGTAAATCAATAACAGTTAAAAATTCCTAGGTCTCTGTAAATATTTCTCTTTAAAGAAAAAGAAATACTTGCATCAGTTGTTGGAGCAAGTTTTATTTTAGCGATAGTTTTCTGAATATTGGATCATGGGCTATTTGAAGCCTGCCACCCAATAAAACCAACATTTACTGCCCAGGCTCTTTCAACATTGGTTTTAGGAAACAATTAAATTTAAAATAAATCATTTGCATAATGCACATTTAAGATTTTTTACTACAGTACTAACGCTAATAACGCTACCCACGAAAACAATGTATAATTGTCAGTCTTTTCCAAGAGTATTTTTAGGTGATTATGAAATTAAAAATAAGTCAATCTTTCTGGTTTAATTATTAATTGATGGCTATTAAAGAGGCTTGGGCTACCTTAATCTGGTCTCTGATGGAGAAAGCTCTGCGTTAGCGTAAACAATAGTTTTCCAAACTTTGAATCATGGGATGGTTTAGTTATTATTTAGTGACAATTATTAGGTAACAGTAATTATAAAATTTTTGTTGTCCACAACTCCGTTTAAAAAATTATAATTCCTAATTTTGTAAAATAGTTATCTCTATACCAGAAATACAGTTTATTTCACTAACTTTCAACTTAGGCCCTCGACTATGGGAACATCTAGTTGTGCTATCCCCAGATATTTTCTTATCACTCTAAGAAAAATTAATTATGTTAGGAACGAAATGATTTACGCAAGTGGATAAAGAAATTCTTTATTATTTAATAGGTATTTTTCATAACAGTAATTAAATTAGTCACTCATTTATGTTAGTGTAAATGATTTGTGTTAATATACAACATGTGATTTAGTGGAATAATTATAAAAATTGATGAAGCCAGAGCTAAGGAATTAAAATTGAATAGACATAGGACAGCGATTAGAGATCGACCTTAGTTGATTATCCTGTCCGCCGTAGCGAAAAGGGTCTTGTCCACATCCTTGTCCTTCTTAAATATGGACACTCCAGTAAACATTGCTTAATTACAAACCAATTCAATGAATTACATTCTTCGATCAATAAAGTGGTGATTTTAATCGTGTCAGCCTTGGTTCTTATGTCACTTTTGCTCGTCGTTCACTCCATCGCTGCAATAGAAAATAAATTAATTTACGTTGCAATACAAATTAAATGACTTAAATTGAAACCGGCAAATATAAATATAATCATAGTTTTTGTTAAAGAAACTTGTTGAGTGAATAGTTTGGCGTCTCACAGACATACAAATAAAATTGCTTTTTCAAATCTAACACGGCATCGTTGATTTTAAATACGAATTAATTGTAAACATGTGTCAAAGACATTTCGAGCTTAATTGGGAGTTTAAAATACACTTCATTTCACAGGAGTGAAGTAAAATTATAGTTTCTGATATTGATTTTTCTCCATAACATTAAATGGTCCTATTGTTCTAAACCTTTCCTCATCGAGCTGCCAATTTTTATCTCAAAATTGTGGAATGTGTTTTTTTTTAAAAGAATATTCAATCTATATCGACATTTGGGGTCTTAACTTAAAAGATGACACGAGAAATTGAGCTTGGAATACGTAAATCTAAAGAGGTCCAGAAAAGATGTCTATTTTGTGATCCGAGCACAAGGACAGTGAGATCCTCTCCCTCCTCCCCCTAACTTCAAAAAGTGCTTTGAAACTTTGGCCTAACAGTCAACGTTGAGAAAATTGGAATACAAACGCTCGACCTAAGGAAGTTCTGGTTTCTTGAATCGATTTCTCTCCTAAAAGTTCAAACATTAAATTTTAACGAAGGTTTGAAAGCATTAAGTTATGTCGAGCTCTAACTAAATCCATTTAGAGAATAATTAGATGAAGTGTTTAACTAACTTCGTTAGAAAAATCATCCAACCGTAATATCATTTAAATGGCGTGTAATATGAACCTGCCTCTAATAGAATTCAATCTTGAAAAGGGCAAATATATCCGTAGCAAAGTACTTTCCTTCCATGTCCAACTGCACCCAATCTCGGGTTCATAAAACTTTCAGAATTAGTAAAGAGTTTTTCCAAGTTTAAGGCGTCGTTCTAAGGAATTAATTCAATTTCAATGTCACGTCAAGCTTCGTGATTTCGCCAAATATTTCCGCGATTCCTTTTAAACCCCAGCAACAATTTTGTAAGCGGAAGTCGGTGGTTAAGAACGAGAGCAGTTCAAGCGCTCTCAATGAAGCCTTGAACCAAAACTCAGCCATGGAACGAGTCAAGAATTACTTGATTGAACTTAAAAGAAGTAGTATAAAATATTCTTTCAACTCTCGATTGTAGATTTAATTATAGATTTGTTACTTTTGTCTGCACCTTATCCTTAACTTTCTGGCTATTTTTATGCTAAATCAATTGGCGCCTATCAAATACAGGACGTCCATTTCCCGCAACAATAGTACACTATCTTGAAACCGCGCCCTTTTAAGTTTTTTTCTCGACGCTTACTTAAAGCAACAATTACAGCCTTTTACTAAATACTAACACTTTAAGGGGTAGAAGTGAATTAAAAGTCAAAACAAAAAACAACTTTTCTGTGTAAGTATAGCGCTTAATTTCCACTTTACTGCGAATAAACTCACTCGCTTTCCGCGACATAAACAATCGCAAATTTAAAAGCAACTCGTTACGGTCTTCGAAGGTTTCATATTGATTACTCGCTAAAATTTAAGAGGAACCCAAAATGGCAACGAACCCATTTGAATATCTTGGAAATAACCGATATTTTAAATACAGGTAATTATTTTAATTTTCAAATCATAATTATTTCGTCGATTCGAAAAGTAATTTTTTTAATAGGTATGCTCAAGAAACTCCAGTGAACGTGACGACAATTGCTGTGAGTTTTTGTCAATAATTCATTCGGTGGCGTGTCTCGCAGAATGGAATTTGTTTATGGAAATTATACTTTTAATATTTCTTGTCAGGAAACGTGGGACTTGAAACGAGCAGGGACATCTTACAAAGTCGTAAAGGAATATCTTAAACGATCCTTCAATTTAAAGTATTTTTCGTACTACTTTAAAGATTAGCTCGGCTCCAATGGATTCTCTACAAGTTCACTTTCCTCCTGAACTCCGGGTTTGCTTTGGCGAAAGCCAGCGGCATTTGTGCGCGGGATTTTTAAGTGCATGCATAAATCCCGCCCACTAGCTTTTGCCAAGCCAAACCTCAAGTTCAGGAGGAAAGTCCCCTTGTAAGGGATCCACTGGAGCCGCGCTTAAATTTGATTGAACTACATAAACTGTTTTAATCATCGCTCAGATCGGTGTGCTAATATTCTAGAATTTTAATTTCACTTGCTTTGTTCGACTCGATTAAACCGAAAATTTTAACCATAAACCGATAAGCACAGACAACACTGATATTAAAATATAAATAATGATTCCAGTTCACATTTCAGCTTCCCTACAGTGTGCCTCATTTTACACATTCAAATGTTAACAATCAAAACAACAGCTAACATACGTACTGAACTTTAATACCTCAACGTTTATTAATTTTGTCGATGATTTTAGAGTATGTTACGAAGAGCATAAAGTCAGCTTTTTCGATCTTACCAAAATATACACCGAACCTGGTTTTTTCAACGTAAGTCAAACTGAAAAAGAAATCAGAATTTAAAACTGAACAAAGTTTAAATCATCCTTCTAAACTCTGGTTTTAGAAATCAAATTTTATCCTGTTTTCTGCGCCACTCTCATACTTCGATGGTCGACAGGAACATTTCACTCCGTCTCCGGTGTTCGAAACGGCCAGGATGATTATCGTGTCCGCCGCACCGAAGAGAGTCTTTTCCACTTCCCTGTCCTTCTTAAATATGGACACTCCAGTAAACTTTCCTCACTTACATTTCAATGACTCCCAATTCATTTAAATTCTTACTTCGCCCAATTAGGTGGTGATTTTAATTGCGTCCACTTTGGTCATTCTATCACTTATGCTCGTCGTTCACTCCGTCGTAGCCAAAAAATACAAATCGGTGCCCACCAAGAAAGTTGTCAAGAAAATGGCCCAAGAAACCCTGGGAAAGGTCTGGGACAACGCGTCGCTCTTTTGTGCCGAACGTAAGCGATTAAGCGCACCCACACATTTGAAAATAATATTTCCCATTATGTCAGGTCGTAGCGCGAGCCAGTTTCCACAATTCAATTAGCGGCCCCACTCCTTCGGGTGGTCAACCTGGTGATGCAGAGCAAAAGGCCTTGTCGTGGCGGAGGGGTCCCGAGTTCTGTGTGCCTGTTAGGATAGTTCCTTGGGTTCGCCCTTGGTTCGGATCTTTCCCTGCCCCGTTCCGCGAACGTTTTGCTCAGCCGACTCTCCCCCGTCCAGGTGTTGCTATGGCTCTTCTCTAGCTCTTGGCAACCCTCTGGGGGCCGCGGATACATTCCTGGACCGTATGGCACTGCTGTGCTCGGAGGGACCTCCACTTTTCTCGAGCCTTCTGCTGCCTTCTTTCCCTGTCACCGACCTCCTCCTGGCTGGGCTCGCTGCCGAAGGTGTAGCGCTCTCGTCACCTGGTTAAGAGGCGTTAGTCGTGGCCGCTGGCCGGGCCCGTGTGCCTTGACGGTGGTTCCGCAGGTACTATTGGGAACAATGATGAGAGACAATTGAGGGCGCTGATAAGGGCCCCTAGTTAGGTGCAGTGCCTAATCAAATGTTCTCTGAATCTAATTAGCGGAGATTGCACCCCCAAAACGAACGATGAATAGTGCTTTAATCAAACATAAATATGTTCCCTACAGCGATTCCATCCATTTTGCCCCACATTACTTGTCGTCTGCTGGCTGCGTCGTGGCTGATCGGAGTGACTTTCATTCTGTTCTTCTTGGGTTGTTATTTGCGGACGGAGTTCACGGCGGAAAGGTACAATCGCATCGACACTCTCGTGGACTTGATCAAATCGGGAATTCCACCAATAATGGCAAAAGAAACCGGAACCTTCGAGTATCTAAAAATATTGGTAAATAGGAGTTTCCGTGTTAAGTTAGTCAATACTTCAAACGTCATTGTTGCCTATCTATAGGCAACGCAGGACTCGGTTGTTAAAGAATGGCTCGACGCACTCGACAAGGACCAAATTTTCACCAATCCTGTGGAGTATCTCGATCTTAATGGATACATTCCTTTACTTTCTGGAGAAAAAGCTCTGATCACGAGAGACACTTTTCTTATTTGGTTCTTTGGACAATTCTTGACATCTGATCCCGAGAATAAAGAATTCGTTCTGAACAATGGAGGACTTTACTTTTCAGAACAAGAACTTGTTTTCGACTACTTACACCTCATGATAAACACTTCTTGGATAAAAAGCAGCCCCATAGTGCACGAGACCATCCAACTGGTGTCGGTTTGAATTTTATCGTAAAATTATTCAGGTCCTTGATGTATTTTCTATTGCAGCGTGGAACCATTATTGGAAACGCAAGCTTTGGACTATCTGGATTTTGAAATGGGTCACTTAATTGAACAGGTCACTTGGAGGACACCCATGAAAAGCGTGGCTGATTTGGACTTGAGTAGCGTCAACGTTCCCTTCTACTTACTTCTCATGCTGTTGTCTGGAACAGTAGCCGTGGTCGCAGCGGAAATACTCTTCAACGAATTAGCTTAGACATTAAACACGTCACGAGATGAAATTGAATGTTTCGAAAATCTCAGAAACATTTTCCACTTGAATCAAGCACACCAACATCAAAATGCTCCCTTGAACGTCACTTCAAATTGTACACTTTAACTTAAGGTGGTAATTATGTACTTAATGATAAACACAATTGCAATCGAATGTAAAATTAATTAGCAATGCAATACAAATTACATATCTTAACCGCCGATAACATAAATAGTCATGGTTTTAGTTTCACTAACAAATTTGTTGATTGAATAGTTTGACGTCTTTATGACAGTTCTGCATTATAGACAAAAAGTACAGTTGGTTGTAGATAGAGATGGCCGATACCAGGCTTAAACCGATACCGATAGATACCGGTGAAAACATGAACCGATGCCGATCGACACCGATATTTATTCACTACGATCCAAAAACCCTATACTTATACCATGCCGATATGGTATCGGTACCGGGTCATCCCTACAGGCACGTATTATTTCGTAAATTTCATCATAATAATCAATATTTTAATTACAAAAATATAATATACAAGAAAATGTGTGTATAAAAGACCCCACTTGTCTGTTGAAATGACAGCGAAGGTCCCCACTTGTAAATTTATCAAGTGTGAAAAATTATCTTCAAATACTTGATTGAACCATATAGGCTTCGACACTAATTCAAAATCTAATTATTTATACACAAATGTCCCCAGATATAAGGTAGGAAGACGGTTTAGGTCCCCACTTGTAAACCTGAAATTAGCTCAAAACTTAAGTGTTAAGCTAGAAATAAGACTGATTACTTAAATTTCATTCTGATAATCAGTATTTTAACTATAAAATTATAATATACATGAAATTTGAAAATGTGTGTTTAAAAGACCCCACTTGTCAGTTGAAATGACGGTGAAGGTCCCCACTTGAAAATTTATCGAGTGTGAAAAATGAAATTGAAATACTTGATGGAACCATATAGGCTTCGACACTTATTCAAAATCTAATAATTTATACACAAATGTCCCCAGATATAAGGTAGGAAGACGGTTTAGGTCCCTACTTGTAAACCTGAAATTAGCTCAAAACTTAAGCGTTAAGCTAGAAACAGGACTGATTACTTAAATTTATTTCTGATGATCAATATTTTAACTATAAAATTATAATATACCTGAAATTTGAAAATGTGTGTTTAAAAGACCGCACTTGTCAGTTGAAATGACGGTGAAGGTCCCCACTCGTAAATTTATCGAGTGTGAAAAATGAAATTGAAATACTTGATGGAACCATATAGGCTTCGACACTAATTCAAAATCTAATAATTTATACACAAATGTCCCCAGATATAAGGTAGGAAGACGGTTTAGGTCCCTACTTGTAAACCTGAAATTAGCTCAAAACTTAAGTGTTAAGCTAGAAATTAGACTGATTACTTAAATTTCATTATGATAATCAGTATTTTAAATATAAAATTATAATATACATGAAATTTGAAAATGTGTGTTTAAAATACCCCACTTGTCAGTTGAAATGACGGTAAAGGTCCCCACTTGTAAATTTATCGAGTGTGAAAAATGAAATTGAAATACTTGATGGAACCATATAGGCTTCGACACTTATTCAAAATCTAATAATTTATACACAAATGTCCCCAGATATAGGGTAGGAAGACGGTTTAGGTCCCTACTTGTAAACCTGAAATTAGCTCAAAACTTAAGTGTTAAGCTAAAAATAAGACTGATTACTTAAATTTCATTCTGATAATCAGTATTTTAACTATAAAATTATAATATACATGAAATTTGAAAATGTGTGTTTAAAAGACCCCACTTGTCAGTTGAAATGACGGTGAAGGTCCCCACTTGTAAATTTATCGAGTGTGAAAAATGAAATTGAATTACTGGATGGAACCATATAGGCTTCGACACTAGTTCAAAATCTAATAATTTATACACAAATGTCCCCAGATATAAGGTAGGAAGACGGTTTAGGTCCCCACTTGTAAACCTGAAATTAGCTCAAAACTTAAGTGTTAAGCTAGAAATAGGACTGATTACTTAAATTTAATTCTGATAATCAATATTTTAACTATAAAATTATAATATACATGAAATTTGAAAATGTGTGTTTAAAAGACCCCACTTGTCTGTTGAAATGACGGTGAAGGTCCCCACTTGTAAATTTATCGAGTGTGAAAAATGAAATTGAAATACTTGATGGAACCATATAGGCTTCGACACTAATTCAAAATCTAATAATTTATACAAAAATGTCCCCAGATATAAGGTTGGAAGACGGTTTAGGTCCCCACTTGTAAACCTGAAATTAGCTCAAAACTTAAGTGTTAAGCTAGAAACAGGACTGATTACTTAAATTTATTTCTGATGATCAATATTTTAACTATAAAATTATAATTTACCTGAAATTTGAAAATGTGTGTTTAAAAGACCCCACTTGTCAGTTGAAATGACGGTGAAGGTCCCCACTTGTAAATTTATCGAGTGTGAAAAATGAAATTGAAATACTTGATGGAACCATATAGGCTTCGACACTAATTCAAAATCTAATAATTTATACACAAATGTCCCCAGATATAAGGTTGGAAGACGGTTTAATTAATTAATTAATTTCTGCTAACGCTACAAAAACATAACTTGTTGAGACTTGTCAGGATAATGCCCTCGGGCCAACCACCTGGAATCAATTAAATGCTTGAACCCCCTTGAAGGATGAGTCACCCCCCCCCTCAAGGACATAAACTTGGACAGAACACATTTGTGTGAGCAATGAATCACTCTAAATACAAATTCCATTGATAACAATACAAGTGATTCGACCACGCCCCCCAAAAGCCATTACGACACGTCTGAACGTGTTTACGTATAAGTAAAAACAGATTGGGATAAATTCTTTTGTTATGAACCATGTTCGACCCCCTCCTCCCCCTTAATGTCATATAACACACACCTGTTGGGTGGCAAAAAGGGGATTTTGTAAACTATAGAGAGTCATTTCACTTCCGAACTCTGGAGAAAAAGGTTGTTGACAAGATTAGTAAGAAATCACGTGTTTCCTCCGATGCACCTTACGTAATATGTAATTCTTGTTTTGGTAAAAATATCCCTTAAAATGTGTGCTAAATAGAAAACATATGACGAATGGACAGATGATTCACCATAGATTTAAATCAGGTACGGCAGTGACTTTCGAGATGAAATTGAATTGTAGAAGCATCATAGTTAATACAAAACATCTTTTGCTTCATAAAAAAGGGTATGTTTCACTTTGCATTATAACAATATCGATATTTTAGTCAATACTCGTGTGTACTTTAGGATTATTCAGTTCAGTATTAATTTCTAATAAGGAACGTGTGGATGGTAAAATTGGTGTTTTTTAGGTAGTATTAAGTAAATGCCAGTATTTTAATCAATATTCATGTGCATTTTAGAAGTATTCTGCTATAACTTTTGCATGTATCGTATATAAATCAAGTGTAATTTAGTATTGTTCATATGAAATTCAGTATTAATTTCTAATAATCCACTTGTGCATGGTACAATTGTTGTTTTTTTAGCTTGTGTTATATAAATGCCAGTATTTTAATCAATAGTCATGTGTATTTTAGCCAGTATTCAGCTATAACTTTTGCATGTATCGTATATAAATCAAGTGTGACTTAGTATTGTTCGTATGAAATTCGGTATTAGTCTCTAATAAGTAACTTGTGCAAGGGTAAAATTGGTGTTTTTTAGGTAGTATTAAGTAAATTCCAGAATTTTAATGAATATTCATACGTATTTTAGTAGTTTTCTGGTATAACCTTTGCATGTATTGTATATAAATCAAGTGTGATTTAGTATTATTCGTATGAAAAAACCGGTAGTAATTTCTAATAAGCCACTTGTGGATGGTGAAATTGGTGATTTTTTAAGATAGTATTATGGAAATGCAAGTATTTTAAGCAATATTCATGTGCATTTTAGTAGTATTCTGCTATAACTTTTGTATGTATCGTATATACATCAAGTGTGATTTAGTATTGTTCGTATGAAATTCAGTATTAATTTCTAATAAGGAACTTTTGCATGGTGAAATTGGGTTTTTAAGATAGTATTATGGAAATGTTAGTATTTTAATCAATATTAATGTGTATTTTAGTAGTGTTCAATGTTCTAAACCTAATACAAACTTTGATTCTTCCGCCTATACAACTAGAATAAACTAGCATAAACCTCTCTTTCAGGGTCTATCATAGAATAACCTAGCATAAACCCATCTTTTACAGGATCTAACATAATAAGCTTACATTAGCATAAACCTATCTTTCAAGATCTATTATAGCATAAACCTACCAGGATCTATCATCGATTAAGCCTAATATAACATAAACCTACCCGGATCTACTATAGAATAAGCCTAGCATAAACCTACCAGGATCTACCATAGAATAACCTAGCATAAACTTGCCAGTAACATAGAATAGCCTAGCATAAACCTATCTTTCAAGAACGAGTATAGCATAAACCTACCACGATCTACCATAGAATAAGCATACAATAGCATAAACCTATATTTTTCAGGATCTACAATAGCATAAGCCTTTGAATTTTAGTCAATTAGTATTGTATTTATTCACCAAATCGTATCAAAACTAGTGTAATTCTTAGGTTCTCAGTTTTTTTTAGTAATATTTGTTCATTTTAACTAATTATCGGCTACCGATTAGAGTAAAAAATGCCGTAATTCCCCTTTTATGATATTAAAATGTGCTATCGTTTTAACCCTGTAGCTCAATAACCAATACAAAACAGGTGTACACCTCGAACATCATCGTAACTTAATTTGTATCTTTTTCAATGTAAACCATATCTCAATTAAAACTGGTTCTTTAATATAAGAGAAACATAAGCATACATGGAGACCTCAAAATCATACACAGAGACCTCAAAATCATACACAGAGACCTCAAAATCATACACAGAGACCTCAAAATCATACACAGAATAACATTACGGGAAGGGTGTGTGAAGAAAGGGTTTATTGAACCTATGGAATTACCAATAAAGCATACCCTAAATGTACACAATATCCTAAAGATACACCAAGATAATAACAATACAAAACATGAGTACACCTAGAACCGCGTCGTAGCTAAATTTATAAATGTATTTTGCAATGTAAACCGTATCTCAATTAAAACTAGTTGTTTGGTATAACCAAGAATTTATTTACTATAAGAATGCCTAAGTCACAAGATTTTACGCCTCTACCTTTACGCCCATGTTAGTGGAAAAGTAAGCCCCACCCCTTTCATGTCCGTCATTGCTCTGCGCATTCCTATTGGATCCCGTGGGGATAGGTCATACAGACGCAAATGACGTATTCCGACTAGATAAAAAACCTCGAGCAAAGTAAACAAAAAATGGAGGCTGCTAGCGGTGCTGAAACGGTACGCGAATGGATTTTAATTGCCATTAACAAGTTAGTTAAAGGTTTTGAACCTAACTTAATGGATTTTGAATAAGTGTCTACGTGAAAATCGTTCGTTCTATAATTGTTTCTAAATCGAATCAAGTGTACTATACTTATGATTTCGTGAGTTCAAAAAACCAAACCAAGGCTTAACGAAAAGGTAAAAGAGATAGATGGTGGAAAAAAAGAGTAAGATAAAATATTAGTCCCGCCTTGGTTTCCAGCCTCCCTCCACCCATGAGCGCGATTGTCGACTATCACGCGCGCACCGGCCGCTTTTTTAGGCCTTCTTATACCCTAGTAGCACTGCCGACGTAGGGCCTACATGGTCGGCTTTGTGTGTTACCGACGAGTTGGTAAAAAGTCACTAATAAGTCGGGAGAGTAATAGTTTGAAAGTCGAAATGTCCGCCTGGAGGGACGACGGCCCGCCGGTTTCCCTACTGTTTTGAGGCTACTATAAAACGACTGTTGGCCGACTATATGTCGGCGTCATTATGCCTACCTAAAGCCGCGCTCAATCCGACGATTTCGCGGCTTTTTAGTATAGGAACGGTAAATCGTCGGTAAAGGGCTGGTAGAGTAAGGGTTTGAGAGTCGAAATGTCCACCCGGCGGGACAACGGCCCGCCGGTTTTCCGACTGTTATGAGGCGACTATAAAACGACTGTTGGCTGACTATATGTCGGCGTCATTATGCCTACCTAAAGCCGCGCTCAATCCGACGATTTCGCGGCTTTTTAGTATAGGAACGGTAAATCGTCGGTAAAGGGCTGGTAGAGTAAGGGTTTGAGAATCGAAGTGTCCGCCCGGTTGGACGACGGCCCACTGGTTTACCGACTGTTACGACAAGAATGAAATACGACCCTCATCCAGCACGTTTGAGAGTCGACTTAACCGCCTGTCAACAAGAGGTACGACGCTTTTGCCACGATCAAGCCTTAACTTATAGGGGTGTGGTTCCCAGCAGATGAGAAGCTAGGTAAAAAAGCAAAGGCTTATGCATAAAACTGGCTCTAAGAGGTAGATAAATTGATAATTCAATAACAAAATTCAAACCTTACGTGACAAACGAAGACGTTTCTAGTTTATATAGTGTGACAAAGAACCTTAGCGATGAAATTAAAAGTTAGCAAGCCTAGAACTAATCATTTTCGACCACAAAAAACTCGGTAAATATTCTAACGACCCAGCCGCGTCAGAGATACTGGAAAGGCTAACTTGCTTTCGCACTAGCAGCGCCCTCTTCGATGATGACGTGCATGGCGTTACCTTAGTTACGCCAATAGAACAGAGGCGTGTCACCTGACCCGAGAAATTACAGGAGGGAAAATTCAAACTAGAAAATCAGATGTGTTTTCTTGCTTTGCAGTTTTTTTGTAACGTTATGTTTCTAGTGTTGCCAAAAATATAGTATTATCAACTTCTGCTTGTGGGTCGAAATATAGTATAAGTTAAATATATAACAAAAAAATTGGTGGCATATGCGGAATAGTAAAAGTCCAAAAAACCGTCCCAAGGAAAAAGAAGGCCTATACAACAACTTCGTTTTTCATTTTACTCTTTTAAAACGTGACCATACCAACTAGCGGGAAGGAGTTGGTAATCAATTGGCAAAAATGGGTTTCATGTTTAGGACGGTAGGCAAGCCTATTTCAAACCACCACAGTTCCAACTGTCGAATAAATGTCGGTTACTAAACGGCCTAAGAATAACTTTGCTTTTAATTTTACTCTTCTTAAACGTCACAATAACTTCTAGCGCGAGAGAGTCGGTAATCAATTGGCAAAAAATAAGTTGGAATTTTCTTGACGGCAGGCAAGCCTACTTTAAACCATCTTAGTTCCAACTGTCGGATAAATGTCGGTTACTAAACGGCCTAAGCATAACTTTGCTTTTAATTTTACTCTTCTTAAACGTCACAATGCCGACTAGCGCGAGAGAGTCGGTAATCAATTGGCAAAAAATAGGTTGGAATTTTCTAGACGGTAGGCAAGCCTACTTTAAACCATCTCTGTTCCAACTGTCAGATAGATGTCGGCATTGCCAACTAAAAGAAGTAGTCGGCTTCATGAGTCGGAAAAGTGTCGAAATAAGCATGGTACAGCCGACTGGACCGTAAACCGACTATTCGACCTTTAACCGACTGTTATGCGGAAGGCTTGTGCTACTGGGGTAGTAAATTCCTTCTTGGTATAACATAAGCATACATAGAGACCTCAAAATCATACAGAGAATAGCATTACAGGATGGGTGGGTGTAGAAAGGGTCTACTGAGCCTATAGAATTACCAATAAATTATCCCCTAAATGTACACAATATCCTACAATACCTCTAGAGTTAAGTGACACTGAATGTCGTAATAAGATTACATTGGCATAAACCTATCTTTCAAACTCTAATATAGCATAAACTTACCAGTAACATAGAATAACCTAGCATAAGACTATATTTTTCAGCATCTACCAAAGAATAAACCTAGCAAAAGCCTATCTTTCAAGAACTAATACAGCATAAGCCTAAAATAACCTAAGACTATCTTTAAGGATCAAACATAGAAGGTCTGAACGTGGTTACGTATAAATAAAAAACAGATGGAATGTCTTAACACGTTTGTGTGAGTCATAAATCAATCTAAATACAGATCCATTGATAATACAAATGGTTTAGCCACGCCCCCTTTGGGTGGCCAATAAAGGACAATAAAAAAGCATCAGTCAATATACCCTCAGGCTAATTATCAACCCCCGCTATCAACAAAATCTCGCAATAAAGATCATTCGGTTGTAACCTTTTAAGTTGTAAAGACCTGTCGTAAGAATGTCCACCATTGTCGGAGATTACCGCGTGAACGCCCGTGTTAGACTTAAGTACTGAATGCTCTGCGGTGTTAGGGGTGAATGGGTACGAGCCAAGCCTACTTTTGACAAAGAAGGAGGGAACTATTGTTACCGAAGACGTTTTGAAGGAATTTATGGAGGAGTGGACGGAGATCTATTCAGCGATGGAAAGTGGCGACCTGGGTAATTATCGTTACTTGAACTTGAAAATAAAAATAACCGTTATGGAGGGGAGATAGTATTCAACGATGGTAGAGTCTTCACTCTAACAAAGGCTGAGGCAGGGAAACTGAACGAGAAATTTCACTACAACCTTTTGAATGTTCAAGTTATAAAATGCATGTACGAAGCTATTTTAAAAACGCCTAGGATCTACCATAGAATAAGATAGCATTAGAGTATATTTTTGCAGCTATTACCAAAGAATGTAATACAGCATAAGCCTGCCAGGATCTAACATAGAATAAGTCTACAATACCAAAAGCCTATCTTTTTCAGCGTCTACCAAAGAATAAACCTAGCATAAGCCTATCTTTCACGACCTAATATAGCATAAACCTACCATTATCTACCATAAAATAAGCCTACAATAGAATAAACCTATCTTTTTCGGCATTTACCATAGACTAGGCCTCTCATAAACCTATCCTTCATGATCTAATATAGCATAAACCTACCCGGATCTACCATAGAATAAGCATCCAATAGCATAAAACTATCTTACAATATCTAATATAGCATAAACCAACCAGAATCTACCATAGAAAAAGCCTACAAATTGTGTGAAAACTGCCGTAATTCCCTTTTTATGATATTAAAATGTACTATTGTTTTAACCCTGTAACTCAATAACCAGTATAAAACAGGAGAACACCCGACTGTAGAACCGCATCGTAGCTTAAACTACGTAAACCATACCTCAATTAAAACTAGTTCTTTAGTATAACATAAGCATACATGGAGAGACCTTAAAATCACACAAAAAACAACATTACGGGAAGGGTGGGTGTAGAAAGGGTTTACTTGAACTTATAGAATTACCACAAAATCATACCCTAAATGTACACAATATCCTAAAGATACACCAAAATAATAACAATACAAAACATGAGTACAACAAGAACCGCGATGTAGCTTAATTTTCAATAAACTACGTAAACCTTATCTCAATTAAAACTGGTTCTTTAATAGAAGAGAAACATAAGCATACATGGAGATACCTTACAATCATACACAGAATAACATTACGGGAAGGTTGGGTGTAGAAAGGACCTACAGAACCTATAGAATTACCAATAAATCATCCCCTAAATGTACACAATATCCTCAAAATACACCTAAATAATACCACTATGGTCACTGAATGCCTTCAACACCAATAAATTACGTGACGTCTTACCAATACACTAAAAATAAATTCAAAATTCCCGCACACCATCACGTGACACGTGACGTTATCAATTCCTCCCAACCCCCAACCCCTCAGGCACGATACACAATTGGCAGATAGTAATAATCAACCAGATCACCCTCCACCACCAGGGGGTATGACAATGGTTATGCCCCCCCTCCTTCCCACCATATTTTCCCCCTAAGGCACGGCACGACCTAGAGAGAGAAGAACGAAATGGGGGAAGAAATGACCCCCCTCCTCCTCACAGGACCACCGTATACCGAGAATCTCATCGGTATACGGTGGGCTATACTCTCTATCCTCAATTATTCATAATAGATAAATCGCGCCAGCATTTATTACAATCCTTTTAAATCCTACGACTCATACCGTTCGAAGCTCTCTGTTTGAACTATCAATCTCTAGGCACTGATTGGCGATTGAGTCTCGAGTAATTAATTATGGCTTTAAAAACTATTTAAACGATTGAATTTGCCTAATTTATTATGGATACGAATTATTACTTACTAGTATTTTCAATCCACCATAAGGTCATAAGATATGTTCCATAAGTTTGTCACTGGTAACTGAGAGTTTGTCTTGAAGTGACGCTGGCAAAACGTCATAGATTCTGTAAAAGGCTTAACACAGACTAAATAGGAAGATGAACTGAAAAACCGAGTGCACTCAATTCTCGCGTCGTTCGGGATAGCTCTAAGTAAGTCTCTAGCATAAGTTTTTATACTTATGGAACATATCTTCTTAACTTATGATCCACCTTATTCCCTATCGCCAGAACATAGTCTTATCTTGGGATTCGTGGAGGATAGGCACGGGAAGAAATTCATCTGTCGGCTGCTACTGTAGCATACGACAGACGAATTTCTTGATTTTCTTCCCGTTAATCCTCTCTACGAATCTCGAGATAGCCCCAACTTCCGACGATAGGGAATAAGGTGGATTAGCTCGCATAACCGAGAAAAATTAAATTTCCTTATTGTTTTCTCATTTGAGAAAGATTCGCTATCCTAAAGTAATAAATCTAACCTTGATATCTCACAAATGTCTGCGGTAATTCAAATTAAGCTTGGAACCAGTTTTCATTTAAACGACCCTTTATTTAATCAGGATTATGTTAAATTTGTGTAATTAGTCCAAAATTAACATATTGCGAGGGAATTCCAAAATACATGCGAACAGACTAGAAGCCTTCCAGAAGCTATATTAAACCCATAATTCTTCCAATTAGTTGCAACAATTAATTGTTCTTTTCAACAGAGAGACACTTTGCTTGTACGCGACTCTAAAATCATATAACACAAGCCTGCAGTGTACCACGTGACCACGTCCACGTGTTTAATTATTCGTAAACCTTCGGTTGAGAAACCCAAAATGTACCAAAGAGAACCGAAGAGGAAATTTGCTTGTCCACTTTTAAAAATAAATTTAGCCCAAGTCCCAAAGGCCCCACGTCAAGTGATAATATCTGTCTCTGTTATCGGAACTATTTTATCCCTTTCATGAATTATCATTATATATAAATCCGCCTACATTTCATCACGTAGATTTTCTCGTCAGAAGTAAATGAACTTAAAGCTACGACTCTATGTTAAATTTTATTTTCAAAGAGCCGTTAATTTAATTTTAAACATATTTAGCCTTATCAAACACAATTCGAAACTTTCCCAGATAATAATAAATACATTTCAACCATAAGATTTCTGGAAATTAGAGCCGAAATTCAAAAATAAAGTTTTCGCGCCACGGTAATCTACTTCTGTCTCCTTTTTTACCAGTCTTTGAACACCCCTCCTACCCCAAACCCGATTTCCATGTTTCCTTCATGTACATGTAAAGAACCTACAGTAGTTGGCAGAACAAAAATGAAGGTGCATAATTCTCCCCTACATTCTCTGCACTGTCATAATGGATGACAACCAGACAAGACTCTCTCCTCTCGTTTTGTTGGGAAATCATAAACGCGTGAGAAAAATTGTTTTCCCGCTATAGGATAGTCGACTCCGAGGGGTCGGCCATTCACGGAATCCAACTTAAGAAATCCGAAAACAATAACAAAATCACAAATCCGGCAACAATTCAAACTTATTTCGCTGATTTCGAAATCTCACAAGAAAACCGAAATCAGTAACGAAATAACGAAATCACAAAATCAGTAACGAAATAACGAAATCACAAAATCGGTAACGAAATAACAGAATGAAAAAATTACTAAATAAATCACAAAATCAGTAAAGAATTCGCGAAGTCCATTACAAAATTCACGAAGTCCAAGAAAAAGTCTCAGAATCCATGGAAATCACAGGAAATATCTCAAAATCCGTGGAAATCACGGGGAAAATCTAGCGGGATTTTTAATCCGTGGGATTTTATCGAATCTTGAAATGAATCAAAATCCGACGAAATCAAACGATACCCGAAGAAATCAAATTGTATCTCAAAATCCCGTACATTTTATCCAAAACGTCCGACCCCTCGCTCTTCTCCTTATCTCCGACGGCAGCTGATGCGATATATACACTGTTCCAGCTTCGGTTGTCAGTACGCGCAATGCTAGGTCTCTATGTGAGGTAGGTTTTTGCGTACTGCCAACAGAAGAAAGCAATACTGATATTTAGGATTTTAAAACGCGACATTCTGTACAGATAGTTTTCACACATGGAGGATTCATACCATTTACACAAGGAAGACGGGCTATCTGGAGGACAAAAGCAGACGGGTTTTTGTCCGCCAGATAGCCCGGTCTCCTGGTGTAAATGGTATGAATTCTCCATTTGTGAAAACTATCTATACTGAAAAAAATTTTTGTTCGTCGTTACATAGAGACCTAGTTTGGCTAGTGCTGAAAGCCAATGCTGGAACAGAGTATATATCGAATAATCAAAATAAGTTGCCATCGAACGGTTAAAAATTTATTTACAAAAAACCTTCCTCGCCATTCAAATCAATAAAACCACAGGAAAAATGAATCTAATCTATCAAACAACAAAATAAATCCTCCTCTCGCAAAGACTTAATAACTCATACTCTTACACAAAAACTTCTTCTGTTATCAACAAATGTTTAGCCATTAAAACCAAAAAATAAAAATATTAAGAATGGTGAAAATCGAGCTTAAAGAGAAAGTTAGGAATTGACTTAAGACGAACCTCAACTTAAACTCCATAAATTGAAACTTAAAAAGTATATACAACCCAAGGTTTACTCGTTCAGCACACGCAAAGTGAATTTGTTTACATTAGGGTTCGGTGCTAATAGGGAATCTCAGAGTAGGATTCTAGCCTGTCAATATCAGGTTAATGTCAATATACATTATGCATGACGTCACGAGTGACGACTTCTACACCTGACCCCATTAATTGACGCAGAAAGACCCAGAACACGGCTGTTAAAGATTCCAAGCAGATGAAATCTATGAATTCCTCCCCATATATTTAAGGAGAATTCTTAACAAACACTTCGGTTTTGAATTTGTGTCAAACCCTATAAGATTGTTTTAGGTATTTTAACAGACGAGTGGGGTCTATTAAACACACTTTTTCTAATTTCATGTATATTATAATTTCATAGTTAAAATATTGATTATTATAATGAAATTTTGGTATTTGACCTATTTCTAGCTTAACACTTAAATGTTGAGCTAATTTCAGGTTTACAAGTGGGGACCTTAACCGTCTTCCTACCTTATATCTGGGGACATTTGTGTATAAATTATTAGGTTTTAAATTAGTGTCAAAGCCTATAAGGTTCCATCAAGTATTTCAATTTCATTTTTCACACTCGATAAATTTACAAGTGGGGACCTTCACTGTCATTTCAACAGACAAGTGGGGTCTTTTAAACAAACATTTTCAAATTTCATGTATATTTTAATTTTATAGCTAATATATAGATTATCAGAATGAAATTTAAGTAATCAGTCCTATTTCTAGCCTAACAGTTAAGTTTTGAGCTAATTTCAGGTTTACAAGTCGGGACCTAAACCGTCATTCTACCTTATATCTGGGGACATTTGTTTATAAATTTTTAGATTTTGAATTAGTGTCAAGTATTTGAAGATAATTTTTCACACTTGATAAATTTACAAGTGGGGACCTTCGCTGTCATTTCAACAGACAAGTGGGGTCTTTTATACACACATTTTCTAATTACATGTATATTATACTTTTGTAATTAAAATACTGATTATTATGACGAAATTTACGAAATAGGATCTTCAAGTATTTGAAGATATTTTTTAAAACTCGAAAATTTTACAAGTGGGGACCTTCGCTGTCATTTCAACGGACAAGTGGGGTCCTTAAAATATTTGTTTTCAAAATTCATTTTAATTCACTTTTTTTAATTAAAATATTGATAATTATGATGAAATTTACATTATATGTAACGTTGGTCCCATTTTAAAATGTGGGGAACTTTGCCGTCTTTTTAATGTACATCTGGGGACATACAGTTTTTTTAATCGAGTTAATGTTTTAAACGTAGTTAATTTAATGACGCCTAAAGAATTAGGAAAAGTAGTTTTCGTACGTCAAGTGTAATTAAATTATGAAAAAATCACCGTTCGGTCTGTGAGATACAAGATTTTATATTGTTATAGCTGAATAATGTATATTTTCTATTTCTAAAGTAGCGACATCTATCTGTGCTTATTGTAATGAAAACCCATTTTTGAGCCCCCACATGTACGCCGAAGAGACCATATGGTCCTCATTTCGTACAACTGGGTACCCGGGTGTGTGAAAACCTCTGGCGACATCTCTCGGATATGTGTTAATTTCCATGGTCCCCACTTGTATTGTGAAAAACCCAAGTACCTTACAAGTGGGGCTTTTTCAAAAAAATTAATTTGGGCTCTAATTAGTCTAATTATATCATTTATCTAATTACTTACATGTGAGGACTTTAAAATGTCCCCACATGTAAGTCGGGTCCCCACTATGTGGGTGAAAAGATTGTCCGAATCCCCACTTGTCAATCGTATGCAGACGCACACACAAACAGACACACACGATCGTTACAGAACCTCTCCGTGACATACGTCACTCGGAGAGGTAAAAAGGATTTAACTCATTCCTAAACTTGTAAATAATGTAAATTCAATGCGTATAGTGTACACAATATTTAGTATGTCCATGATAAAAAGTCTAATAATAATATTGCCTACGTGTTAAATATCACTTCTGGGAACATTGTTGGTATTATTACTCTTAGTTATTTTTTACCTACTATTAATGGGGGGAAAACAAAGACTATACAACCCAGCCTATATAGCTATATATATGTTCTTTGGGCAGCCCCTTGATTTCGCTTCATCCGCAATACATTGGTGCCGTGCGTGTTAAACATTTCTACAGGCGTTTGGTCTAAAAGAGCTGGAATTAGGCCAGATTTCTGGGACGTTTTTTTCGGTGTCCCTTTGCAGTTACAAAACGAAACTTTCCCAGAATTATTATTGATTTAGAGTTTAGATATGTTCCGACTTTCAAGTCATTTCAGGTGGGGGAAGAAAGTCTACTCCGAGGTTTAATCGGCCTATTTTGCCTATCTTTAGCATTATGGAGCGAAACATAAAATGACCTCAACTCGTAGATTCTTGAGATTTATTACCTCTTTTTTCAACAAAACGATGGAGATCCAAGCCACGTAGAATATGCATGTAGAAACACCGCAGCAGCGAACAAAAGTTTTTTAACATTAGCTCGCCCAAAATCCTATGGGCCGTTGCCCTTATTCTTTAAAATTAATAGGGCAGAAACTCTTAATCTAACCACTTTTTTCGATCAAATTTGTTTGCACGAATAGCGATAAACAGCTTCCTAAGTTGTTGAGACTTTAAGAAGAAAAATCAGGGATTTATAGAGCAGGTAAAGTAACAAAATCCATGGAACCTAAGCTAAGTAGCGGCTGTTGCGCGTCTACGTGAAGAGCCGGAAGAGGTTTTTATGGTAAGAGCCTTCGAGATTTCTCAGACTTAAGCGAGGGCCGAAAAAAATAGTAATAATGGTACATAAAGTTCTCGGGCTTAGTATTTAAAACTCGGTGGACCACGTGTTAGCTATGACTGACGGACACATGGAAAGAAACGTCCAGATTAGTATATCTCTCCCTCTCGCACCTCACTGGACTAAAGTTAGTTAAGCCTGCTTGTTCAATAATTGTAAATCGTAAATTCGACTACAAAAAATTAATGTTTTGCCAAAATGAGTGGTCATGAAAAACGAATTATAGTCATTTATACTTACTGCTTACTAAGGCAACATAGTGATCATAGCAGTAGCTAAGCTCGACCAGCATCAAAATGACAAAGACACACTTGAACAGCATTTTCTGTCTGTTGTTAAAGATTGAATAATTGCAAGTCTGCAAAATAAAGTCAATGACTATAAATTAATTGCGCGCACGCTTAAAAGGTTATAAAGCAATGCTGCCTTTTAAAGGGTGGGCATCCACTTCGATTCCCGATTGTTTTTCTTTCCCAGCTTAAACTGACCACCGACCACTACATCCCCATTGTTCAACGATCTCTCGAAAATAATTTTTAGCTAACGGTACCGAGCTTGTAACCCTGAATATCTTAAAAGCGACCATCTTGTAAAGATTTAAACAAGCTGAAGAATAAACTCTCTTGACATCGTTCTTATGTGATTAGTTTTGAATTAAAACCTGACAATGACACTAGACAATGACAAAAAAGTTTGTCGTTGATAAGTTGAGGATCTTGTACAGTTGGCAATGGCTTCGCCGTCTTGCGTTTTTACGTGATTCACTTTAAATTAAAACAACACGGCCTAAGGGCTCGTAATAGTATTCATATCGTACGAGTGAATAGCCCCTCTATACCCTACCCAAATGAGTGGATAACCCCTCTATACCTTACCCTAATGAGTGAATAGCGCTATCTTTTTCAATGGTTAAATGATTTACCGTGCATAAAATCAGAGTGAATAGCCCCTCGATTCCCTACTCTAAACAGTCGGGGGAAATCGTTATCTATTTAATTAGCACATACATAAAAAGAAAATGAATAAAAAACCCAAACATACAAATTCATAAGTATCCGACCCCACAGATAAAAATTCAAAAGTATCCGACCCCACAGATTAAGAGGTACCCCACCCCACATCACCCCGACATTTTAGAGATAAAAATAAATCATAAAAAAACTCGGGGTTTCTATCAAGTCTCTATGGTTGAGTGGTTTGAATGTTTGTCTACTACGCCAGCAACCCGGGTTCGATTCCCGAGCCTAACCTGAAAAAAATTTAATTAAAATTAAATCTCTAACCGAGCCCAGTAACCCCTATGGGTGGGTTGTGGTAATATAAAGTTCCTTTTAAGCTAAAATCTGACGATAACGAAGCGACAACCCCGGCCACTACTACTACTACGACGGCTCGGGTCAAACTAAGAGCCTATCGTATACTACGATATGGCTAAAAAGTGGGAGGGGATAGACATCACTAGACCATGACAAGTACGGTTTAAAGGAACAGTAAAGAATTTCAATATTCAAAACCGACCTAATGTTTCTCATTACGTTTTTAATTCCAAGTGATGGGTAGGAATAACTTAATGTTTAAGATTGAAGCCATCTTTAATAAACGAAAACGAAAGAAATTTAACCCCAGTTTTCCCAAACAATAGGTTTTTCACGGAATGATGAAACCTAGTTTTTTCACATAATAGTGTTTATAACGGAATGATGAAACTGCATTGAATATTAAATAGAAACTGATTCACGATCCCTTTAACGACTCTCGTACGAAATGAGTTTTCACTTTGTTTTTAAGTATAACGTCGACCACAAAACATGTCAAGTGAACATCAAAACATTATAGATGACATTTTATATTATTCTGTTCGTATTGTTTACGAGATGAATGTTTTTGAAATTATACGAAATTTATGCGTCTGGAATATCAATCGTTTTCAGTCCGTGAACTAGACTCCCCTTAGACTGTAGTTGTCCAGACAATGGGGGATTTAACGTAGTGTATTATTGCGCCAGTACTTTGACCATTTCTTCCAGTCGCCCAATAGAGATTAGTTTTTAATTTTTAAAACACTATACAGTGCTCTTACATGAATTCCCTCGACCAATCAGACTCCAGAATTAAGTAACTAACATCGGTAAGCTTTTCTCTTCGGCGTTGGGAAAATAATATTTCAATGTAAATTTAGAACCAAATCGGTATTAAAAGGTGATTGAGAGCCCGAATTCAATACACGTGGAGGGACGCTAAAAGAGTCGCACTGCCTCTAGCGGAACTCCTTGGCAACAGGGAAATAACCCGAGAAAGCGGCCTTCCCCGCCTCTATGGTGTCAGCTACTGTTTGGTAAATAATGAAATGGTCTATTGAGATCATTAGCACCCTGGTGCTTAAGGGGACGCTATCTTTGCGCCATTTGTCTCATCCATGGTTACTCTGGGTGTAATGTACGGGACAAATGAGGTTGTTTGAATTTCTCCGCCATTTGTAGTGACCCAAGTACCAACCCGTCAACGATGACAACCACGAATGACGTAGTCATTGAGGCAGTGTTTTGCAACTCATTATATCATGTATTATATCACTTCTCGGCCTTTTAGTTGTCAACTTTAAAAGCGTTATTTATCCAAAAATAATTCAGCCCATGATTTTAACCAGGTGACAGTTTATTATATAGGAAGATACATTCATTTACAAAGAGTGCGAGTTAACCAAACTTCAATCAAATAAAAAACAATATAATTATAATTAAGAATATACACCTTGTCCATTAATATATACTTTAGGTCACACAGTGCAAAGGATTTCTAGTATTACTCTATTGTTATTTCGTGTTTTTCTCCCTATAAAAAGTTAGGGGAAAACCTAATTGTTATAGTGCAATAAATTAACAAAATCAAAAGATTAATATTAAATAAGAATTAATTTTTTTTCCAAGAAAATGTTTTATTTAATTAATCGGTTAATCGGGAAAGGTCAAGATTAAATGCAGGTTTGGGAAGGTAGAGAAAGGGATTTTGGCTAATATGGTCTATTTCTACACCCACATTGGTCACCAAAAGCGCAGTAGGTATACTCAAGCTCCTTGGGGCAAGGCATTCCCTCGCACTGATCACCTTTTGTGCATCTACAATGACAAGTGCTCTCCACTGTTTTTTTCCCTTTTCCGTTTTCTTTTCATTTGGATAGTATTCATAGTTACTGTCGTCGTCTCTGCAATAAAACTTCGTGTCCTTCGGGCATTTCATTGTCTCATTACATCTCTTCGACCCGTCCTCTCTACATTCTGCGTTAGAGTAAATCACAAATGAAACAAGTTGGGAAAGCCAAAAAATACCTCTCCGACTCCAGACGACTGTCTCAAAAGTCGTAACACAAAAGTGGCCAATCTTTTGCTCTAAAGGGCCATTCGAAGTACGTCGCGGGCCACGAGTTTGAAATTTAGAATCAATAGCGCTGAAACTCTTAACCTAACCACTTTTTTCGATCAAATTTGTTTGCACGAATCGCGATAAACAGCTTCCTAAGTTGTTGAGACTTTAATAAGAAAAATCAGGGATTTAAATAAATCCATAGAATATAAACTAATTAGCGGCTGTAGCACGTCTACGTGAAAAGCCGGAAGAGGTTTTTATGGTAAGAGCCTTCTAGATTTGTCAGACTTAAGCGACGGCCGAAACGTATTAGTAATAATGATACATAAAGTTCTGGGGCTGTGTATTTAAAACTCGGTGGACCACGTGTTGGCTATGACTGACGGACACATGGACAGAAACGTCCAGGTTAGTATATCTCTCCCTCTCGCACCTCACTGGACTTAAGTTAGTTAAGCCTGCTTGTTCAATAATTGTAAATCGTAAATTCGATAACAAAAAACTAATGTTATGCCAAAATGAGTGATCATGAAACGAATTATAGTTATATATACTTACTGCTAACTAAGTCAACATAGTGATCATAGCAGCAGCTAAGATTGACCAGCATCAAAATGACAAAGACACACTTGAACAGCATTTTGTATCTGTTGTTAAAGATTGAATAACTGTAAGTCTGCAAAATAAAGTCAATGACTATTGAAGCATCAAAGATCAATTAATTGCACGATCGCTTTAGAGGTTCTAAAAAAATGCTGTCTATTAAAAGGTGGACATCCACTTCGATCCCCGTTGTTTTTCTTTCCCAGCTTAAACGGACCACCGACTACGTCCTTATTGCTCAACGATGTCTTGAAAAGAAATATTAGCTAACGGTCCCGAGCATACAGTGGCGGCGCCAGGATATTCTTTGGTGTAGGCTAAAGGTTTTTCACAAATTTGGGCCCCCTTAATTATTGTTAAGAAAATTTTAGAATACATTGTTTAAATTGTTTGTGAGTATTTAATATCGTAACTCAAAGCCTATAACTACGATGACGACGAAATTGTTTACACCCACAATTTTGGGACCGTCCACAAACGCTGACCCCCGCCCCCCCGATCACGCTTTTGTCACGATTTCTCGGAGCCCTCCCCTAAAAACCATGTCACATTTTTAGGCCACCTCCAACGAAATGTTATCTGTCTTAATTTACAAATTTAACTTGATCAATTTGAAAACAGACCCTTTTTACTCGTGCGGGGGAGAATATCCCCTCGCACGAGGTATTGGTCCCGGTTTTCAAGGTCTCTCTAGCGTAGCTTTGGCAATGCATGGCGACAGGAATACCGTGTGTTCGGGCTTTTCATCCCCATCATTGCGATTTCGATTTTTTAAAGTAAACACTTATTTGGTGACTCCACCAGAACGCAATCTAGCTGAAGCCGCAAAAAAGGATAAATAGACTCCGCCTCCTCCGAAGCACGCGTTGGTGCGGTGGGTTAAGGATGGTGGCGCGCGATGGTGCTAGTGGATAGCTTAAGTCTATAGAAGGAGTTGTCTGCTGCGAGTTCTACTGTTAATATTTATTTGACTCTCACAAGTTCACAACTGGAGGTATGGCGTCTAGCAAAGAGTTTTTTATCTAATGCTCGCTTTTTGGGCCCCTATTGTTTAAATTTTTATTATCTTACATATCCCGCACGAGTGTCCTTTCTGCTGGGGCAGCTTGTTTCTTGAGTGATATGACGTTCCCTTCAGAAATATTTTGGTCAGCTTGAAATTCAAAAGTTCTCTTCTACTTAGCCTCTGATTTAGCTTCAGAACTTTAATGTCTGGTTGTGCTTTTTTTGTAAGCTTCAAAACATTTTCCATGAAGCTTAGTTAAAGGGGCACACTTTATAGGTTTCGACATTGATGGTCAAAAACCTTAGTCTAATAAAAGTGAGATGAGACTAGAAGTGAAGGGCTCTAGCATTGGTAATAAATCCTGGCACTAGTGAACAAGTTTGAGGATTTTATGCCGCTTCAATCGCGCCTACACTACAGAGAAAAAAATTGGTCGATTCCAAAAAAATTTCCTACCCCCTTCCCCTCGAACTAAAGGCGCGGAACAAGGACACCTGTACTTGAATCTAGTTCGGCCGTCTACCGCCACGAGCGTTTAACGTTTTGGAGGGAAAATTCAGAAACCACTACCAGAGGGCCAACCGTTGGTGTGTCATCAAGAATATTCACTTTCGCCGAGTGAAGAATTTGGTTAGCTCAGTACTTCTGGTCTCATCTCACTTCTGGTCCAATCGATCATGATATTCAGATTTCAAAAATGTGCGAAAGAAACGAAACCATTTCAATCCGAAAGGGGATCCGACTCATTCTAGCTAATGCTAGTGGCGAATAAACAGTTACATCAGAGAGTTTAAGCTGAAACTACGCGTACTCTATATTTAGCAGTCCTTAAGGCCGTTTTCCATCAAGATTTTCAAGAAGCTTTTGCTTCAAAAACTGAAGCAAAACACTAAAGCGAAATCAGAACCCGTTTTCAACCGCGCTTTTTTGGGCGCTTTTCAATCAGATTCGCGTGAAATAATCGAAAAGCTGATATCCTACATGGGTAGATATTTGCTTTTGCTTTTCTCCTAAAAAGGGCTTGGCCAGTTAGTCAAGTAGTTACGTTATTTCTCTCGACCAATAGAGTAATGGCACTCCATGTTAATTTTTCATAGAGCGTAACATAGCCAAGGCATGCAGATGCCATTACTTTATAGATCATCAATATTTTCTAGCGTCATATTTATTGCGATTTTTTTTTCTCGAGAGCCGCCGGTTTTTACCTCGCCGAGTGACGTATGTCACGGAGAGGTTCTAATTTCGACGTATCTGTGTGTTTGTCTGTCTGTCTGTCCGTTGTTACACCCACGTGACCGCGTTCGCAGTTTGCAAATCGGAGCAAACGTGTATCAATTTCCAGACCGCATATACAGTCCCGGAAATTGTATTCCACTTACAGGCTATTACTCCATTGCCTGTCTAACAACTCTGTTCATTTGTCCACCCCACATGGACAGCAGTCTGAACTTACTGGCTTCTAAACACCACCATCTTCTAGTCTTTCGCCCATTCCACATGGACACCAGTCTGTACTTACTGGCTTCTAAACACCAACACCTTCTCGTCTTTGTTCATTCCACATGGACACCACCAGTCTGTACACCTGGCTTCTAACACCACCATCTTCTGGTCTTTGTTTTTGTCCATCCCACATGGACACCAGTCTGCACACCTGGCTTCTAACACCACCATCTTCTGGTCTTTGTTTTTGTCCATCCCACATGGACACCAGTCTGTACACCTGGCTTCTAACACCACCATCTTCTGGTCTTTGTTTTTGTCCATCCCACATGGACACCAGTCTTTACACCTGGCTTCTAACACCACCATCATCTTTAAGGTTAAGACATACGCGGCGATAAGGTTAAGACATACGCGGCGATCGGCTAGGGTTACGAGAAACGTCTAGCCTTCCATTAGAGGGCTCTTCCTCCACGGTTCACGCAATTGCGGTTGTTCTTGCTTTTAACTGTAGTTCGACACCCTTATATACTACCTATTTTAGTAAGGCGAAGCAACCGGCGTATGCTTCATTTCAAACGCCAATATTAGTCAAGTCTCTTAAGAATGTTTAATTGTTCTTTATCAAAACGATGTAACGCTCAATAAGGCGAACAACTAACGAAAACAATATTAAATATTAATTATATTTATTTTAATATTTAAGATAATCTCTTTTCTCAGTTCAAAATTAATACGGAAAGAGTTAAAAAGTAGTCCATTTTTTTTGTCTGTGTGTGTCTGTCCGTTGTCACACTAGTGCAGAGTTAGCAGTTCTCGTTGTTTTGATGTGTTAAGAAATCCTACAGAACCTTAATATTCACTTTTTCCATAATATAAAGTGAATATGTGGAAATCTTTTTCGTAATTACGATGCATTTAGTACCTTTGTAGCTTTAAAGCACTGTTTCATTTTGATATTCCAAGGATGTTTTTTAATATTATTATTTGAAATGGCTGTTTATATATTACTTAAGCTATACTAATCTGTATATAGAATAATCCTTGGTTTAGTTATTTCAAGAAGAAAGCCAAGGCCTGGATTCTGTCGGGTAAATCAAGTTTGATCCGCAATAGGCTTAGTGAACCAAAGAGTAAATAATTGAGACCTGAGGTGGAGTAAACTTTGGGTTTTGATTATCGTGTCTGTAATGAAGGGACATTAACGGTTCAGAGTGAGCCGAAAGTTAAATACACGTTTAAATAATCAGATTTAGATTTTATAATAGAAGAAAGCATCATGGTAGCAATTAGATCAAAGAAAGGGCTAATCTATATCGGGTTAGTGGTATGCATCAGAGAATAAAATTTAGCATAGAACTTATATTATTATTATTATTATTATTTAAAGCTTTTTTATTTTGGATATTCCTTTCAGTTACAAAAAGTTCCTGATTTACAAAGGAGTCCAGTTGGTTTAAATTAAAATCAGAATAAAGTCAATGCAGAGTCAAGTGCTTGCATTACAAGCATTAATGTCTTGTTTAAATTGTTTTGGGGAATCAACACTCTTAATACTGTTTGGTAATAAGTTCCATAGCATAATACCTCTAGTTTTAACACTTTTTTGACTAAGGCTCGATATTTTTGTTGGTAAAACGAAACAGGTGTGACAGGCACGTGTACTGTATGTATTTGTCACAGTTTCAAACACGTCCAAAATATAGGCTGGGGCTTTTTTGTAATATATCTTATGCATTAGTATCAACAAGTTTTCTTTATTTGTAAATAATGATTTGAAACCTAGGATTAGCGGATGATTATATATTTTGACAATATAGAGAAAACTATTCAATGACTTAAGCCTCGTTAGGCAAAACAAAGCGAGAAAATGTTGCTCTAGTATTTCGATATTGAGTCGTATACTAGTCTTTTCCCCTACTCGGAGAGGTAATATTTTGGTTTTCCCAACTTGTATAATAATAATAGTAATAATAACAATAACTTTATTACATGGATATCGCTATCAGTTTAAAACTGGTTTAAGTAGGAGTCCGGTTTAAGTTAAAAATGTTAATTAAAATTAAACAATATCTTTGACATATTCCAGGATCTTTGTTTTAAAAACAGATATTGAATTAATTCTTTTTATGTCGTGTGGGATAGAGTTCCATAATTTTATTCCCGTGCTTTTTACGGAATGGAAGAATTTGGATTTTGAAACATAGTCTTTATGTACTCGGGACACTTATTGTTAAAATCCTTTTGCGTCAAAATAGCTCAATGCAATGCATGGAGTTGGTTAAGTGTTAATCTCACTCGCATTTAATTACATTCAACTACACAACAGGCCTCCTTCTGACTTCGTATCAAAATGAATGTTAAATCTGCCACCCCCCCTCATTTGTCACGGACCGTCACAAATTTCGAAACCCCCTCCCCCCAATAAGAGTGTGACGTAGTTTATTTACGATCCCTTAGACATGTTTATTTTAACGTGAAATTTTTCACATCCTTTTTGGCAGTAGAAACAATGGGCTTTAATAATTTCCATTCTCAACGAAAGTGGGGCCAAAATATACTACATTAAATTCAGGGCGTCGCTGGGCCACTAACGGCGTTTATGGGCCCCCAAATTGAAACGAAAAGTAGGCTATAGCCTGTGTCGCCTACCCCTGGCGCCGCCACTGCGAGCTTGTAACCCTGAATATCTTAAAAGCGACCATCTTGTAAAGATTTAAACAACCTGAAGAATAAGCTCTCGAGACATCGAAGTTCAAAAGATTTACTAAGTTTTTTGCAACACACATTTCAAATATGAATTCCGCTTCAAGCCGACGAGTCTTATGGCTGTACTTACCAGTCTAGAGAGGCGATGACGATGAACAGTTTCGGCGCGAGTTTGTCGTCGTTCAGTTGACGAGGAACTTGTACTGTAGTTGGCAGAAGCTCGTCTTGCGTTTTTATGCGATGCCTTTCAAATTTAAACAATGAGTGTGGGAAGACAATGGAGTGTGGTTTAAAGTGATAGTGAAGAAAGAAAATATATCCTTAAATATTAATGTTTGTGATCACTAGTCTAACCTCGTCAACTTCAGTGTCGACCACGTGTCAGTAACTATCAGTGAATCTAGTTCAATCATGGAGATGTTTACCTTAAACCGCGTGATATTTTATAATACGTTTTAACAGTTATAATCGATTATTAAATAGAAATCGTTTCACTATCCCTTTAAAGAAACAGATACGAGATGAGTTTTGAATTTTTATTTTTATTGCGTTGAAGTCGACTGCAATAACTGTTAAATGCAGTTTAAAATGTAATTTTCGAAATATTCTATTGTTTACGAGATAAAGTTTTTTATCGTTCGAAATTTAATGCGAATTTGACGTGGCAAAATTATATTGTCTGGAACATTAATTACTTGCCGTAGTAGACTATTGTTGTACAACCAATGGCGATTTTAACTTTGCATATTAATCCGCTTGGACTCTATCTTTCAAGCGCCAAAGATCAATTTGGTTCCTGATCTTAACCTATCTTGATTGGCCAAGAGAATTCGCCACGGTGATTAATCTCATCGCCACTTGTAACGACCCTCTACTGCATATACGACCACGAATGACGTCACTACAGATCATACAGCTCTGATACATAGGCCGCGTTCAGCAGAACTCAAGAAGCAAAAAACCGGTTTGTATAAAATTTTAACTGGAGAGCTGTGTCGTCACCGAGAGGTTTTACGCTGGACGTGTCTGTCTGTCACCGTGTTCGCAATATCCGGACCGCGTTCGGAGTTGACAGAAAGCAACATTAACTTCTACTCTTTCATTATCGTTAGGGTTAAGATGTGACCGATGATCGACTAGGGTTACGAGTAACGTATAGCCCCCCTCCAAGGCAGGGCTTCAGCCAATGAGGTTGTTTCAGTCACCTCGCTATTTTTAGTGACCCAAGTACCAACCCGTCAAGGATGACAATCACGAATGACTTCATCATTAAGTCGCTGTTTTGCAACTCATTATATCATGTATTATATCACTTCTCGGCCTTTTTGTTGTCAACTTTAAAAGCGTTATTTATCCAAAAATAATTCAGACCATGATTTTTAACACGTGACAGTTTATTATATAGAAAAATACATGAATATAAGAAAAGTGCAAGTTAACCACACTTCAATGAAATCAAAAACATTATATTTATTATTAGGAATAGGAATGTGCACACTGTCCATTAATATGTACTTCAGGTCACACAGTGCAAGAGGGGCTTTTAGTATTATTCTATTGTTATTCAGTGTTTTTCCTCCTATAAAATAATTAGGGGTAAACGTAGTTGTTAAAGTGCATTAAATTAACTGAATTGACAATTAATATTAAATAAGAAATAATATTTATTTATTTATTTTTTCAAGAAAATGTTTTATTTAAATAATCGTTTCATCGGGAAAGGTTAAGATTAAATGCACGTTTCGGAAGGTAGAAAAAGGTTTTTTGGCTAATATGGTCTATTTCTACACCCGCATTTGTCACCATAAGCGCAGTAGGTGTATTCTAGATCCTTGGGGCAAGGCATCCCCTTGCACTGATCACCTTCTGTGCATCTACAATAACAAGTGCGCTCCACTGGTTTTTTTTTTCGTTTCCGTTTTCTCTTTTTTTGGACGGTAATTATAGTTATGTAATGTTTTCTCCTCTTTTCACAATAAAAATTCGTGTTCTTCGGGCATTTCATTGTCTCATTACATCTCTTCACCCCGACCTCATTACATCTCTTCAACCCGTCGTCCCTACATTCTGCGTTAAAGTAAATCACAAATGAAACAAGTTGGGAAAGACAAAAAATACCTCTCCGACTTCAGACGACTGTCTCAAAAGTCGTAACACGGGAGTGGCCACTCTTTTTGTCTAATAAAGGGCCATTCGAATTACGTCGCTGGCCGATCGAATACCGAACCGAATTATTCGATTCAGTATTCGATAAGCCCATTTTCACTATTCGGTACGAATATCGAATACCGAACTGACTATTCGGTTAAAGTTCGACTACCATAAATTTAGGTCCTTGGCACAAGAGAGACCACCTTGTTTTAAAAATATCATCCCGATTTTATTTGTCCTCCATCAAAAAATACCAGCAAGTGCCTAGGAAAATTTTAAGAAACACTTGACCACCAATGAAGAGAGGTATTTTGAAATTTAAGAGCTTCTAAATGTTTTTCTTCTTTCTTTGTATTAACTATTCGTGAATATTGGGATTGCCACCTGGTTAATCGCGAATAGTTAAGCCTAGTATTCGCGAGTATTTGGGTTAACTATTCGCGAATACTACGCTTAACTATTCGCGATTAATCGGTTAGTAAAAACATTACCAAGGCCCAACTATTCGGTATTCGATTTGGAATAAACTATTCGATTCGGAAATTTTTTGGTATTCGACAACCGGTTCGATACCCAAAAAGTGCTATTCGCACACCCCTAGTTTTTATGGAAACAGCTTTCGAAATTTCTGGGACTTAGGTGAGGCCCTCAAAATAAATAAATAAATAATAGTAATAATAATAATAATAATAATAGATAAAGTTCTCGGGTCGGGAATTTAATTTTAAAGCGTGTTGGCTAAAAGTCACGAACAGTATCTTTCCCTCACGCACCTCAGTGGACAAAAGTTAGTTGATTGTAAATCATAAATTCGACAACCAAAAACTAATGTTTTGTCAAAATGAGTGATCATGAAACGAATAATAGTTATATATATACTTACTGCTTATTAAGGCAACATAGTGTTCATAGCAGTAGCTAAGATTGACCAGCATCAGAATGACAAAGAAACACTTGAACAGCATTTTCTGTCAGTTGTTAAAGATTGAATAATTGTAAGTCTGCAAAATAAAGTCAATGACTATTGAAGCATCATAGATCTGTTTGTTTTTCTTTCCCAGCATAAACGGACCACCGACTACATCATTATTGTTCAAAGATGTCTCGAAAAGAAATATTAGCTAACGGTCCCGAGCTTGTAACCCTTTATATCTTAAAAGCGATCATCATATAAAGATTTAAACAACCTGAAGAATAAACTATCGAGACATCGAAGAATTTGCCATTTTGAGAAAAACGAGTATTCGATTCACAAAACGGTTATTCGAAAAGAAATTCGAATAACCGTTTTAAAAACGAATATAGTTCCCTAAACCGAGTAATCGTTTCCTAGGTGCTAAATTCGAATAGTAAACGAGTATTCGGCTGAAAATGTTAGGGACTAGGATGGTCAAACGACGGCCATTTCTTTCTTTATTTTTAATTTCAACGCGAATGCGCAATTACTGGTGTTTTGTTTTTCTCTCACGAAATACTCAGTCTTAGCACGGAGGTGTATTGTAGAAGGAGTAGAGACTGGGCCTCTAGGGCCTAGACATAAGCGTACTATCCATTTATTGTTCCTCGCATAATTTTCGCGCATACCGAGAGCCTATAATCTATGACGTCATTTCTCCATTCTCCTCGAGAACACGCATTTTAAAGAGGGCGTAGTTTTCTTCTTTCCCGGTTTAACACTTTGAATATCTTCCATATTATAGTTAATAGAAATAGAAATAATAGTAAAGGTATTTTAAATAAAGTTGGCAGACGCTTGAGAAACACCCGGAACTTGGACTCGATACACTAGGGATGTCAAATACCGCCCGGTTTAACCGAAAACCGGTTTTTTACTCTTCGGAACACCGTTTTTTAATTCTTAGGTTTTAATCGGTTTCTTGAAATGAAAACCGAAACCCGACTAACAAAACCGTAAGGAAAAATTATAGTGATGAAAACGACATGGCTACGCATTATATATTCAAGGCCCTGCAGATTTGCAGGTAAGCCGAGTTTCTGTGTGATAACACTGACAGTTTAATGTTTCATGAAGTTCATTATCACATGAGATCCAATGACGCGAATAATTATTTCGCGAATAAGTATTTCGCAGACTTTCTTTAATTAATAAAACGTTTGTAAGTTCTACATTTTGTAGGCGAGGGATAGTGTTAAATGCTAAACAATATTTGTAGAATCTTGAATAAAAAGAAAATGTTTGAATGATATGGGTTTCTAATTATTTTACGTAGGTTTAATGTAATTAATATTTTAAGCCCATTTTAAAACCGTATCTTTTGGCCATTTAAACAACCGCCTTATCTGGAAGTTCATATCTATGTAAAAATAACTATATTGTTATAGATTTATGTTGTTGTTGATCTGGAGGTTCATATCTATATATAAAAATCTATCTTGTTATAGATTTATAAGGTTTTCGAAACCCCGCCAATTACGTCAATAAATCTAACACATTCTAATTAGATATATATAAATTAGCCATATTTAAAGGAGGTAGGAGATGGAATATATGTAAATAATGAATATAGTTTCTCTCTTTAAACCTTTTTATTTTCTTTCTGTTTTTTTTCATAAATTATATAAAAAACTTTTTGTTATCTTTAATAATTTTTGGGATACCAATCCCCGGAACCAGATCACATGAAAACTACATAATTTTTGATGTAGTAAATGCTACCCCAATAGTAATAACATCTACTATTCATACAGTAGAAAACTATCGATGTAGCATAACACGTGCTCTGGTACCCTCGACTCCGTCAAGCATTACCCCCGCAATGCAAACAGTGTGGGGTACAGTATGCTTCGGGTAAACGGGCATATCCTTCGGTCCAAGGTTGACCGAAATCCCATCCTCTGGGAGTAGAGAAAAAAATAAGTAAACAAAATTCAAAACGTTTTAGAAGGCAGATGATGATAATATAATTAATATTAAATGTAAATGAAGTAAACACGTCCATCGAAAACTTACGGCCAGAATATTGCCTCCTCCTTCTCATCCTCAGAGGCGTCGGATGATTGGAGATCCTCCATGAAGCCCTCTTCTACAGACCATTCGACGTATTTGAACGGAGGTGGGCTAAAATAAATAAATATTAGGATCATAAGATTTGATTGAAAATTGTCTTATAGGTTAAACCATCATATATCATACGCTAAACTAGAACTCGCGGTATGCTAAACTAACTATTATATATTTTTAAATTAACTCGTAGCACGCTAAACTATTAGCCATTTTGACCAGCAGTATACTAAATGATCAACTATAGTATATTTTAAATTAACAGCAAGTTTTATATTTTTAAGTAACTCACACGTAGACGTGGGGGTTCATGGCAGCAACTGGAGGTTCCACAGCCTGACCGGGATCAGCATCATTGTGAGGGCATGGGGTGATGGCAGAGAAAGCACACCTATGGGGTGGACGCTCTGAAAAAAACACCCAACCCCATAGAATACTCAAAACTACTACTACAATTATTCCAATCATTTTAACCAGACATTTATCGTATTAAATGATTTAGAATGTTAGCTATTTATACTAAGGCAGAGATACTCATTCATCTAAAAATGAACTTTAAGCTTATATACCGAATTGGGAAATGGTCCATACAAATGTTATAGAGTTAACCCATTTGACCACATCTCGCAACCATGTTGAAACTGACCTCTCTTTTATTTTGGTATTGTTCATTTAAATGATTTATCCATATACTCAAATATTTTGCGAATATTTGTTTAACCCGGAACTTTAAACTAATTCAAAGTCGCAATATATAAGTTGCAAGATTGCACAGACAACTTAATGCTTAAACACATTTTACGTACCGTATGTGGAAAATATATATTCCTATTTATGTTTATCTTAAGACTATATATTTAAACTACGAGATGTATATAAAAATTAAAATACAGTTAAATTTAAAAGAAATATAAAGTTTTTTAAAATATTCAAACACGCTTTATGGAAAACTGCCAAACCCTTTAAATACACAAAACCAAACAGATTTGAGATACTTAAAAACTGAACGTCAATAGGGAGTATAACGGAAAAAGACATATAGGAAAAAGACAAGAGGTTATAGTTGGCTGATGGCACTAATAAATAGCAAA
Organism: Phalangium opilio; assembly: GCF_054372755.1. NCBI lineage: Eukaryota > Metazoa > Arthropoda > Arachnida > Opiliones > Phalangiidae > Phalangium > Phalangium opilio. Next base: position 1,665,282 of record NW_028324172.1, on the reverse strand, counting down.
TAAAAATTTAACTGTTACCCAATAAAAAAGATTCCAAGAGCCGGAATAAAAAATATTGGTTGGTTTCTTGTCAGGGTTTAGTGATCATGTGATTCAATCTATCAATTATTTACCACCAATTTAAACGAACAAAATGATCTACGTAGTAGTTATCGTTGGCCGGTGGCACCAAATATAATCTCTATAGCGTTTATCGTTGAAAAACTGGCCATTGTTTATTGTTTTCTTAGATACCGTTAGAATAAGCACAAAATAATTAATAATTCAATTTTGGTTGTTGTTTTCAAAAATATAACGCAATGCACGGGCCTAAATAGATATAGGAGGCAATGTAGGAAATATAACGCAATGCACGGGCCTTGATAGATAAAGGAGGCAATGATTTATCGACTTCGGTACTTCTTTAATATTTAAATAAATATAAATATTTTCAATTATTTTAATCGCCAGTAAATAACTTTAAAAATAGTTAAATCGTTTAAAATAAAGTTGTTCCTATTATCTTTCGAAACTTTGCTAATATTGACGTTTAAAGTGAAGGGTACCCCTCCTGCCCGCTTTTTTCAAATTTTGGTATATATATACGATTCGTTTCCTTTATAACAGTAGATAAAAAACGCATTCGCGTGAACCGATGGTGGAGGCCCTGCCATTGGGAGGCTAGACGTTTCTCGTAACCCTAGCCGATCGCCGCGTATATCTTGAATCCAAACGATGACGAAGGAAAAGAAGCCAGAATGTACTGACTGGCGTCCATGTGGAATGGACAAAGACCTGAAGATGGTGGTGCATAGAACCTGGTGACTATGTGGAATTGACTAATAACAGAATATGGTGGTGCATAGAAGCTGGTGTCAAGGTGAAATTGACGAGGAACAGAAGATGGTGGTACTTGGAAGCCAGCAAGTAAAGACTAGTGTCCATGTGTAGTGGACGAAAACCAAAACTGGTGGTGTGGGAACTCAAGTAGAATAGCCAGCGGAGACAAACACAATTTTCCAAATTTCCGTGAACTGACAATGCAGTCCGGAAATTGGGAACACGTTTGCTCCGATACGCAAACTACGAACACGGTCACGAGGCTGTGACAGACAGACACACACACCCACACGCCCAGTGTAATACCTCTCCGCGACTACGTCACTCGGAGAGGTAAAAATACAAGTTGGAAAAACCAAAATATTACCTCTCCGAGTCAAGAGGTCTACTTCTACACACTTGTTTACCTAGATATGGAATTATTTCTCTTTATTTATATTTTTGAAGTAAAAATTTACGAATTATTAAAGCAGCATTCCAAGCATAGAGAATTATAGTAAAGCAGACGACATTTTACATCCAGTAAGGAAAAATCTTGGTCACATGGAAGTCAGTTCATGGGAAAAAGAACAGGAAATGAAGTGTATAAATTTTGGAGAGATATAACCTTTATGTGTTTGTAAAGGCCCAATTGTCTACGCTTCAGCTGTTTATCATATATACTCATTCACAACTGGTGTGCAGTGTAAACACTATCGTCTCGTCTCACCTCAACAATATTCTTAGTTTGCCAACATGAGTGTTAACGTTAGTAGTTAAACCCTGTACTTTAAGAGAAAAGTAAACAACCACGCCCCCAAAATAAACAAGTGTCGTGTTAGCGAGCCCACCTCCCCGGGGTAGATATTTTTCCCGACTATAAATGACGGATTTTGGTGAAAAGCCTCATTTCATCGATAAAACAGGACAAGATGAAAGGTTCACCAGATGCTCCAATTTATTTTTGTTTTGAGCATGTATTAATATCCGTGGGTATTATAGTAATTTTGCTTTTAAACACACCGTCAAAGTATCCTATCGCTGTGTTTTTGGTATTGTTAATGCCGATTACTATCCCTATATCATTCGTAATAGCCTTGCTAACAAATGATATATATTTTCTACTCGTATTTTTTTCGCCATTATTATTTATTTGTCGCATCATCTACGAGATATTAAAGAAAGTAATTTTGTTACCGTATTGGTTAGCCGAATCGTTATTATTCCTAAAATGACTGAAGAAATCTCGAAAATGTTGAACAGTAGCGTTTCTTCTCGATGATCGAATAGATATCTGTAAACCCACAGTCCTGGATATTTATTTTTCTCCGAACATTTTACTCAAATGAGCTGATTAAAATAATGCATTCAAGACTGTGGGCTTACCGATCCGAGGTACCAAGAAGTTAGGCTACTCTTCTCCAAACTTTGGTATGAATGTGGATTAGCTGTAAACCCATATTAATTATTCTCCGAACATTTTATTCAAATGTAGTGATTAAAATATTATATAGTGAGACTTACCAAGATAACAGCACCAAGAAAGACTGCCAAAACGATTTTACTGGCGCTGATTATCACAGCAATGACGTTGAAAATCATTTCGTCGATCCCAGTGAAACTCTCAGCGAGGAATGAGTGATTTAACTATGATTTTTTGGGGTATTTATACTAAATCTCTCCAACGTAAAATATACTATTATTTACCTTTTTAATTCAATTCTGGAGATATGCGAGGTTAAAGTTTAACATTTGCCCTGTTGTTCTTATGTTAACTAATTTTTTTATTTGGAACAGGGTGTTAATTTAAATAACGCCTAACCAGATAAATTACAGTTTAAAAAAAAATGGGACATGTTTCGTAAAATTATTTTTTTGCTATTATGAAGATATTTCTACCATTGTCTTTACTTTGAGAAAAACCGAAATGGACGAACTTGTTTTGCGGTAGTATAGGAAATACAGGCTTTCCATCTGGAAGCTGTATTTCCTGAGAAAAACAGAGCTCATCATTGCATCTCATGTATTCAACATGAGTGCTGATTTGTCTCAAATATAAATCAATGTCAAAATGATTTGGCATTGCATGTTTGTTGTAAATTTTGTATAAAGTTTTTAAGATAAAATATTTTATAGCTCCCTGAGCCATCTCTTGATCATGTACTAATATATTTTCGTATATTAGCACATGTCGTCCGCAACAAATCTGGTTTTTATGATGCGCGCGAGAGTAACACTTTGATGTTAAAACATGTCTTCCATAATCGCGCAAATCAATTTTTAACACCGATTGCCGCCCAAAAAAAAAATATATTCGATATTGATGAATATTTTGTCGAATATTTCATCAATATATTGTGATATCCTATAGATAGGATATTTAAAGCGTCTTCTTGCGCATAACCGTAATGTGTGATTTTATTTGATTCGATATAGTTCATGGCTAAAGCTGCCAATGTTAGCGGTTGGTTTAGAATTAAATCCATTTTTTCGTATAAATCTGTAATCAAAAGATATTATTAAAACACTTCGCTAAACCTGTGTTAAATTATATATTTTTTAGTTTAATTGGAATATAAAATATGATAAAAACTTTATAATAACTGTAACAATGTAATTACTTTTATAAAATATTTATCTTTGTCAGCTTTCAAACTCAATTCTTTAATTTATTATTCCCATAAAATCAACCGCCTTTTCTTATGTCAAGGGTCAAATAATTTTTTTTTACCTTCTCAGCTTTCAAAATAAATTCTTTAATTTGGTATTCTACATAAAATCAACCGCCTTTTTTGTGTCAAGGGGCGGATTCGTTTTTACTATAGTAAAATTTAACTACACTTTCGCAATAACTGAAATAACTCCAGTTAATTTAAGTTAGAACTAGTATTTTATTATACCTCGGGGTTTTTCAAAAGGTATATAAGCTAAAGAAAATCAGTATATTTCATCACAAATTCTTTCTCTACTACATCCGAAATAAATAAAAAAAATGTCTACTGCTCAATCAAATGAATGGTAAGTTTAAAATATTTCTAACAATTATTTACTAAATCTTCTAAGGAGGTAGCTTATGTACTGAAGGTGTAGGGTTTATTATCTATGACTAATTATTTTAAGAAATATCCCTATATTTAATTATTATTTATTTATTTCACTGTTAGCTCTTCCACCCAATCCAATTCTGCGTGAGTAAAGAAATTTTAGTTTTAAAATAGTACAGCTATAAGATGATAAACACTGTTTTTGTTTCTACATTAGACGGAGAACGCAGATTGTACACCCTATTCGGCGAGACGAAGAACTTCTTCGAGAGTTTGTGGAGAATTTATCTCCGCCGTCCCCACTATTGTATATTGCTTGCTTTATCTCTACAATTAAATCTATAACTGATTGCGATACTAATGATAATTTAGCGAGGACGGATTCGAAGAGTTCAATGGGCCGGAAGAGATAAGAGGCTTTTTGAGATCTGAGAGAACTAATGCAGGAGCGCTTACACTTATAAGACCTGAGTACAGTCTATTTTTAACTTTCCGAACACTTTAATTTAAACTCTCGTGTTAGTTCAGTGGTTTAGCTTACGATATATTTCTAGTCCAAGTTAAAGCAATTAGAAAATTTCATTGGATTCAAAAATTGATTAGTTTTTATCTTTTGCAGTGTCTACAACTGGAACCAAGTCGCCCAAATTGGGTATTGCCGAGTGCCAAAAATGGGCGACGTTTTGATGTGTGTTTACTGCAACGATGCAGGCCACATCAGGGTAACAGTATGTAGACGTAAAACGATCGTATTTTGTAAAAACAACCAATGTACAAGATACGGTTGTATTATTTATAAAATCAGGCATGGTGTGTTGTATGTAGTTGAATAGAAAATAAAAAAATTAAAATCGAAATAAAAAATATTTAATATACCGGTATAAAGTTTTCTTATTTAAGATTTAATAATATATTGAACAGTTACATTTTGAATGCAAATACTCAATCTGAGTTAAAATAAAACCTATAACATCTCTAACATCGAAGACGAGATTGAGATGCGACAGAGCGTTAACTAGATTGTCATACTCGCTGATATTGAAAAATATTTCTAAAATTTCTCTCATAGATGGTTTTGCATCGGAGAGGGACTTAATTTCTAAAAAGTTTATGCCATCTTTGAAGTTTGATAATTTCTCATACACTATCTCGTACGCTTGTTTTATTTCATCTCTTTGAGATTCAAGCAGCGCGATGTGATTGTTAATCAATTCTCAAAAACCAAACAAATCTTCCATACATTTTCTCTCAATGAAAAACTCTTTTACGTGGTTCCATAGTCCGCGTTTTTGAGACATAGGAAGGACTTCGTGTCTAAGATGAACTCCATCTTTCTCTATTTTCAATTTAAAATCTACAAGCATTTTTTCAAAGTATTCTGGATGAGTTGGCAAAAAAATAACCGAATATTGTTTATTTTCATCGTAAGGGGTTAAAATGATGTTTTCGTTTCTTAGCAAAATTGTCCATACATCCAATGGAATAACAAAAATAGCGCCAGATTCTTTTATCTCGGCATAAAGAACAATGTCTTCACCTCTCAAACCAACGCTAACTTTAATTAAATTTGATTGAAAATGAGCGAATATACGCTCTTGAAAAGCCATTAAACTGTTTAAAACTAGCTAACTTAGAAATACGCGATATACAAAGCATTAACTTACCAGATCTTTCTTGATCGGGATTCAAAATTTGATGAGCTTCTCCATTTTTCCTCCTCCGTTTATATACTCTTCTCAAATGGGTGTTGCGTTGTTCAATATATATTCATCTGTATATTATCTTAAAAAATCTTAGCATTTCTTGCTTAATAATTTTAAAATGATTTTCGCAAGTCGAGTTTAATTTTTCAACATAATTACTCAATTTTAGACACGAAAATTTATCATGGTATAGAATTAATTTATTTTTTCTTGAAATTTTTTTTGTACTTCTTTGGTATTTCATCATGGCATAAATTTATGCAAGAATTTTCTCCTTGACATATATTCCGCAATTTATCTTGACATGGTATTTCAAGTAATTATGTTGGTAATTCCCTCTATTGCCTAATCTCTCTTCTTAAATTTATGGTAACCATTTTATGAAATCAAATTTCACAATACCGAAAATGGGGTATGAAAAAAAAATGGTGTATAAAAGCTGGTATGGATAACACCCAAAATCCATTCCAATCTTCACTTCGAGTGGATCAAGTCTTTACCGCGTTTGGATCAAGAAAAGGGAGAAAACCAAATGGATTCTAGCAAGGGAAAACGATCTGGCAAGTCTGAATATTTATCTTTAGATAATGAAAAGTATGAATCTTCCGATGATGACTGTTTTGAAGTTAGTTGCGTGGATGACGAAGGTGGTTTAGAAAGCGTATATACTCGAAGCTCTAACCAATGCGCTTCGATTGTTAAAATACCGCAGAAAAAGGGTGAATATTACCTAGATATTAAAGCTACTAAATATAAAGATTTAAAACGATGTGCCAAGCAGGATGTTTGGACAGCGCCTTCAAAGCGCGTACAGTACATAGGCGATTTGAGCGAAACTGATTTAAAAGGTATTCTAATTTTAATGAAAAAGCTCGGAGAAAAGATAAAAGAAAATCCACATAAGAAAATCTTAAATATCGTCAAAGCTAAAAAGGGAAAAACGCACGACTAAATACTTTTTTGCTTACCAGATTATTTTTTCGTATTATTAATATTATAGGTAAATGGTGACGGTTTTTAATATTTAACCTTACGTTGTTTTCTTTCGAGCGCATTTAATATTTCGCATTACCCAGAATGGTTTCGATAAACGAAGCCATTCGAGACTATAAACATTTTTACAAGATAGAGAAACTTTCAGTTAAAACTTCAAGAAAATACAAGTGTAACCAGGTTAATTTTCGCGTTGATATCGAAAACACGGACGAAATTAGATTAACGCATATGTACGAAGATTTGCAAAACATTCTCGATTGTGTTTTAAAGGAAATCAAAAATGAATACCCAACGTACGATAGAGTTCGCTTATGCATTCAATCCGAGGAGCTCGAATCTCCTATAAATCTAAAATTAATGGCGTTAAATTCGCTTACTAGCGAACGCGTTTTGGCTGCAATTGAGCACGTAGCACAATCGAGAAGGGGTTTTATTTTAGATAGTTCTTTAAGATTTGATGTTGTTTTCCTCGACTGCGATATTGAGATATCCGGGCTTTCCAACCGAAAAAGCGTTAGAAATAGAACTATAGTAGAAATGGAAAAATTTGTTAAAGCTGACAAAAATTTTATCACTCTCCAAAATAGCGACGATCTTTGTTTTGCTAGGACGTTAGTGATTGGGAAAGTTTTGGCGGATTTGAGATGTTGTAAATCGAAAGAGAGATCGGATCTTTATACCTATTTCGTTAAAATGAAAAGCTCCACGAGTTCATTACAGAAGGTGGAAGCTCTTAAACTGATTACATACGCTCGTGTACTACCCGGTCCCGTAAATTTAGCGGGTATTCAAAGGTTTCAAAATTATTTGCAAGGAGAATATCAAATTGTTGTATACAACGCGGAAGATAACTTTCAAAAGTACTACGTCGGCCCATGGAGTAGAAAACAAATTTTTATTTTGCTTTTACGAAACCACGCTGTAGCGATAAAGAGTATTTCGAGAATGTTTGGCGGTGAAAGTTATTGTTCAAAATGCCCATTATTGTTCGCAGGGTGAAATAAATTGTAAAAGATGTTCATCACTTAACGTCTTCCATGAGATTAAAGAAATTCAGGTTATCAGGTTATTCTCATCTTGCAATAGTTATTTTAAAGGTAATGAGTGTTTATCGTTACATATATTTCGAATGGTACATGCGATCGACTAAAACGTTGTCAGAAATGCGGTCAAGAAATTGAAACTCTGATTAATAGCATTTACGAATGCGAAAAAAATGTAAGCAATGCTTGATTGTGCATGAAAAGAACCAGTGTTACGTTATGCCTTTAAAACAAAAATATCCTCCCGTGAAATATGGATTTTTCGATAGCGAAAGCTATGTTTCCGACTCTAAAGAACATGTGGCCATCCTACTTGTCAGTTCTATGGAGATGGATGATGAAACATACAAATTTAAGACTTTCAAAGGGCAAGATTGTTGTAAACAGTACTTGGACTACTTGTTTCAAACAGAGGAATCGTTTGTTCAGCACGATGCCAAAAGAATGAAAAAAATTAAACGCCACATAAGTTCAAAGTTTCCAATGGAAAAGAAGACGTATACGTATAAAAAACATTCGTAACCTGAGGTATCGCCAAAAGATACAACTACGTAAACTGGAAAAGGAGCTTAAGGAAAATGTGAATCCTGTACAAAGTCGTGAAATGTCGGAAGTGTTAAGAGAAATGAATGGGAAGCACAAAGATAAAGTAAACAAGATTATATTCGAAGTAAAGAAGCGAAACCCATTGCTTGCTGAAGCCTTGCGAGCGAGTTGGGAAACTGATATAAAAAATGCGAAACTGTTGGAATTCATGAATGATCAAGCTAAAAATCCAGAAACTAGCACCGTCAATAGGTTTGGACCATTAACATTTCGTCTGGCCCTAAGCTAGTATTCAAGATCGCCAGCATCATACAGAACGTTACAAGGTCTTAAAATTTTCAACTTACCAAGCGTGGACACTGTAAAGAAGAAACTGCAAAAAATCAATTGTGACCCTGGAGTTGACATAGAACACTTAAATATAGAGAGTACAAGGTTCAAATCCACATTTAGTTCCGCAGAAAAACCACCACCTCAAGATGGATTTCTGGTAATGGACGAAGTAAAAGTGATAGGCAAAATGGTTTGGAACTCTAGGAATAACGAATTTATTGGGTTAGCCATGAACCAGGAAGAAGTTCCGTCTTTGCATAAGTTTTATAAACCAAAATCTCTTAATAATTGCCTTAAAGCTGAATATGTACTTCAGTACATTTGGCGGTGTTCGGGAGAACTATTTGATGTAGTTGGGCCGTATTTTCCAAGTAATATACCATTTACACATGAACTGTTGACTGCTTTAACCCAAAGGGTCGTGTTCGCCTTTCAATCTGTCGGTTTCATGGTTTCAGCTATTGTATGTGATGGAGCTAGCTCCAACTTAACCATGATTAAAACCAGTCACGGTGTTTCTGGCAAATATGAGTCAACCCAACGAGAGGATATAAAATACGATTTTGCAATTTCACCAAAGTTTCGCAACCCTTTACTGCCTGACAGATGGATCCATTATGTAACTTGCGCCAGTCACGAAATGAAAAATTTGATAAATGGTTTGAGTCACTCCAAAGATGGTGGGACAAGAGCGTTCGAAAGGAACGGCATCTCATTTGGATGGAAACAAATTGAGGATGTTGAGGCAAGAGAGATACAAAGGCGAGAGAGTAATGAGTTGACGCAAGTTAAGGGATTACGCCACTCTAATATTGTACGAGATTCTTGGACGAAACTAAACGTAACGCCAGCAAAAATCCTTCAACAAATGCCATTCCTTAGTGAACTCTATAATTACACGCACCCAATGTCGGGCGATGCACCCAAGGATAGCCTAGAAGTTATGGCGTGTTACGATTTCTTCTACGCATACCACTTAATATTTGATAAAGGTCTACTATCGCACAAAAAGGGTTTTCAAGAGATAGCGAATCTATTCAAAATATAATGAAAGGCTTAGCCTGCTTTAAAGATTGGGCTAACTAGACAATCCGATTGGGGAAACCCCAAACAGGTCGGGATGGGAAGACGTCTTTAGCCTGGCAAACATGGGACTTATTGCGGATATCGGTATTCGGATTTGTAGGGTTCATTGATGAATACCATGACAGGTACCCCGATTGTTATATTTACCCGGTTAAAGTTAACGGAAGTGTAGTAGAAACCATGTTTAGCCAATTACGTTTCATAACGGCAGGGAAGTTAACAGGCTCCAATTTTAAACCGACTAGAAGATCCTTTCTATTAAATTCAGAGATGAGGACAGCTTAAAAACTGGTGAGAGATTTTATCGAGGTACTGATATAAATTTACCATCTTTTTTCTATTGAAGTGATTGTAGAGCACTTGTGAAAATTGTCGTTTAAAACACACATTAACTCAATTTGGTTTCTGAAATGACTTTTATTTTACTGTTGTGGAAATTAAATCTTCGAAAACTGTTTACGTCAACATTTTCAATTTGAAATTTGTACTTGTTTTTATCACAGTATCATACTGTAAAACATAATCACAATAGCATATTAAAATATTGTCACAATCTAAAATATCACAATTAATAAACGTAGTCCTTTCGAAAATTTCTTTTTCTCACTCTTCCTCGGGAAGAACTAGGGATTTCATCATTAATGCCGGGAGAACATATTATCGGACTACATCTTGTTGGTATTTATACTTCAGTGGTTTGTGGGCTGTTTTCTTTTGTCTTCTGAAGGCTTGCTAAGCGTAAGGTTTGTGTTTCAAGAGAATCTGGCTTTTCAGTGATTGTGAAGCTTGAGTTTTATATTTTTTGTTATTTCTATTGGGGGTTTTTTTTAGCGTCCGTTTTAGATTTGGTTATTTTAATTGTGGGTTTTTTAGCTTCCGTTATAGCTTTTGCATCTTTAATTGGAGTTTTTTTAGCTTTTTTAATACCTTTTTAGGGCTCATTTGTTTTTCTATTGTACTCTCAATTTTCTGCTTTATCCGCTTTGGGCTGTTAGGTTTAGATTTTAGTGGACTACTTAAGGTTAGTGCTTGGGTCTCATTATTAACTTCAGAATTTGGGTGATCGGAGAGCTTAAAATGTCAGATTTAGGTGTTTTTCTTTTCGCCGTCGCTTTACTTTCATTTTAAGGGAGGCTTTTCTGGTCACCTTTTTCTGGCTTGTTTTCTCAACTTTCTTCTTTTTTCCCTTCATATTTGATCCACCATTCATTTGAAACAACTTGTCTCGAAGAAGCTGGCCTCCCTGTCCCCGTGAATTATCCATAATATTTTTTTCATTTTTGCCAAAAATCAAGTCATTTAAAAGCACATGTCCCATTTTTCTCAGATAGATTAGGCGAAATTCTTCAACCAATTTTTCCTTAAAGTGTTGACTTGTCACATTTGGTATTAATTTGCAGTGAGTCATAAAACTGCCCGTACAAAAATTTTCGGCTGCATTTTGCTGTTAAGTAGATTTTTTAGAATCTGCAATATATTGCAATTAAACTGGAATATTCTAGAATAATACTGGTATAAACCTGAAAAAGGTTCAACTTCAGACAAAATTAAGATGCATTCCAGAGAGCAATGCAGAACATTTTAGACGTTTTGCAGAAAAAATATCTTCCGTTGGAAAACTCAGTACAGCAGTATACAAACTTTAGCTACTCTAGAGTCATAAAATAGCTACCTTACAGCTAGAAAACAGACAGGAAATAGTAACTCCCGTAAGAAATCAGGATGTTTGTAGGCTCATTACAGGGGTTCACGGGTAGTTGAGCGGTTTTCAAAAGAGCGTTTTGGAATAAAGCGGTTCCCAAAACAGCAGCGCGTACAAGCAAAACCGCAATTTCTGTTTCCGCGTTTCTCAATACAGCGCTATTTCCCAAAACAGCGGTTGCTATTTCCGCCCAAACTGATTGATAGGGAGGGAAATCTCGATTATATTATGTATATAGGACAAAGAACAATATTAAGCAAAAAGGAGTAATGTTATATCGGAAGTAAATATAAAATATAATTTTCTGTAAAAGGCATATTATTTTGGGAAGTTTATGAAGATAAACAACAATATTTTGGAAAAGGCGTACGCTCAAGATATAAACGTTGTAATCAAAATGCTCTAAAACGAGAAATGCCTATAATGGCAAACGCGTTTATGAAAAAGCCGTTTTGGACAATGCTGTTTTGATAACACGCCCAATCGATAACATACCCATTATAGAGGTACCTTCCAGATATTTTGTATGCATGTTACAGTCGGAAATTACTAAGTTTGTAGGATAATTGCAGGCGCGTTTCATATAATTTTCAGGACCATTACAGGCGCGTTTCATATACTTTTCAGGATCATTGCAGGCGCGTTTCAGATACTTTTTTGGATAATTGCAGGCGCGTTTCAGATACTTTTTTTGGATCATTGCAGGCGCGTTTCAGATACATTGTAGGATAATTGCAGGTGCTTTTCAGATACATTGTACGATAATTGCAGGCGCGTTTCATATACTTTGTAGGAAAATTGCAGGCGCGTTTCACATACTTTGTAGGAAAATTGCAGGCGTGTTTCAGTTACTTTTTTGGATCATTGCAGGCGCGTTTCAGATACTTTTTTGGATCATTGCAGGCGCGATTCAGATACTTTGTACAATAATTACAGGCGCGTTTCAGATACATTGTAGGATAATTGCAGGTGCTTTTCAGATAATTTTTAGGATAGTTGCAGGCGAATATCAAATAATTTTTAGGATAGTTGCAGGCGCATGTCAGATATTTTGCAGGATAAAGGCAGATGCTTTTCATATACTTTGTAGGAAAATTGCAGGCGCGTTTTAGATACTTTAAAGGATCATTACAGGCGCGTTTCAGATACTTTAATTTGTACGAAAATTGCAGGTGCTTTTCAGATACTTTTTAGGATAATTGCAGGCTCTTTTCATATACTTTGTAGAATAATTACAGGCGCGTTTCAGATACTTTGTAGGATAATTGCAGGCGTGTTTCAGTTACTTTTTTGGATCATTGCAGGCGCGTTTCGGATACTTTGTACAATAATTACAGGCGCGTTTCAGATACATTGTAGGATAATTGCAGGTGCTTTTCAGATAATTTTTAGGATAGTTGCAGGCGCATGTCAGATAATTTTTAGGATAATTGCAGGCGCATGTCAGATACTTTGCAGGATAAATGCAGGCGCTTTTCATATACTTTGTAGGAAAATTGCAGGCGCGTTTCAGATACTTTAAAGAAGCATTACAGGCGCGTTTCGGATACTTTAATTTGTACGATAATTGCAGGTGCTTTTCAGATACTTTTTAGGATAATTGCAGGCTCTTTTCTTATACTTTTCAGGACCATTACAGGCGCGTTTTAGATACTTTGAAGGATAATTGCAGGTGCTTTTCAGATATTTTTAGGATAATTGCAGGCGTGTTTCGGATACTTTTCAGGATCATTGCAGGCGCGTTTCAGATACTTTTTAGGATAATTGCAGGCTCTTTTCATATACTTTGAAGGATAATTGCAGGCGCTTTTCATATAATTTGTAGGATAATTACAGGCGCGTTTCAGATACTATGTAGGATAATTGTAGGCGCGTTCCAGATACTTTGTAGTGCTGAAATTTTGGAATTTCAATTTGTGAAATTAATAAATTTTTACCTCTCCGAGTGATGATGACGTCACGGAGAGGTATAACACTGTACGTGTCTTTTTTGTGTGTCTGTCACCGCGGTCGCAGTTGACAAATCGGAGCAAGCGTGTTCGTAGTGAGATACATTGGTTTCTACTCCACCATCGTCGTTAGGGTTGAGGTGTACGCGACGATGGCCTAAGGCTACGAGAAACGATAGCTTCCAAATGGCAAGGCTTCCACCAAAGATTTACGCAATTGCATATTTTCTAATTATTATTGTTAATCAGTCGCCTTATATACCAACTTTCCAAAAATTGCTAAAGAGGCCTACGCTTGAGTTCAAACATCAACAATAGCTTTGTTTAAAATGATTTTAGGAATAAAGTTTCTTATAAAGATTTAAACAGAATTAAAGTAAATTAATGACGATTAAATTAGTAAATATCAATTATATTGATTTAATAATTAAGAAAAACCTCTTAATTGCGTCTCGACTCGGAGAGGTTTATTTTGGATTCCCAAAGCAGTTGAATTAACCGTACGAAAAATTTAAGCTGTAATTTATCTGCATACACGTTTTTTTATCGATACCACGCTGTAATTGGTATACATCAGGGCTACATTTTCTGCAGCTCGAAAAACGCGAAAATTTTAATGCAATTCCAGAACTGTAAATTGTCTGCCATTTCTACATTTTCTGTTTTTTAATTGTTAATTGTCTATACTGGTAGAAATATGCAACGCGATTCTGCAAACGCGATGAAAAATAGAAATGCCAGCTGCTAGTTTAAAACTGTGACCACATTTATAGACATGTTACAGGTCTGCGAATTTGATGGTAAAGTAGAAATAACAGATGATAGTTTAAAACTGCAACTTGACCACATTCATAGACATGTTACAGATCTAGAAACGTTTTGGAAAAGTAGAAATCCAGCTACCAATTTAAAACGGCAACTTGATCACATTTTTAGACATATTGCAGGTATTCAAACGTAGAAATCCGTCTGCCAGCAATTTTAAAACTGTAATTGTACGTAATGAATTTTATTTTCACGTCTGCAAAATCGTTGCAGAAGGTGAAAAAAATCGAATAAGAGATTAAACAGGAGTATCTCCTGTTTAATGTCTAGAAAATTTCCACACCTTTCAAACCTCCCTTATTAAATAAAATTCTTTTCTATAAGCTTTAGAAATATCTATAATTTCTACTTCTGAATACCTGCAATATGCCTATAAATGTAGTCCAGTTACAGTTTTAAATAGGCAGATGGATATTAGATTTCCCATCACTTTGGCAGACCTGTAACATATCTATAAATATGGTCAAAGTACAGTTTTAAATTGGCAGCCGGATTTCTACTGTTCCATCGCTTTTGCAGACCTGTAACATGTCTATAAATATGGTCAAATTGCAGTTTTAAATTGGCAGCTGAATTTCTACTTTTCCATCACTTTTGCAGACCTGTAACATGTCTATAAATGTGGTAAAAATATAGGTTTAAATTGGTAGCTGGATTTCTACTTTTCCATCACTTTTGCAGACCTGTAACATGTCTATAAATGTGGTCAAGTCATAGTTTTAAACTAGCAGCTGGTATTTCTACTTTTCCATCACATTTGCAGGCCTGTAACATGTCTATAAATGTGGTCAAGTCGCAGTTTTAAACTAGCAGCTGGTATTTCTACTTTTCCATAAGTTTTGCAGACCTGTAACATGTCTACAAATATGGTCAAATTACAGTTTTAAATTGGCAGCTGGATTTCTACTTTTCCATCACTTTTTCAGACCTGTAACATGTCTATAACTGTGGTTAAATTACAGTTTTAAACTAGCAGCTGTTTTTTCTACTTTTGCATCGCGTTTGCAGACTCGCGCTGCATATTTATGCCAGTACAGACAATTAACAGTTTGTAAACAGAAAATGTAGAAATGGCAGACAATTTGCAGTTCTGGAATTGCTGTGAAATTTTTGCGTTTTTCGAGCTGCATAAAATAAAGCCTTAATGTATACATATTACAGCGTGGTAGCGATAAAAAAGCGCATATGCAGATGAATTACAGCTTAAAATTTTTGTACGGGATTCGCTGTGAGCCTTAGAGTATACGTTTTCCGAGGAAGGTAGCGAAGTTCGGTTTTGTCAAACCATATTTACGTCTTCAGGTTCTGCGTTAGGTTTGGATTTAGTGTTTTCCCAGTAACGATGTATAATGAATGGACTGGGCCAGTTGTCATTGTTTAAGATCAGGGTATTATATTTTTGAGCTGCTTCTATAAGGAATGATTTTGTCCACTATGATGGGGTTGCAATTTCAGTCACCAGTACCTCCATTACATTCAAGTCCATTAAATGAAACTTTACATCTTCTGCCGTGGAGTTCCCCGTACAATACGAGAGTACGTATTTGGTTTAAGTTGAGTTTGATAGTTTGATTCCATCTGGGTCTTCGTTTGTTCCGCATATTCGATTGGGTCTGTTCAGTTGACCACTGGTTAACTTATGGCAAGATATTCCCGCAGGCCATACCTCAGGTTTTAAAATATCATTGATGTCAGTTGATGATTGGAACTAAAAACAATTATATCTTGAAGAGGGCTCTTCAGATATTTGCATATTGTCCATTGTTGAGGTTTTCGCACAGTTTCCAACAAAAAAGTCGTTGTACACTAGGACTGTTTTAAATCGAGAGTTTTCGGTTCTTAGATCTGTCATTCTACCCACAGATTTTGGTTTATGTGCTACAACATTGGATGGGTTATTTTTTAAATAAATTGGGCTGGTTAACTTCTTTATCCCAATTGTTAAAAAGATCCGTGTATGATTTCTTTGAATAAATTAACTTGATATTTGTCCCGAATCTGGTATCACTCCTAACGGGAGTACTGCGAAGGGATTTATTAGTGGGTTAATTGTCTCCAGATGTTGAGTTTCTTTATTATTCGTGGTATTTGTTGGTAGCGAGCTATGCTTCTCTTCTAGTGACTGAACTTGCAGTTGATCGTAATATTAATGAAAGAGCATAAAAATAAGAAGTACATTGTTACTCAAAGAGGTGATGAAGGATTTTTCTGTGGTTTTAATTTTATTGTTCGTAGTCATAAAGAGTACAAACCTATGGTGCTGTTTTTGCTATTAGCATTAGACATTTAAAACCATATTTTCATTGTGCAGTTGTTTCCGGTAATAAAAAGAAAAACATTCAACAATAATGAAAGTGATTTTGGAGTTATAACACGGACTTCAAAAGGGCTTTTTGTTGAAGCTATAGCCTAGCTTGATTATAACTTCTGCAAAGTAGGTTGCAGTGGCAATACCCACACCGTAGACGAACAGCAAGAATGTTCCAAATGTTTCGTTGATTGATATTGCTGCAAGGCTTTTCGTCGGTTTTATCCAAGCAATTCTCGAAATGTAGAAATGGTTTTTCATAAACAAGTAATCCGAGAATTTTGTCTTGGTGGCTACCATCGTTCTAAAATGAAAGATAAAAAGAGAATTTGTTATTGCTCATCAATGAATGCCGTATAAATGAAACAAAGCAATTTATTCTATATCCATGAGTCAGTTGCTCGATAAACTCAGGGCACCTTTTCGCTTCGCTACTGAGAGGAAAGACGAACAGCAGATTTTTGATTCGCTTTGCGTTGAAGTAGAAAACCAATTTCCTGAAATCTGCGTCGTTTTCAAGTAGAATTGACCAAAGATTTTCCATGTAAAACTGTGGAACAAAAATTCCAGTTTTTCCCAAATACGCATTATAATAATGCTCAACGTTTAAGGCGTCTTCTAAATAGATGTATTCAACTCTGGAAGCCAGGGACAATTTGGGTTCCTTTTCTATGATGGACGTTTCCTAATATAACACCGCCATTACCAAATATGGCTATTTTTATCAATGACAACTTGGCTTACCCATTCTTTGAAAAATCTGGCGGCGATGTCTGTTGGGTTAAATAGAATTTTAGCTTCGGTGTATTTGCTGAAGCTTTCCAGACTGTCGATCAAGACGTGTTCGGTTGAGTACAGTTCCGTTTTTAAGGCGGATCCCATGAATATCGATATGATTAAAATAGCAATCAGCCACGAACCGATTGTTGTCCTCCATGAAATGCATTTTGGAACACGAATAAAGGCTGGAAAATTATTTGAAATATCTTTTGAAAATTTTGCAGTTTGGAAAATATCCACAGGAGAAAGTCAATAGTCACTATAGTTATGAACTTACGCTCGAAGAAAAATATGCAAACGAAATCCCATGAGAAATTGAAATGGTTTTGAATTTTCCGACGAATAGATGTTTGCTCTTGCGGTCGTCCTTGACCAATGATGGTAACAAATTCGGAAAGCTTTGCCAGCAGAGGTAGAGCGACGATGCACGAAACAAGTAGGTATGAAACCTGGAAAATAAATTTTATCTCTTGAATCTTATGCCACGTTTTATGAGAGCGATTTGCGAGAAAAAACCGGAAAAAATCGCTCGAGAACTTTTCTCGCGTATTTTCAAGTTTGCGAGAATTTTGAGACAATAGCGAGAAAGAGCCTGCGAGATCAATGTTAGCGAAATCGCAAACGTCTGTTCGGTTTTGATTTCTTCGCTCTCGCTTCAGCGATTTTTAT